>NC_064641.1:35075938-35444009 GCF_023864345.2 Schistocerca serialis cubense
TGTATTTCATGAAAGAAACATAATATAACTTTCTGTTATACATCATTACAAAGAGTATTTAAAAAGGTTTTTTTTCACTCAAAAACAAGTTCAGAGATGTTCAATATGGCCCCCTCCAGACACTCGAGCAATATCAACCCGATACTCCAACTCGTTCCACACTCTCTGTAGCATATCAGGCGTAACAATTTTGATAGCTGCTGTTATTTCTCGTTTCAAATCATCAATGGTGGCTGGGAGAGGTGGCCGAAACACCATATCCTTAACATACCCCCATAAGAACAAATCGCAGGGGGTAAGATCAGAGCTTCTTTGAGGCCAGTGATGAAGTGCTCTGTCACGGGCTGCCTGGCGGACGATCCATCGCCTCGGGTAGTTGACGTTCAGGTAGTTACGGACAGATAAGTGCCAATGTGGACTCTCCATACAGTTGATTGTGGAATTTGCAGCTCTCTGCTAGCTCTGCGAGTCGATATTCCTGGGCTGCGAACAAATGCTTGCTGGATGCGTGCTACATTTTCATCACTCATTCGCGGCCGTCCAGAACTTTTCCCTTTGCACAAACACCCATTCTCTGTAAACTGTTTATACCAACGCTTAATACGCCACCTATCAGGAGTTTTAACACCATACTTCATTCGAAATGCACGCTGAACAACTGTCGTCGATTCACTTCTGCCGTACTCAATAACACAAAAAGCTTTCTGTTGAGCGGTCGCCATCTTAGCATCAACTGACGCTGACGCCTAGTCAACAGCGCCTCAAGCGAACAAATGTACAACTAAATGAAACTTTATAGCTCCCTTAATTCGCCGACAGATAGTGCTTAGCTCTGCCTTTTGTCGTTGCAGAGTTTTAAATTCCTAAAGTTGTGGTATTCTTTTTGAATCACCCTGTATATCTGTCAAATGAATACCAATTCATTACCTGCAATTCTTCTTGGTGAAGCAATTTTAATGGCCGGAGTGGCCGAGCGGTTCTAGGCGCTTCAGTCTGGAACCGCGTTGCTGCTACGGTCGCAGGTTCGAATCCTGCCTCGGGCATGGATGTGTGTGATGTCCTTAGGTTAGTTAGGTTTAAGTAGTTGTAAGGCTAGGGGACTGATGACCTCAGATGTTAAGTCCCATAGTGGTTAGAGCCATTTAGTAGTGTAGTTGCCAGGCTCTAATGAGAAAGACGGTGAACTACAAGAACAAAACACGTTACAAATTGTACCTGTCGCCTCACAGTAGGCATACTTGGGGTCAGGGTTCCTCTAGACCGTCACGGGACAGGATTATCGTACAGTGCACCAAGCTTATTGTAACTGCTTCATATCTGCGCATGCCTTTAGAGCACAAGTACTGGACTCCCCGCAACATGCAGTGTTGTTTCACAGCAATGGTCGTAATTAGCGGCAGCCGGATTAGGGGATTAGCGCCCCATGCGTAGCGACCCTCAACACAGCACATATGACTGCGTTTTGACAGACTCCGTGAGTGGGAAGCAAGGAGTGCTGGTGAACGGCGTCGAACTGTGTTCAGCGACGTGATGGTTCTGTACTCTTTGTATGGACATCGTCAGCTAGTATGCCGGCGACTTGGAGAGAGGTCACATTCTTCCAATGTTTTGGAGAGGCACAGAAGTGTTGCTTCTGGAGTCACGCTGTTTGGACTTCAGGCCACGGTGGTAGTGGATTAGGAAAGTGTGACTATACGATGGTGCGTCATCTATGTCCTCTACTCTTATCTCTCATGCGGCAGCATCATGTGCTCCTCCACACGTGGCATGTGTCTCTATGAACTGCCGGCATCATGTTGAGGTACGCCTATGGCCAGCAAGAACTCCAGCTCTGTAACTCATACAACATGTGTGGAACCAGCTAGAAAGTCAACTCCATCCTACCTATCCAAGATATCCACTATATCAAGGACCAGTTACAACATTAGTGGGCCAGCTTGCCTCAGGAGAGAATACAACGATTTTATGACACTCTTTCCAACCAGATCAGTGCATGCATCCAAGTCATACTAATAACTGGGGTCATAGTATCAAGTTATTCGTAAATATGACTCGATTTTGTAACCCTTTAATGATCATTTAGTTTTCTCCTCCCCTGTGGATGCGCCACTTTGTTGTCAGACAGCGTGTTTTTGGTGTAAAGCGTTCACACATCTATTGTTTTTTACAATAACTCCTTCAAGTAGTATTTACACACATCAAAAAAAGTTTTGCATCACTCCGGCTCCCAGATCTCCTGAAGATAGACGTTGCCTGTGACTTTTACAGCCCCTTTCACTGTTCAGAGATGTCACTAAACACTCCCCAAGATGTAAACAACGATGCATGAGCAGCGCCTACTAGACGGAGGGGGTCCGACACCCTATCACTTCGAGTCGTTCCACAAGGAAGGAGGTACATGGTTCGTGTTGTCTGTAGTTCAACCATGCCTAGACGGTCAATACCGCGGTTCGATCGCTTCCGCATTATTACTTTGTGCCAGGAAGGGCTGTCATCAAGGGAAGCGTGCAGACGTCTCAGAGTGAACCAAAGCGACGTTGTTCGGACATGGAGGAGATACAGAGAGACAGGAACTGTCGATGAAATGCCTCGCTCAGGCCGCCTAAGGGCTACTACTGCAGTGGATGACCACTACCTACGGATTATGGCTCGGAGTAAACCTGACACCAACGCCACCATGTTGAATAATGCTTTTCGTGCAGCCACAGGACGTCGTGTTACGACTCAAACTGCGCGCAATAGGCTGCATGATGCGCAACTTCATTCCCTACATCCAAGGCGAAGTCCATCTTTGCAAATACGACACCAAGCAGCGCGGTACAGATGGGTCCAACAACTAGACGAATGGACCGCTCAGGATTGGCATCACGTTCTCTTCACCAATGAGTGTCGCATATGCCTTCAACCAGACAGTCGTCGGAGACGTGTTTGGAGGCTCAACGCCCAGTGAGTGCTGCGAGGTGGAGGTTCCCAGCTGTTTTGGGGTGGCATTATGTGGGGCCGACGTACGCCGATGGTGGTCATGGAAGGCGCCGTAACGGCTGTATGATAGTGAATGCTGTCTTCCGACCTATAGTGCAAATATATCAGCAGCACAGTGGCGAGGCATTCGCATTCATGGACGACAATTCGCGCCCCCATCGTGCACACCTTGTGAATGACCTCCTTCAGGATAACGACATCGCTCGACTAGAGTGGCCAGCATGTTCTCCAGACATGAACCCCATCGAAAATGTCTGGGATAGATTGAAAAGCAAAATTTTCTACATGGCTGCATGTTCAGAGTCCAGGAATAATTACAATTGAAAGAAAACAGCCCTCGGTCACTATTTTTAACGAATTAACTGGGTTTCAACACTGCTAGGAGTGTCTTCCTCAGAATTTAAATCAAAGAATGGTCTATAACATGGTCACAGAATCATGACTAAAAACATACGATACAGAGTATAAGTACAGAATCATCGTGAAAGACTGGCAGTACTTATATGTCATTTATAAAATAATAAATATGCCGAAAGGGCATTAGTCACAAAGATATTTAAGATAAAAAATTGTGATGGTAAGCCACTGAGGGCTGGTCGTTACTTACATGGTTACAGGTTGCAAACAATTTTTTATCTTAAATATCTTTGTGACTAATGCCCTTTTGGAATATTTATTATTTTATAAATGACATATAAGTACTGCCAGTCTTTCACGATGATTCTGTACTTATACTCTGTATTATACGTTTTTAGTCACAATTCTGTGACCATGTTATAGACCATTCTTTGATTTAAATTCTGAGGAAGACACTTCTAGTAGTGTTGAAACCCGGTTAATTCGTTAAAAATAGTGACCGTGAGCTGTTTTATTTCAATTGTAGATTGAAAAAGGCTCTTTATGGACGATGTGACCCACCATCCACTCCGAGAAATCTACACCGGATCGCCGTTGAGGAGTGTGAAAATCTGGACCAACAGTGCCTTGATAAACTTGTGGATAGTATGCCGCGACGAATACAGGCATCCATCGATGGAAAAGGACCTACTACTGGGTATTACAGGTATCGGTGCTCAAAAATGGTTCAAATGGCTCTGAGCACTATGGGACTTAACAGCTGAGGTCATCAGTCCCCTAGAACTTAGAACTACTTAAACCTAACTAACCTAAGGACATCACACACATCCATGCCCGAGGCAGGATTCGAATCTGCGACCGTAGCGGTCACGCGGTTCCAGACTGAAGCGCCTAGAACCGCTCGGTCACACCGGCCGGCCGGTACCGGTGTGTAGACCCATCTGGACCACCACCTCTGAAGGTCTCACTGTATGCTGGTACAACATGCAATGTGTGGTTTTCATGAGCAATAAAAAGGGTGGAAATTGCGTTTATGTGATCTCTATTCCAATTTTCTGTGCAGGTTCCGGAACTCTCGGAACCGAGGTGATGCAAAACTTTTTTTGATGTGTCTAGTACAGGTCACAAATACTTGGGCTATATTTTACGACAGCTCGCGCAAATGTTTTTCAAGTAACTCCCTTTATAGGATGATTTCACTTACCCAGTAGCAAACCAGTGAGCCGAAGTCTGCCAATTGCTTTACTTCTGACTGAGCATATGTTCTCTTGTATCCCTACAAACTGTTACAACCTGGTATTCATATGAGCTGACCAATCCCATTTGTGACTTACTGATTTTCCAGTCAAGAGGTACCAGTTTTCTTCATTTTGTGAAGTACACAATTTTTCATTTGTCAACATTTAAAGCAATTTGCCAATCTTCGCAATACTTTGAATACTTATCAGGATATGACTGAACATTTGTGGAGCTTTTTTGAGACAGTACTTTGTTACTGATAACTGCATCCTTTGAGAACATTGTCAGGTTTCTATTAACATAGTCCACCAGATCATTAACATGCAACATGAACAGCAAGGGTTCCAACATACTTGCTTGAGGCACGACTGAAGTTAACTTCTGTATCTGATGGAGACTTCATCCGACAAATCATGCTGCGTCCTCCCTACGAAGAAATTCTCAGTTCAGTTGCAGATGTAATCTTATACCCCATACGATGGTATTTTCGTAAATAAACGTACCGAGTCAGGTATTTGGAAGTCAAGAAATATTGTATGTGTCTGATTTCCGTCGTCCAGAATGGCTTTCAGGATCTCATTTGAGAAACGCAGGAGTTGGCTGTGTTGAACTTTCATCTTCTTTTACTTCTTAGTCACTTTTCTGTATTTAAATCACCCGTCATAGTTATCTCTCATTTATAGATGTTAAGATCCATTACGCAGATTTGATTATCAGCTTTATCACTGAAATTCAGGATGTCTACACTACTGTTTCTATGGTCTTCCACTTGTTTGTTTTAGATACTTACCACAAACAATTTTGTAATCGCTTTCCGCTTCTGTATTACAGCAAAATTTGGATTGGATGCGATGAAAGTAAATTCGATGTCAGAAAATTATTTCTTGCACTAAATGAAATCAGATATCTACTAAGTATCTATTAAGTTTCCCAGTTTGTTTAGTTTGGAAATGATCATTGTTGTTAGTCTAGAAAATTAATACATTCACTGTCCATCCATCTATATCTACATCTACATCCATACTCCGAAAGCCACCTGACGGTGTGTGGCGGAGGGTACTTTGTGTATCTCTATCGGTTCTCCCTTCTATTCCAGTCTCTTATTGTTCGTGGAAAGAAAGACTGTCGGTATGTCTCTGTGTGGGATCTAATCTCTCTGATTTTATCCTCATGTTCGCTTCGCGAGATATACGTAGGAGGGGCAATATACTGCTTGACTCCTCGGTGAAGGTATGTTCTCGAAACTTCAACAAAAGCCCGTACAGAGCTACTGAGCGTCTCTCCTGCAGAGTCTTCCACTGGAGTTTATCTATCATCTCCGTAACGATTTCGCGATTACTATATGATCCTGTAACGAAGCGCGCTGCTCTCCGTTGGATCTTCTCTATCTCTTCTACCAACCCTATCTGGTACGGATCCCACACTGGTGAGCAATATTGAAGCAGTGGGCGAAGAAGTGTACTGTAACCTACTTCCTTTGTTTTCGGATTACATTTCCTTAGGATTCTTTCCATGAATCTCAGTCTGGCATCTGCTTTACCGACGATAAACTTTATATGATCATTCCATTTTAAATCACTCCTAATGTCTACTCCCAGATAATTCATGGAATTAACTGCTTCCAATTGCTGACCTACTATATTGTAGCTAACCTGGGAGCCTGGGAACCTGGGAACCCGTGTCTATGGTCCTCTGAGTCTCGTGGACGAATAGCGCGAGCTGGGTTTCACACGATCGTCTTTTTCGAAGCCCATGCTGATTCCTACAGAGTAGATTTCTAGCCTCCAGAAAAGTCATTATACTCGAACGTAATAAGTGTTCCAAAATTCTGCAACCGATAGACGTTAGAGATATAGGTCTATAGTTCTGCACATCTGTTCGACTGTGATAATAGATAAAACCAGTCTGTATGAACAAATATGACAATGATTATTTCAATGTATGAAGTATTAGCAAAGATTACGTTCTTTTCTTTGCCGTTCTCTGGCATTTCTAATTTATGGTAAGTAATTATCTTCCGACTTAAAGTGTTATCGAACGGTATTAAGTTGTTTGATGCTTTTTCGTCGTCATAGTTAGAATTTAATGAATACCTCATTAGCCTTGAACAGTTAGTGCAAATACCAGCTATTGTTCAGTCCTGCGCAAGGACGGAATTAACTGATTATCTTGGCTTTTGAGATACGGCAGATACCGTTTCTCTCGTTTATATACACTGAGTTGTAGTTGTTCGGTGAAAATCTGAAGAGACACCTGTTGACTGTTGTCAGACAGAGCCGGTGCAGACGCTACAAACTTTTACATCTCGTCATGCTGCTTGGGGGCCTACGGAGACAGCTCCTTGCTGTTGCAAGTAGTAAGTAAACACATATTTTCGTCATTTGTATTACTAATACTTTTGTATTCTAATTCGCGCTTGTTCAACAAGTTCGTGTTCCTTAACATAACTTCTCGATTTTAACTCTAATAACCGAAAAAATATCTTATTAAATTGTCAACAGATGACTTCTTAACCATCTTGCACTGTATTTTAATAGTTATTTTCTACCTTGTAGCATCCCGCAAAGCATGGGCCCAACCGATATTTCACTGCTCCTGACCAACCTGCCCTTTTTTCTCCTCTCTGGGAATATTCTCTGACGACACAGAATCGTCTTAACTGACGGAAACCTACACTATGTGATCAAAAGTATCCGGACACCTGGCTGAAAATGACGTACAAGCTCGTGGCGCCCTCCATCGGTAATGCTGGAATTCAGTATGGTGTTGGCCCACCCTTAGCCTTGATGACAGCTTCCACTCTCGCAGGCATCAGATGCTGGAAGGTTTCTTGGGGAACGGCAGCCCATTCTTCACGGAGTGCTGCACTGAGGAGAGGTATCGATGTCGGTCGGTGAGGCCTGGCACAAAGTCGTCGTTCCAAAACATCCTAAAGGTGTTCTACAGGATTCAGGTCAGGATTCTGTGCAAGCCAGTCCATTACAGGGATGTTATTGTCGTGTAACCACTCCGCCACAGGCCGTGTTTATGAACCGGTGCTCGATGGTGTTGAAAGATGCAATCGCCATCCCCGAATTGCTCTCCAACAGTGGGAAGCAAGAAGGTGTTTACAACATCAGTGTAGGCCTGTGTTGTGATAGTGCCACGCAAAACAACAAGACGTGCAAGCCCCCTCCATGAAAAACACCAGCACACCATAACACCACCGCATCCGAATTTTACTTTTGGCAGTACACACGCTCGCAGATGATGTTCACCGGGCATTCGCCATACCCACACCCTGCCATCGGATCGCCACATCTTGTACCGTGAGTCGTCACTCCTCACAAAGTTTTTCCACTGTTCAATCGTCCAATGTTTATGCTCCTTACACCAAGCGAGGCGTCCTTTGGGATTTATCGATGTGATATGTGGCTCATGAGCAGCCACTCGACCATGAAATCCAAGTTTTCTCACCTCCCGCCTAACTGTCATAGTACTTGCAGTGGATTCTGATGCAGTTTGGAATTCTTGTGTGGTGGTCTAGATAGATGGCTGCCTAGTACACATTACGACCCTCTTCAACTGTCGGCGGTCTCTGTCAGTCAACAGACGAGGTCGGCTTGGACACTTTTGTGCTGTACGTGTCCTTTCACGCTTCCACTTCACTATCTCATTGGAAGCAGTAGACCTAGGGATGTTTAGTAGTGTGGAAATCTCTCGAACAAGCTTCGACACAAGTGATACCCAATCAGCTGACCACGTTCGAAGCCCGTGAGTTCCGCGCTCTCACACGATGACCAATGACTACTGAGGTCGCTGATTGGTGTATCTGGCGGTAGGGGACAGCACAATGCACCTAATATGAAAAACGTATGTTTTTGGGGGTATGAAGACTGGCGTCTTTTGGTTTTTGAACTGTTTATGTTTTCCAGGTACCCTGGGGAACTTTGTCGCTTTTTTTAATCATAAATATATAATATCCGTTCCAAATCTCTGACGCCAGAATCAGTATCTCTGGAATCACTGACGTCATCATCATCATTCTTGGAAATCCTTCCCCTCCTCTCTCATTTCCCAGAATTCTGTCCACACTCCCCCTCTCCCCTCTCACCACGAACATGGCCAACAGCGTTATGCATATCATGCTCTCAGCCAAGGGCCTTAGGACTCTTGTGCACTAATGTTTCACCGAATGGCGCACGTATTCAGCCCCTCACCCTTGAGCAATTTTAATTTTTATAATTCGATTGCGTCAATGTCATAATTTGTGTTTGTGGTTCGAGGATGAAGGGTCCTTCTACCACTGGGAAATGTGCTCTCCATTGTAGCACAGTGCCTGAGTATTTGTTATAACAAAGTAGTGCATTATTATTAGGTGAATTTTGTCGTTCGCGGTAGTAATAATAATAATGACTGGGGGCTAGGACCTCCCGTCGGGTAGACCGTTCGCCTGGCGCAGGTCTTTCGAGTTGACGCCACTACGGTGACCTGCGCGTCGATGGCGATGAAATGATGATGATTAGGACAACGCAACACCCAGACCACTTAGCTACCGGGGGCGGACATTTGCAGTAATGAGATAGCGAGATACTTCGACACCACAATGTGTGTGATGCCGTAGCATATCCCGCAATATGTTAGCCTAGTGGCACCAAATCCAGAGAGAGGATCTGTGCCCAAAAGTATCTGAAATATCTGACAGTGTCGCACTGGCATCGTATTGGTGTCATGACAGCGTCACACACAGCGTTATGCTGGCGTTGCTTACATCACACCACCGTTACGCCAGCATCACACTGGCTTTGTGTTGGCATCACATTAGCCAAGTTCATAACGCATTGCTGAGGCCCTTGATTAACTGAGTGCTCACAAACACCTCTATTATTTATCAACCATGCACAGCTCCTCCCCATTAGAATCATGTGCTCTGTAGTTAGGGTATCACACTGGTTTTCCAAATACGCAGAGATTAAAAAATGGTGAAGTAAGATACTTCGCCATTGCAGTTTGTGTGACATAATAGCATATTCCACAAAATGTACGTCGAGTGGCATAAAATCTAGAAACTGGTAGTACTGGCTGTACAACTGGTAACCTGGTAGGACGCCAAATCTGCAAATTCGTAAAACTGGCTGCAACGATGGTAATTTTGTAGGACTCCAAACGCAGAAATTGACGGTTTGGAAGGACACCAAATCCGAAAAATGGCGAACTGGTAGGACAGCCCAAATTTCAGGTGTACCAGCCAATTAGGTTCCTTTCGGCGTATGCTGATGCATTAGCTCCATACTTAACAATCATATACAACCGTTCGCTCGACGAAAGATTCGGACCCAAAGACTGGAGAGTTGCACAGGTCACACCAATATTCAAGAAAGGTAGTGGGAGTAATCCACTAAATTAACGTCGATATGCAGCAGGATTTTAGAACATATATTGTGTTTGAACATAATGAATTACCTAGAAGAAAACAGTCTATTGACACACAGTCAACATGGGTTTAGAAAACATCGTTCCTGTGAAACACAACTAGCTCTTTATTCACATGAAGTGCTGAGTGCTGTTGACAAGTGATTTCAGATCGATTCCGTATTTCTGGATTTTCGGAAGGCTTTTGACACTGTGCCACACAAGCGGCTCGTAGTGAAATTGCGTGCTTATGGAATATCGTCTCAGCTATGTGACTGGATCTGTGATTTCCTGCCAGAGAGGTCACAGTTCGTTGTAATTGACGGAAAGTCATCGGGTAAAACAGAAGTGATTTCTGGCGTTCCCCATGATAGTGTTATAGGCCCTTTGCTGTTCCTTATCTATATAAACGATTTGGGAGACAATCTGAGCAGCCGTCTTCGGTTGTTTGCAGATGACGCTGTCGTCATCAGAAGATCAAAACAAATTGCAAAACGATTTAGAAGAAATATCGGAATGATGCGAAAAGTGGCAGTTGACCTTAAATAACGAAAAGTGTGAGGTCATCTACATGAGTGCTAAAAGGAACGCGTTAAACTTCGGTTACACGATGAATCAGTGTAATCTAAAAACCGTAAATTCAAGTAACTACCTAGGTATTACAATTACGAACAATTTAAATTGGAAAGAACACATAGAAAATGTTGTGAGTAAGGCTAACCAAAGACTGCGTTTCATTGGCAGGACACTTAGAAAATGTAACAGACCTACTAAGGAGACCGCCTACACTACGCATGTTCGTCCTCTTTTAGAATACTGTTAAGCGGTGTGGGATTCTTACCAGATAGGACTGACTGAGTACATCGAAAAAGTTCAAAGAAAGGCAGCACGTTTCGTATCAGCGCGAAATGTGGGAGAGAGTGTCACAGAAATGATACAGGATTTGGGCTGGAAATCATTAAAAGAAAGGCGTTTTTCGTAGCGACGGAATCTTCTCACGAGATTCCAATCACTAACTTTCTCCTCAGAATGCGAAAACATTTTGTTGACACAAACTTACATAAGGAGGAACGATCACCAAGACAAAATAAGGGAAATCAGAGCTCGTACAGAAAGATATAGGTGTTCATTCTTCCCGCGCGTTATACGAGATTGGAATAATAGAGAATTGTGAAGGAGGTTCGATGAACCCTCTGCCACGCACTTAAATGTGATTGTCAGTGTGTCCATGTAAAAAAAAAATGAGTTGATGGATGTTTATCTGACTACCACTTAATCGAAAAGAAAAAAAAGTCGCTGTGAATATTATTACGTTAGATACTGTAACACTTCTGCTACTAAATGTATCTGGATTTTCTCTTTTGATGCTAGTCAATTGTCAGGATGAGCATTACTGCAATGGGCATTTAATTCTAAAGCATTATGTCAGGGTGAAAATACTAAATAAACTAATTTTTCTCTCTTAACAACATGTGGGCAGGGTGGGTTCTTCCTTGGCTCGGGTATGAGGTAGAATGAAACAGCATTTTTACATAAGATCACTTTTATTGAAAGTTTGGTACAACTGTTTCCTTATTGGATCTTCTGGCTCGGAGAACGGCAGCTGTGTCCTTTGTGAAGTCTTCTGCTGCGGCAGCGGCGGCAGCGGCGGCGTCTGATTACGCGTGGCGGTGTGTATCTCGTGTCACCGTTTCGCCCAGTTGACTGGAGACGCGCCTCGTGCGGTGGTCCGTTTAATTATTGCGAGCGCAGTCGTGCATCGGATGGTGATAACTTGGATGTGGCGTCCCAGTGTTTGTTTCTCTTCTCTAAGCGGCGGCGTGTGTTGTGCGTCGGCCAGCGGAGCGGCGCGGCGGGGGAAGGCCAGTGTCCCGGACTCGAACAACGGACTCCCGCTTGCCACTCTTCGGCTGTCAGACCTTCATCCCAGCTCACAGGTGACTGCTGATGTGAGGCCGTCTCCTTCCCGTCCTCACGAGTCACCCGGGTACGTAAAAATCAGACTTCAAATACCTTTTAACTTCTGTCTTCTGGCGCCGAGGCTGCTGCTTGGTATTCCATTACGGCGGCGGACTTGGTGCGTCTGTGTATGATGTAGTCTCTTCTTGCATGACGGTCTTCAGCACCGAAACTGACCGAAAACTACTGCTACTCTTGTCGGGCCCAATGCGTCTCGCGTATTTATTCACTTCATTTCACTGGAGGTGAACGACTTCACGGTCATTGCCTCTTCTGTCTCGTTGGAAAGCTTCTCGAAGAATCTTCATAACGTCGGTCATTGGCTCTTTGAATGTAGGTCAGGGTCTTTGATCACATGTGACAATTGAGAAACACGTGAGCCGGTCGGGCGATGCCCTGACGGCTGAATCGACAGCGTCCGCTTATGTGGGGAGGGCGATGGCTTCACCTGAAAGTGCTGACTTCATGGTCATTGGCTCTTCTGTCACTAGTGCTCTGCTCGCTGTTTGCCCGTGTGTAGCTCTTCTAAACTAAACTAAGTTTTTCATTTATTTTCTAATTTCTACTTGACTTCACATTGATTTCACTAATTTATTCACCTTTCTTAAGTACCACTCAACATTCCTCCACTCTTCGGAGAAATTCGCCCTCGAATTTACCACTCAACAATATGTTTATACTGCACGTGTTTGTCATGTCACAGCATCTTCCACAAAAATGGTGCGAAATATTAACGTATGATGAAACTTCCTGGCAGATTAAAACTGTGTGCCCGACCGAGACTCGAACTCGGGACCTTTGCCTTCCGCGGGCAAGTGCTCTACCAACTGAGCTACCGAAGCACGATTCACGGCCGGTACTCACAACTTTACTTCTGCCAGTACCTCGTCTCCTACCTTCCAAACTTTACAGAAGCTCTCCTGCGAAACTTGCAGAACTAGCACTCCTGAAAGAAAGGATATTGCGGAGACACGGCTTAGCCACAGCCTGGGGGATGTTTCCAGAATTCTGGAAACATCCCCCAGGCTGTGGCTAAGCCGTGTCTCCGCAATATCCTTTCTTTCAGGAGTGCTAGTTCTGCAAGTTTCGCAGGAGAGCTTCTGTAAAGTTTGGAAGGTAGGAGACGAAGTACTGGCAGAAGTAAAGTTGTGAGTACCGGCCGTGAGTCGTGCTTCGGTAGCTCAGTTGGTAGAGCACTTGCCCGCGAAAGGCAAAGGTCCCGAGTTCGAGTCTCGGTCGGGCACACAGTTTTAATCTGCCAGGAAGTTTCATATCAGCGCACACTCCGCTGCAGAGTGAAAATTCTCATTCTATTAACGTATGATACTGTGACATTACGGTGTGAATTCTACAAACAATACTAGTCCTCAAGCTCAGGATTGGGCAACCTTTGGTGACCTGTGTGTCAGATTCACGTACTAATTTACGTTCACGGGCAGCCTCGTCACGACGCGACAGCAACGCTCCTAGTGAATAAAGTCACACCATAGTGTCTGTGACATTAATGTTTATGAGGTAATGCACTGATACAAAGGGCACTCCTTTCCAGACACGCCAGCTCAACAAATTAATCCTTAAAACACATATTTTTAAGAAAACAATCATTTTATGTTCACCCAGAATTTCTTGCTCGGGCCGAATTGAAGCCAATCGCAGGCCATCGGTTGCCCACGTGTGCTGTAGGTGAATTGTGTGTGACTAAACCTAAAACTGGTAGCCAATATCACCATAATTCATGGCATTTGTATCTTAATAACACAGCACCAGAGTATTAGACTTTTTTGTAAACACTATACACGTATCTGCTATAAGTACCAGACTGGACAGTACATTTGCATTCAATATTCGGGTGCTGTGAAACGGCCTTAGCGATCACGTATGTAAAAGCATTTGTTTGGCTAAAATGTTGATTACGTGGCGACAAATTCAAATTCGCATTTTTTGCAGGTCCTTACACACATGCATTTCTGTCAAGTCAGTCTTTGCAGGAAGTACCAAGTACTTTTACAAGCCCCATCTTTTCAGGATGAACACACTATCTGCTGGGCCTGCATAAATATTGTATTAAAGCAGCATCAAAAACTGGTTCAAATGGCTCTGAGCACTATGAGACTTAACATCTGAGGCCATGCCTCGGGCATGGATGTGTGTGATTTCCTTCGGTTAGACAGGTTTAAGTATTTCTAAGTTCTAGGGGACTGATGACCTCAGATGTTAAGTCCCATAGTGATCAGAGCCATTTGAACCATTTTGAGTACACCGGAAAAGGTGTCAACACAGCCACACGCCACCCTTATCGAGAGTGACCAACAGCAAAAAGTAGTGGAATAGACCAAAATGTAAGCGTTAGAAATTGGTATAATTAGGTACCTGACGTTAAGATAACACATCTCCGTTTGAGCAATTCCATGGCTGCCTTTAACATAATTAGGAGCACTGCCTCCAGTATAAAGTGCTCTAGAAAAGAAGGGAAACTTTCACTACTTACTGAAGAGTTAATACGTTGTCTGTAAGCACTACAAAGTATGACGACCACACATCTTTCTTCCACCATGTATTCATGCATTAATATGACACCTATATACATCATCACACAGTAAAGCGATCTCTATATCAAAAATGTTTCACGTATCTATAACGTTTTTGATGATTGTGACTCTCTGGTAAATTATTATTGTCCTGTGGCTGCAGAGTACTGGAATAATGTGCATCCCACATCTACATATGTACCACCACCGATTCTTAATTCACAGCTATAAATTAACATAGAGAGACTGTGCAGTTGTCACACAGCTGGTCATCCATATGCTGAGTGCATTTCACGAGGTGCAGCATCTCCCCTCTTACCTCGGCTAGCTGCTGCACCACACGCACATGTCCCTAGCCTTGACATCCGTATCAGACACCACATGCGGATGGTACACATCTTGATGCAGTGCACTCTCATTCCACTGTGTAGAGTACAACTGTTTGTATAGATGCTTTGGTAGTATTTCTGCGTTAAATAATTTAATGTGTAGATAACAGAGCATAGTTTTATAACCTGTTATAGGTCCTGAAACTTCCTGGAAGATTAAAACTGTGTGTCGGACCGAGACTCGAACTCGGGACCTGTTTACCTGGAATTGTGTACTTTTACACAACTCAACCTTCATCTTTTATGTATTTACATTAACTCTCCAGAAGGTGTTACTTTAGTTCCCACTTGAGTCTGTCGTATTTTTATACTTGCAGGACAAATATACCAAGGCGTTTTAGTATAGCAATGTAATCTGAATGGTTAATGCTTTCTTGCTGATGATGATTATTCCAATTGGTAGTAAAAATCTGTAGACCAAGGTGGTAACACTTCTGCTCACATGTTCTTCCTGTTATGTGGTTGTACTTGCGATCCAATTACATTATTGTGTGTGTGTGTGTGTGTGTGTGTGTGTGTGTGTGTGTGTGTGTGTGTGTGTGTATGTGCTGTGATATGCATACCAGTCAGGGCCGCTTTTCGTTTTATGGAGTTATTCCACTTGAGGCTGAATCCAAATATTTTACGAGTCCAAATTCTCGTTACTTGCAACTCGTATGTGCTGGTAAAGAAAACCACAGCATGTGGAATCCGAATACAAAGTATCTTAAAAAGTCACTCTACATTACCAATAAAACAACTTAAAGTAAGAAGACATGGTGCATATCAGCGAGCTTTTTTTCCGTATATTCTTATGTATAGAAAAGAAGATGAGCAAACAGATAAATGCCTACCTCTTTAACTCAGAACACAGTCTTTTAGCTGGGATCAGAATGAATTGTGTATTTCACCATGTCCAAAGATCAACAAACAGTATTTAAAATCTGCTCCGTGGTACTCTAAGCCAATCACTTCCATGTAGTATCAATTAGCAAATAACTATAAGAACAGCTGCTGCATCGTGTTTAACAGTGTACTGCAATTTGTTTGGTGCGGTTATAAGAACACCCAAAAATTGACTGGCGTTCAAGTAAGCCTTCCAAACACGCAACGAGCAAAGCATGTAAGTTACCTACCTCAGCAAACAATTTTAACTATCTACTTGTAAACCACATGGAGTATCTTAACAGGGGCTTAAGTATTATTGAGAAGTGCAATTTTAAACAGGCAAAATGTATTTTTTTCAGTCCAGGATATTATTCTCCAGGGTACCATTAAATATGGGAATTTCCGAATTGGGATTGATTCCTATAAATAATGTTATTCTATAGGTGTTAAGAACATGAACCAATGTGTCAAACAGACTTAAACCATTTGCCTGTGTAAGAAATTATTCCCACACGTATGATTAATGTGTTATGCTATGCAAACGAACAAGAAAACAGAATATGGTGAACATGAAAGTCAAGAAGGAAATCTGGAGAATATGGCGAAGACTACTGCCGTAGAGGAAGAATATAAACTACAAATGGAAAAAGAAGACTCTATTTCAGATGCACAAGCAAGGTTTACTTATTGCTGTAAACACAGAATATGGAGAAATTTGAATGCAACTGGGGAATACATGATATTAGCATTTACTGTAAATAGCAATGCTAAGTGACCATACATTGGAGTACTGGACGAACAATATCGGAATCAAGACTGCTTACCACATTAACGTATATACGAGATTTCGTATATAAAGCCCCAGTCACATCTGGATCTGCTTAAGAAGTACGGCTACACTGCTTTTAAATGTGGTGGACTTGATATTTTGCTCCTAGAAGTATAACAACCATTTGCATAGTTTAAAATCAATAGAATAACAGCTTTTAACGGTGAATCGTTTGCGAAAATTGTTAACTTGCTTTTAACTGTGAATCATTTGCTAAAATTAACAACTTAAATTTGCAAACGAAATTCCTCAAGAACGAGATATAAAAGAGCTGGCAGCGTACAGACGGGTCGATGTAGAGGGTTTTAACAACAGCATCATGCAAGAGATAAGAGGTAAAATAACATACCTTCTTGTCAAATTACTGGCTGGAGAATGAAATATATGATTGAGATGTACATTTACATTATAAGCTAAAAATAAATCTGAGTGTTGTTAAAACTACACCAAACAAAAATAAGTAAAAAATCGTTTTCACATGTTGACTCTCTCCATTTGCACATAAAACTAATCAGCAGCTGTCAGCCATCCTTTCATACTCTAAAGAACGAAGAAAAACGTACTTTGGCGAGTTACGGCAGGTTTTGTGACATTAAGGTGCTAGCACAACCATTTTAAGGAGAACATCTAACTCAGTTGTGCTGATTTGTGTGCAAGATGTCGGTTGCAGGGAGAGAGGCATAGGTTACAGGCAAAGGAAACTGTTTGGGCGTTTCCTCCAGGCTCTACGCACAGAGGTGATGAACAATCAATTCTGGGGATGTGTAGCAATAGTGCATCTCGTTCTTAGAGCAGATAGTTGTGGCGTTATTACTGAAAAATACCCAATACTTCACTGTTAAATGTATTAATTAAGATACCAAACTTGGATCCAACGATATTATGAACTACGAAACCATTACTTATAATAATAATAATTGCTACCATTTTTAAGTTAGATAGCTCCTCCGTTCACACACAATTCGTCTAGAGCACAGGCGCATGGCATTGCAGCAGAGCCCTCGTTCTGTGTACATGGTGGCAGAGTGGATGAATGCTTCACTAAATGCCACATAGCGTTTCGACTTCTAAGAACTGCACATACGACCCCATGTGCAGATGACTGCTATCACATATTAACACATGCAGTTGAAGATCGAAAGATTGGATGTGATGATGATACTGAGGAACTTGTTCATTTGCACTAACTACGACTGCCTAAAGCAGGGCTTCACAACATACGTGCTCGCGGAGCAAGCTGTGAGCAGCAAGGCGCGAGCACGGAGCAGCGCGAGCACGCTACCCCCACTACCGGACCAGAGCGGTGAGTGGGGAGAGTCACGTGGGGCACACAACAGCTGCCGCCAGTCAATGTAAATCCGCGGCCACCTGCAGGGATATCACTCACGAATTATCACTGCGACAAATGAAACAAATAAAGGAGAATGTACACATGCCACATAATTTTATTAGCTTAGTGTATGCCTCTACATTCGCATTAATTTGTGAACTGTTACACAATAAAAGGTGTCACTGAAGTGTGGGATTCTCGGTTATCTTGTACTTTTTGCCCTTTACAATTGCGTCTATGTTCGGAGTAATTGTTATTGTGCGTTGTAGGCGCAGCGTGCAGTTTAAATTTCGATCAGACAATGCGTTTCTCAGGCGCGTCTTGTTACTTTTCATTGCAGAGAACAGTTGTTCACAAACATACGTGGAACCGAACATTGATATTATCGTAGCCGCCAGTTTGTGCAAACGAGGAAATCTATATTGAGGGAAGTGTCTGTAGAATTCCAAAATGTTTTTCTTGTTCTGAAATTTGTCTCTGTATTCTCTGTCACACTGCAGGTCAATAATTTCTTGCTGCAGCTCAGGACGAATCTCTTAAATATTCGCTGAATATGGAGAGAACAGATCAAAATCACTGTCTAGTGCTGTCAGATTTTGAAAGTGCTGATCAACTAAACTATATGAATAACGTTCACAGTCTTTGTGAACATCTTGCATGGATGATAATTCAGGAAAATGAGCTAGGTTTCCTGTTTCCAGCTGACTCACCCAAAGTGTCAATTTCATTTTAAAAGCTCGTATTCGATCGATGAAATGAGTAATTAGCAGATCTTTACCTTGTAGTAAAATGTTCAAAGCATTCAGATGGCTAGTTAAATCTGCTAAGAACGCGAGATGACGTTCAAACGTGCGCGCGCATTTCCCCTCCCTCCCCTCCCTCCCCTCCCTCCCTACTCCGCCACCTTGCACCTGCTCGCGAGCACGTGCCTGAGCAGACGCGAGTACTCGCGCTCAAAACCGGCCAGTTGTTAAGCCCTGGCCTAAAGCACCCCTTTTCCAGAGGTTTTCTAAGAAAAACTAGTAAGACTCATTGTATCCGTAGTAGTAACTCTGAGAGTGCAAAGAATAGCTATAAATCTCTGCTAACAAAGGAGAGGCCTGACGGTCTTACTGGCGAAGACCTGTTTTTTGTCATCGGTCTTCTGACTGGTTTGATGCGGCCCGCCACGAATTCTTCCCTTTTTCTAACCTATTCATCTCAGAGTAGCCCTTGCAATCTATGTCCTCAATTATTTGCTGGATGTATTCCAATCGCTGTCTTCCTCTACAATTTTTGCCCTCTACAGCTCCCTCTAGCACCATGGAAGTAGTTCCCTCATGTCTTAGCAGATGTCCTATCATCCTGTCCCTTCTCCTTATCAGTGTTTTCCACATATTCCTTTCCTCTCCGATTCTGAGCAGAACCTCCTCATTCCCTCACCCTATCAGTCCAACTAATTGTAAACATTCGTCTGTGGCACCACATCTCAAATGCTTCGGTTTTCTGTCCCGGTTTTTCCACAGTCCACGTTTCACTACCATACAGTGCTGTACTCCAGACGTAAATTCTCAGAAATGTCTTTCTCAAATTATGGCCTATATTTGATATTAGTAAACTTCTCTTGGTCAGAAATGCCCTTTTTGCCATTACTAGTCTGCATTTGATGTCCCCCTTGCTCCGTCCGTCATTACTGCTTAGGTAGCACAATTCCTTAACTTCATCTACTTCGTGACCACAATCCTGATGTTCAAATTCTGGTTGATCTTATTTCTACTACTTCTCACTACCTTCGTCTTTCTTCGATTTACTATCAATCCATACTCTGTACTCATTAGATTGTTCATTCCGTTCAGCAGATCAAGTAATTATTCTTCACTTTCACTCAAGATAGTAATGTCATCAGCGAATGGTATCATTGATATCCTTCCACCCTGAATATTAATTCCACTCCTCAACCTTTCTTTTATTTCCATCACTGCTTCCTCGATGTACAGATTGAACAGTAGGGGCGAAAGGCTACATCCTTGTTTTACACCCTTTGTAATACGAGCACTTCGTTCTTCGTCGTCCACTCTTATTATTCCCTCTTGACTCTTGTACATATTGTATATTACCCGTCTCTCCCTATAGCTTACTCCTACTTTTCTCAGAATTTCGAAAATCTTGCACCATTTTACACTGTCGAACGTTTTTTCCAGGTCGACAAATCCTATGAACGTCTCTTGACTTTTGTTTAGTCTTGGTTCCACTATTAACCGCAACGTCAGAGTGTCCTCTCTTGTGCCTTTACCTTTCCTAAAGCCAAAGTGATCGTCACCTAGCGCATCCTCAAATTCTTTTCCATTCTTCTGTATATTATTTTTGTAAGAAACTAGGATACATGAGCTGTTAAGCCAATTGTGTAATAATTCTGGCACTTGTCAGCTCTTGATATCTTTGAAATTGTGCGAATGATGCTTTTCCGAAAGTCAGATGATATGTCGCCAGACTCATATATTCTACACACCAACGTAAATAGTCGTTTTGTTGCCACTTCCCCCAATGATTGTAGAAATTCTGATGGAATGTTATCTATCCCTTCTCCCTTATTTGATCTTGAGTCCTCCAAAGCTCTTTTAAATTCTGATTCTAATACTGGATTCCCTATCTCTTCTAAATCGACTCCTGTTTCTCCTATCACATCAGACAAATATTCCTCCTCATAGAGGCTTTCAATGTATTATTTCCACCTATCCGCTCTCTTCTCTGCATTTAACACAGGAATTCCCGTTGCACTCTTAATGTTATCACCCTTACTTTTAATGTCACCGAGGGTTGTTTTGAAATGCCGGTTCTCTAAATTTTCTCAGTAGAGTTTCTCGAAAAGAATGTCACCTTCCCTCCAGGGTTTCCCATTTGACTTCCTGAAACAGCTCCGTAACACTTCAGTGTTGTTCAAAAGCCCGCCTCTGAATAGCTTGGATGTCTTCCTTCAATCCGACCTGGTACGAATCCCAAAAACTCGAGCAGTACTCAAGAATAGATCGCACCACCGTCCTACATGCAGTCTCCTTAACAGGGGAACCATTCTTTTCCAAAATTCTCCCAATAAACCGAAGTCGACCATTCCCCTTCCCTACCACAGTTGTGGCATGCTCATTCCATCTCATATCGCTTTGCAATGTTACTCCCAGCTATTTAAACGACTTGACTGTGTGAAGGGGGACACTAGTAATACAGTATCCGAACATCACAGGTATGTGCTTCCTACTCATCCGCAGTAACTTACATTTTTCACATTTTGGTCTAGCTGCCATTCATCACACCATCTAGAAATTTTGTCTAAGTCGTCTTGTCATTAACTCCGATACCTTACCGTACACCACGGCATCATCAGCAAACAGCTGCAGACCGCTGCCCACCCTGTCCGCCAACTCATTTATGTACAAGGGCAGTTCAATAAGTAATGCAACACATTTTTTTTCTGAAACAGGGGTTGTTTTATTCAGCATTGAAATACACCAGGTTATTCCCCAATCTTTTAGCTACACAACACTATTTTTCAACGTAATCTCCATTCAATGCTACGGCCTTACGCCACCTTGAAATGAAGGCCTGTATGCCTGCACGGTACCATTCCACTGGTCGATGTCGGAGCCAACGTCGTACTGCATCAATAACTTCTTCATCATCCGCGTAGTGCCTCCCACGGATTGCGTCCTTCATTGGGCCAAACATATGGAAATCCGACGGTGCGACATCGGGGCTGTAGGGTGCATGAGGAAGAACAGTCCACTGAAGTTTTGTGAGCTCCTCTCGGGTTCGAAGACTTGTGTGAGGTCTTGCGTTGTCATGAAGAAGGAGAAGTTCGTTCAGATTTTTGTGCCTACGAACACGCTGAAGTCGTTTCTTCAATTTCTGAAGAGTAGCACAATACACTTTAGAGTTGATCGTTTGACCATGGGGAAGGACATCGAACAGAATAACCCCTTCAGCGTCCCAGAAGACTGTAACCATGACTTTACCGGCTGAGGGTATGGCTTTAAACTTTTTCTTGGTAGGGGAGTGGGTGTGGCGCCACTCCATTGATTGCCGTTTTGTTTCAGGTTCGAAGTGATGAACCCATGATTCATCGCCTGTAACAATCTTTGACAAGAAATTGTCACCCTCAGCCACATGACGAGCAACAATTCCGCACAGATGGTTCTCCTTTGCTCTTTATGGTGTTCGGTTAGACAACGACGGACCCAGTGGGAACAAACCTTTGAATATCCCAACTGGTGAACAATTGTGACAGCACTACCAACAGAGATGTCAAGTTGAGCACTGAGTTGTTTGATGGTGATCCGTCGATCATCTCGAACGAGTGTGTTTGCACGCTCTGCCATTGCAGGAGTCACAGCTGTGCACGGCCGGCCCGCACGCGGGAGATCAGACAGTCTTGCTTGACCGTGCGGCGATGATGACACACGCTTTGCCCAACGACTCACCGTGCTTTTGTCCACTGCCAGATCACCGTAGACATTCTGCAAGCGCCTATGAATATCTGAGATGCCCTGGTTTTCCGCCAAAAGAAACTCGATCACTGCCTGTTGTTTGCAATGCACATCCGTTACAGACGCCATTTTAACAGCTCTGTACAGCGCTGCCACCTGTCGGAAGTCAATGAAACTATACGAGACGAAGCGGGAATGTCTGAAAATATTCCACAAGAAATTTCCGGTTTTTTCAACCAAAATTGGCCGAGAAAAAAAATGAGTTGCATTACTTATTGAACTGCCCTCGTATGTAGGGAACAACAGTGGTTTTATCACACTTCTCTGGAACACTCCTGACGAAACCCTTGCCTCTGATGAACACTCGCCGTCGAGGAAAACATACTGGATTCTGTTAGTTAAGAAGCCTTCGAGCCACTCACATATCTGTGAACTTAGTCCATATGCTCCTACCTTCGTTAACAGCCTGAAACAGGACACCGTGACAAATACTTTCCGGAAATCTAGAAATGTGGAATCTGCCTGTTGCCCCTCATCCATGGTCCGCAGTATATTATGTGAGAAAATGACAAGCTGAGTTTCCAAGCTGAGTTTCGCACTAGCGATGCTTTCTACAACCATACTGATTCGTGAACATAACATCGGAAACTACTTTTCATGTGTCAGCTAACGAATTAAATGAATTCTTCTCTGCATCTCTGAATACCCGCGCGGCTGATAATTACCGTCCACAAGAATCCCCAAACAGGATAACTAACAACGATACCTTCCATCTAAAACATGTAACATCAAATACGGCAAGAAAAGCAATAATGAGAATCTCTTCTGATGCAATAGGCAACGACAGTATCGGTATAACCATGATTAAGAATGTTGCCGATATCTTAGTGCCTGTCTTAACTGACATATTTAATTTTTCCCTCGTGAACGGAATATACCCCACTGCATGGAAAAGAAGCATAATTCGACCCATCCCTAAGATCGAAAACCCGCAACTGCCTAGTGATTACCGGCCAATTAGCATACTGCCTGCTGTTTCCAAAGCACTTGAACATATTGTTCATGACCAATTCACTGAACACTTGCATGAATTCAACCTATATAACAAATTTCAATCCGGTTTCCGTAAACATCACAGCACAAACACTGCTCTAATTAAAGTAACTGATGACCTGAAATATGCCATCGACAATCGAAAGGCAACAATATTGACGCTACTGGACTTCAGCAAAGCTTTTGACACTGTTAACTTTGACATATTGCTCAGAAAAATGAAACAGCTTAATTTCTTTGATAGTGCAATGAGATGGTTTGAAAGCTACTTAAAAGACAGACAGCAATGTGTTTCCTATGGAGTGCCACAAGGATCAGTCTTAGGACCACTTTTGTTTTCTTTATATGTCAACGATATTTCGTCGGTTCTGTCCTCCTGCAAATATCATTTCTATGCCGACGACCTCCAGCTCTACCTAAGCGTCAGACCTGAAGTTGTAAACACTGCAATCGCTCAGATGAATGATGATCTGTCTTCAGTGGTGACATGGGCGAAAAACCTGGGGCTTAAACTAAATGCGAAAAAGACGCAAGAAATCTTAATAGCCCATCAGAAATTAATAACTTCAGATTTCCGCGAACGGCTACCTCCTATTCTGCTCGACAGTACTCCAATACCATATCAGAAAACAGTTAAGAACTTGGGTGTAACTTTGGATGAGCGTCTCAACTGGGCGGAGAATACAGTCGCAGTGTGCCGAAAGACGTCTGCTTGTCTCTATGCTCTCAAAAAGTTTCGGAACATATTTCCACAGGACTTGAAACGCCAGCTCGAGCAAGCACTCGTTCTACCGAACCTCCACTATTGTGATGTGATTCAACAAGGCATGAGTAGTGAAAAGAAAAGACGGCTAGAACTAACCATGAATGCCTGTGTGCGTTACACCTGCAACACTCGCCGATATGATCATGTTAGTGCTTCATACTCCGAGCTAGGGTGGCTGCGGCCGGACAAATTGCGTGACTCCCACACTCTATGTCTACTTCACCGACTCCTCGTCGCGCAAGCACCCCAGTACCTTGCTTCAGAGATTAAAAACCTGTCATGCCATCATAATCGAAACACGAGGTCACTATTATTTGGTATCCTAACTGTGCCCACTCACAAAACAAAAACTTTTGCAAACTCCTTCTCAGTTGCCGCTGTCCTCCTCTGGAACAAACTGCCCCTTACCTTGCGCAAAATTCAATCTCCTGCTGCTTTTAAGAAGAAGTTGAAGCTTTTCCTACTATCATCCTCATAACGTTCTCCACAAAATTAATGTACGAGTCCAATCCTCTAATCTGTCAAATAGCAAAGCTAGCGTCTCCTATCTTGCTCCTGAGGTGCCTTCTTCTTCATCTATCTCTATTAGCCACGCAAGCTTCTTTTCCTTTATATTTCCTTAATTATGTTTCATCATGTCTGACTATTCTTCTCCTCCCTTCACCATGAGTCTCCCTCATACTCCCTGCTGCTAGCACTCCTATCTAAAATCTGTCTCTTCAATAATGTCTAATTATAACAGTACTTATGATCTACGAATATAAACTCTATATGTATGTATTTTTCCAGGTGTACCTTTCTAATTGTTTATTTCACTTTTTGTACTAGATGTAGTTTAACATGCCTACTAAAACATATGAATGTAAAATAAATAGAATGCCTGGTTAGATGTAAGAGAGGGCCTGATGGCCCTAATCTTGCCAGGTTAAATAAATCAATAAAAAAATAAGATTCTCAGATTGAAGAAAACTTGTTATATTCGAACTGAGAATATGTTCAAGGATCCTGCAGCAGACAGAAGTTAGGGATATTGGTCTGTAGTTTTGTGGGTCCGTTCTTTACCCTTCTCATATAATTGAGTCACCTACGCCTCTTTCCAGTCGGTCAGAACTCCGTGCTGGGCGAAAGATTCACGAAAAATGTAGACTAGGTAAGGGCTCAATGGCGTAGAGCACTCTTTGTGAAATCGAACTTCGATTCCATCCGGACCTGGTGATTTATTTGCTTTCAAATCTTTCAGTTGTTTCCCTACACAAGGAATGCGTCTTACTGTATCGTCCATACGGGAATCTGTCCAACGGTAAAATGGCGATATGTTTGTACGATTCTCCTGTGTCAGCCATCTTTTGAACGTGAAATTTAAAACGTCAGCTTTCGTTTCAACTGGTATTTGGTGGTCACGGACTAGTCGTTCATGCGAGGGCTGTTGTTTGAAATGAACTTAATCAGGCTCCTCTCGTGGTATTTCCCCGAAGAACACTTGCCCCGCGTCTTGTAAAGATGTCCCTCTCGCTGCAGTGAATACACTTGGTCGTGTTCTCGGTTAGAAGTGGCGCTGTGACAATGGCAGTGGAAGCAAAGCCCTTACGTACTTTTCACTAAATAGTACGCAGTCATTATTCCAAGGATGCCTTTTATTAAGTGCTACGATTCTAAACAGAGTATGTTCATAATTACTCAGAACAATGGCCCACTAAGAGGAACATTTATAATGCTTCCCCCCGCACAAGAGAACTTCTAGCTCGAGCGTTTCAGCCAATCACGGCAAAAAAAATTTTATGCTACTATATATGGTGGAGCTTTGCTTACCCATTAGCGAGCGAAGATGCTGTTAAAGGATGGGTGACACCATGACACATCAGCAAACTGCCCTGCTGGGAAAACTACATTGTCTTTCTGCCCAGACAGTAGGTCTTGTGACTAATTGCACTATATTACGAATATTCGATAGTAATTTTAATATAAGTGTTATAGACGCTACGAGCAGCCAGTAACCCGTGTGCTGTTTCTAGGCTGGTAAGTTCTATAGCCTATCCCGCCACTTGAAACGAATCTCAGCTACTCTCATGGTTATTTAACAACACTTATTCTCTCTGTGGGGTTTTCCCCAGGGTGCATTTGAAACTCGAACTTTTTTGCTTCCTACGTAACCGTAATAGCTATTTGGTCTACTGCCATATTACAGTTCCGCTACAACATGCTAGAGGCTGGACCAAGCGAACTTCTCTGTCTCTTTAATACTACGAGGGCAGTTCAATAAGTAATGCAACACATTTTTTTTCTCGGCCAATTTTGGTTGAAAAAACCGGAAATTTCTTGTGGAATATTTTCAAACATTCCCGCTTCGTCTCGTATAGTTTCATTGACTTCCGACATGTGGCAGCGCTGTACGGAGCTGTTAAAATGGCGTCTGTTACGGATGTGCGTTGCAAAAAACAGGCAGTGATCGAGTTTCTTTTGGCGGAAAACCAGGGTATCTCAGATATTCATAGCGCTTGCAGAATGTCTACGGTGATCTGGCAGTGGACAAAAGCACGGTGAGTCGTTGGGCAAAGCGTGTGTCATCATCGCCGCAAGGTCAAGCAAGACTGTCTGATCTCCCGAGTGCGGGCCGGCCGTGCACAGCTGTGACTCCTGCAATGGCGGAGATTGCGAACACACTCGTTCGAGATGATCGACGGATCACCATCAAACAACTCAGTGCTCAACTTGACATCTCTGTTGGTAGTGCTGTCACAATTGTTCACCAGTTGGGATATTCAAAGGTTTGTTCCCGCTGGGTCCCTCGTTGTCTAACCGAACATCATAAAGAGCAAAGGAGAACCATCTGTGCGGAATTGCTTGCTCGTCATGTGGCTGAGGGTGACAATTTCTTGTCAAAGATTGTTACAGACGATAAAACATGGGTTCATCACTTCGAACCTGAAACAAAACGGCAATCAATGGAGTGGCGCCACACCCACTCCCCTACCAAGAAAAAGTTTAAAGCCATACCCTCAGTCGGTAAAGTCATGGCTACAGTCTTCTGGGACGCTGAAGGGGTTATTCTGTTCGATGTCCTTCCCCATGGTCAAACGATCAACTCTGAAGTGTATTGTGCTACTCTTCAGAAATTGAAGAAACGACTTCAGCGTGTTCGTAGGCACAAAAATCTGAACGAACTTCTCCTTCTTCATGACAATGCAAGACCTCACACAAGTCTTCGCACCCGAGAGGAGCTCACAAAACTTCAGTGGACTGTTCTTCCTCATGCACCCTACAGCCCCGATCTCGCACCGTCGGATTTCCATATGTTTGGCCTAATGAAGGGCGCAATCCGTGGGAGGCACTACGCGGATGATGAAGAAGTTATTGATGCAGTACGACGTTGGCTCCGACATCGACCAGTGGAATGGTACCGTGCAGGCATACAGGCCCTCATTTCAAGGTGGCGTAAGGCCGTAGCATTGAATGGAGATTACGTTGAAAAATAGTGTTGTGTAGCTAAAAGATTGGGGAATAACCTGGTGTATTTCAATGCTGAATAAAACAACCCCTGTTTCAGAAAAAAAAATGTGTTGCATTACTTATTGAACTGCCCTCGTATTTCAATTCAGATATTTCTTCATGTGTAACAATGCTATTCACACTGATAATCCGGTACAGTGGATTACTCGCTCCCATAACGGAAAAGCTGACGCAAATTTCATTTGTGCTGGAGTATACATCAAATTACATTAAATCCTCCTTTCTGATTCTTTTCTGTAGTCATCGTAACAGTACCGGTATATTCTTATGGCAATTTCGACAGGAACATCTGCAGTACGACCAGAAATCCGACGCTGCCACAGTCATGGTGACAGAATTTCTCTGATGCTAAGAAATTGCTTGAGAGTAGGGAATGAAGCAAAAGGCGACAAACAATCCTAGGTGTTACGCCTCAAGCAGTTTTTGATTTTTCAGGAGAGTAAAATATGTGGACGTTTGAAGAGATTACTTTTATTTAGGTTATTGTTTTGTTTTAAATTTACAATGAAATTATTTTTCCTAGTGCTTAGTCTTTCATTCCATTCAGTTCCATTCCAAGACACAGATGCAGATGAACAGATGGTGCAAAACATGTTTTGAGCAGTTTGTACACAGACTTTGTCTTTCAGTTTGAGGCACATAAACTTAAAAAAAGCCTCAACATGTCACTATTTCTACACCGTATCTTCCAAACTCCACAGGAATCTGTGCGTCAACCAGTTTTCGGACAATGGTTAAAGCTTAGTGTTTATCGTTACCACTGTCTCAAAAGCATCACTGCGAGCGAAAGCATTTAACGTCTGGGAAAGTATACAGTGCAGCGTTGATCTTTTCAGAGCACTCCTCCCAGAAATATGTATTCAAATCCCAATCGGCCACATACCTTACTGCAAATGGTCAACACAGCGAGCAATTTAATAATCGATTACTGAACTAAAGTCGATCGTGACACCTAACAACAAATTCCTCGATCCTAATCAAAACTTATAAAAAGTGAATTCCATTTCTCTATTACATAGACATATTTATGACACCATAACAATATTGCTGATCCTTTTTCAATTCATAGATGCTTCTGAAGTTGTATTTTAAGATTTGTGTAAGTAATCCATGTTTAGAATGTTGAAACCACTTTAATACATAATCCAGTATTTCGCGACCATGAATCGAGGATCTACAGGCTGTGAAGAACTGTTTACAACGTATCACAGTGACGCTGGGAAACTGCCTCAAATAGGACTACAAAAGCGACCTAAAGTTACAGCACATGTGCGCCATGAGAGATTTTAGATAAAGTCGTTCCTGAATATTAGAAACCTCTTGTTCTTGCACTTCAAAATGTACGAGTATCGTTTGCGTAAACTGTACCTCAAAATTTTTGAATTTTAACATAAAATTAACAATTAAATCGTTTTCCTTGTTTAGACTTCTTACTGTGAATCTATTGTGCTTCTGAGGGTTATTGAAATTAGTGTGTGCATAGCGTTTACAAAAGTCTTTTCCTTTCATTACCATCACTGCAAAGTTTAATAATTTTAACGAAACAGCTGACTAAAACGACCGGCTGTATGAACATCACCGATTGGAGATCAAATTTGACATTAGATAAGAAACTGAACTATGTTCAGGACTCAACTATATTGTATAACGCTAACCTTGGATCCACCGAAGTAGGTTCAGATTTGATCTCAGATAGCAAATAACAAACTTCCTGGCAGATTAAAACTGTGTGCCCGACCGAGACTCGAACTCGGGACCTTTGCCTTTCGCGGGCAAGTGCTCTACCAACTGAGCTACCGAAGCACGACTCACGTCCGGTACTCACAGCTTTACTTCTGCCAGTACCTCGTCTCCTACCTTCCAAACTTTACAGAAGCTCTCCTGCGAGACATGCAGAACTAGCACTCCTGAAAGGAGGCTGTGGCTAAGCCATGTCTCCGCAATATCCTTTCTTTCAGGAGTGCTAGTTCTGCATGTCTCGCAGGAGAGCTTCTGTGAAGTTTGGAAGGTAGGAGACGAGGTACTGGCAGAAGTAAAGCTGTGAGTACCGGACGTGAGTCGTGCTTCGGTAGCTCAGTTGGTAGAGCACTTGCCCTCGAAAGGCGAAAGTCCCGAGTTCGAGTCTCGGTCGGGCACACAGTTTTAATCTGCCAGGAAGTTTCATATCAGCGCACACTCCGCTGCAGAGTGAAAATCTCATTCTGGAAGCAAATAACAAGATTAGCAAGACGGCTAAAATTGGCTGTCGACACGAATATTTAGCTTCGACCTCAGATATTTATCGTGCATCGCAATACGCAGTAATGATTATCGAAGGTGTCTTGCCATAATGGGAGCAACTAAACAGAAAATGGAACGATTGTCAAATTTCTCTCAATAAGAGAAAGATTTGCTGCTGGAAATTGTGTTAGGCCAGTATAAACATAGAGCTGAATCCAAAAAACTGATTAAGTTACAGTAGCCAACAAAATAAAGGCATGGAGAGAAGTTGCTGTTGACTTTAAATCTCTCGTAAGGCCGATGCCTCATGGACAGCTCTGCAAGCTGTTGCTATGTCTGATTTAAGGAGATCACCAATCACTATTTGAGAGGTTCTAGTGGCGTAAAATCTTAAGGTTAACAGCAACATGCACATGTCAGTGGTTGGTTTCATCAGGTAGTCTCTAAGCCTTAGTTCCAACTGCTCTGCAGTACTTTTCTCCAAACGAAACCACAGTTTAAATAAATTGTTATGTAGTTCCAAGAGTGGGTTCGGACTTTCACAGAATGTACGGGGAACTCGTTAGGTCCAGTCATCGACATCCTCAGTGGATATATCTGAATGCTCAGATACTTGTAAACGACAGGAAACAACGTAATTCAGGTCGCGTAGCATTATTGCACCCAGAATTTTGCCCATTTTTACCATAACGCTCCGGAAACGGAGAGTGTGGTATGGTTTCAATGGTATGGAATGGTGTGCTAATGTTGTTATCATTATCTTTACGACCAGTAACTTAGATAAAGTAACAACAAATGGGAAAAAAATCAAGAATTGACGTGGTTTCGCACATGTGGCCTTCTGCACGAAAGTCCACAACGCAACCTCTGAGCAACAGAAATGAATGAAAGTGGTTTTGTTTAAGGATGAGTTCGGTAGTTAAAAATTTCATTCGAATTTCGTAGTTGCTGTTACTTGAGCAGAAAGAGAACAAATACAGGGTGTTTCAGAAGTGATGGTCAATATTCGGGGATATGGCAGGAATGACCATTTGAAACAAAAAAGTCAAGTAAGCATGGGACCTAAAACACATACGTTAAGAGCTATTAGCAATTCTTGATTTTTGATACTGTGAAGCAAATCTCTTCTACTGCAAGCTCTTTGCTTTCCATACTTTGAGAAATGGTAGTATGGACCAAAGCAAGAAAAAAATGTCCAGTAAACATGTGCTCTATAATGCACACGTTAACAGCTATGAGCACTTTTTCATCTTTGCTACTTTGAAACATAACTCTTCTAATGAACAAATGCTCATAACTTTTAAGGTATGCATTTTAGAGCACTTGTTTACTGGACATTTTTTTCTTGTTTTGATCCATACTACCATTTCCCAAAACATGGAAAGCAAAGAGTTTCCAGTAGAAGAGATTTGTTTCACAGTATCAAAGATCAAGAATTGCTCATAGATCTTAAGGTATGTATTTTAGACCCCATGTCTGCTTGACTTTTTTGTTTCAAATGGCCATTCCTGTCATATTCCTGAATATTGACTATCTTTTCTGAAACATCCTGGCTAAGTAATGTTGAATCGTTATTGGCTGCTGTCAAAATTCCAATGCTTAACTGTTCACTGCAAATATTTCGAAATCTCCTTTCTTACCCTGCTACTAAGTATCTATAAAATGTCTTTCATATAACCACATAAATTACCAGTCCTCTCCCAAGAGCTTTTATGAGACTAATAATTAAGTACACACGGAACCATCCAACCGCCGTGTCATCCATAGCTAAGAATGCAGATTGGAGGGGCGTGTGGTCAGCACACTTCTCTCACAGTTGTTATGACGGTTTTCTTTGACCAGAGCCACTACTATCCGGTCGAGCAGCTCCTCAGTTGGCATCACGAGGCTGAGTGCACCCCAAAAACTCTCAACAGCGTATGGCGGCCCGGATGGTCACCCATCCCAGTGTTGGTCAGGCCCAACAGCGCTTAATTTCGGTGATCTGACGGGAACCGCTGTAGCCACTGCGGCAATGCCGTTGCCATTACGTACATCCGATAGCTGCTAACTACCTTAACCTAACCTTCAGGATTGAAAAAAAAAAATGTATTTTAAGCATCAGCAGAGTGGAAATAGCGTAGTCACATATTTACTTGTCTTTTTTTGTGTTAATAACATATTTTTTATTATTCCCGTTGGTAACTGTTAAAAACAAAAGCGATGAATGGTAATGCCAGTAGGCTATAAACTGACGATTAGAGCTGAACCTGACTTTGAACTGCGAATTCTCGTCGGTCAAATATGATCCTACTTCACGGCGATATGGTCTAGAATTAACGTTTATGTAATGCAGATTTCCAGGCTAAGCTTGATCTAAGGTCATTTTCTGTCTTAACCTAAAGTTAAATGCTTTATACAATCGGCTCTAAGCCGGCGGTGAAAAACAGGGGAAGGACATTGAAAATCTCACAAGCCGCGAGTACGTTGTAACTTAGGTGGTTTTTGTAGGCCACATTCGGGTTATATCCTGGATTGATAGGCCACAAGGATGCTATATCAAATTGTTTGACTGCCCCTACACCCTTTTGGTAGATGGTGAGAAGTCATCATTTACACCCTGTATAGTAACCAGTTCATTGGCTAATTCAAAAGTTATCACACATCTGAACACAGGATGCTGCATAATATTCAGATTCAAATAGTTCATAAATATCAAGTTCTACAAGTAGAACTGCGTTTCAGACGCATCAGCTGGGATAATATTACTGAAAAACAAGCTTGAATATGAAATCCTTCATAACTTCTGAAATATGACACTCTGGAAAAATCTAAGAACAGTTGTGGAATCAGCATAGAAATTCCTTCGAGATGAGTCATGTTATAAAAAAAAAAAATCTTGCTCGTCGTAAGTTTCGTAAAAGTTCACATATTTTATTTTTTGTAGATTGAAAGTGGATAGGGAGAAGGAAAGGAAAACGGAAGGAACTGATGATATCATTTGCATCGCGACTTTTTGCGGAATCAGTGGTGACGAGTTAAAATGTGTGCTCGACCAGGATGCGAATCAGGGATGTCATGCTTAGTATGCTATCTTGATACGTTCATCGGCCGACTCACTCTCACACTCCCATCTAGCGCCACCTATCCGCAATCCGCAATACCCCTCCTTGTCCTCCACGCTCGCTAATTTTAGATTCCTGCTGGAGGTCGAACGTAAATGTGAATCCACACTGCAGGTTGTCGATTCATTGTTCATCAAGGTGAATCAATTATATGAATGCGTGGTGTCTGTTCTTCCAGCAGGAATCTAAAATTAGAGAGCACAAGCTGAATTTAGATTTAACACTGTGTCTATCTGGATAGTACAGTGGTTAATGCACCCACCTAGTAAGATGATGATGCCAGGTTCAAGTCCCAGTGTAGTACACGTTCACCCATTACTGCTGATTCGACAAAAATTCCCAGTGCATTAGTTCCTTCATTTTCGTTCCTTTCACCCCTCTCTACCTTCAGTTTCTATAAAATGTATCACGGCTGTGGATTCTGTGCGGTGTCTTTGCTGAGATGGCACATAGGTTTGTGAACATAATTGTGCATTCATACATGGTTGCTAAATTAATACTAATATAAATGAAAAACGTTCTAGCGTTCAGGCACTTAATTCTTTTATTAAACAGATTCTTATCGTTAATTTTGTGACATCACATTTCTTGATATATATTTTAAATACAACAGGCATCACTAGAGAGTGAGCTAATGTTGTGGAAGATGACAAAAAAATGTTCAAATGTGTGTGAAAACGTATGAGACTTAACTGCCAAGGTCATCAGTCCCTAAGCTTACACACTACTTAACCTAAATTATCCTAAGGACAAACACACACACCCATGCCCGAGGGAGGACTCGAACCTCCGCCAGGACCAGCCGCACAGCGCCTCAGAACGCTCGGCTAATCCCGCGCGGCGAAGATGACATAGACTTGCAAGTTCTGTGAATGTCAAGCAAATGTTGGTTCCCATGACTGATGTCAAGCATGACCATCTTTTGTGAGATTTTTACAAAATAAATCTGAGCTATGAAACCATGTTTTCATCTATCCATATTTACATTACACACATCTACATCTACATCCATACTCCGCAAGCCACCTGACGGTGTGTGGCAGAGGGTACTTTGAGTACCTCTATCGGTTCTCCCTTCTATTACAGTCTCATATTGTTTGTGGAAAGAAAGGTTGGCAGTCTGCCTCTGCGTGGGCTCAAATCTCTCTGATTTTATCCTCACGGTCTCTTCACGAGATATACGTAGGAGGGAGCAATATACTACTTGACTCCTCGGTGAAGGTAGGTTCTCTAAACTTCAACAAAAGCCCGTACCGAGCTACTGAGCGTCTCTCTTGCAGAGTCTTCCACTGGAGTTTATCTATCATCTCCGTAACGCTTTCGCGATTACTAAATGATCCTGTTATGAAGCGCGCTGCTCTCCGTTGGATCTTCTCTATCTCTTCTATCAGCCCTATCTGGTACGGATGCTGCACCGGTGAGCAGTATTCAAGCAGTGGGTGAACAAGTGTACTGTAACCTACTTGCTTTGTTTTCGGATTGCATTTCCTTAGGATTCTTCCAATGAATCTCAATCTGGCATCTCCTTTAGCGGCGATTAATTTTATTAGGTCATTCCATTTTAAATCACTCCTAATGATTACTCCCAGATAATTTATGGAATTAACTGCCTCCAGATGCTAACCTGCTATATTGTAGCTAAATGATAAAGGATCTTTCTTTCCATGCATTCGCAGCACATTACACTTGTCTACATTGAGATTCAATTGCCATTCCCTGCACCATGCGTCAATTCGATGCAGATCCTCCTGCATTTCAGTACAATTTTCCATTGTTACAACCTCTCGATATACTACAGCATCATCCGCAAAAAGCCTTAGTGAACTTCCGATGTTATCCACAAGGTCATTTATATATATTGTTAATAGCAACGCCCGGCCGTTGTGGCCGAGCGGTTCTAGGCGCTTCAGTCCGGAACCGCGCTGCTGCTACGGTCGCAGGTTCGAATTCTGCCTCGGGCATGGGTGTGTGTGATGTCCTTAGGTTAGTTAGGTTTAAGTAGTTCTAAGTCTAGGGGACTGATGACCTCAGATGTTAAGTCCCATAGTGCTCAGAGCCATTTGAACCATTTAATAGCAACCGTCCTACGACATTCCGCTGCTGCACACCTGAAATCAGTCTTACTTCGGAAGACTTCTCTCCGTTGAGAATGACATGATGCGTTCTGTTATCTAGGAACTCTTCATTCCAATCACGCAATTGGTCTGTTAGTCCATATGCTCTTACTTTGTTCATTAAACGAATGTAGGGAACTGTATCAAACGCCTTGCGGAAGTCAAGAAACGCGGCATCTACCTGGGAACCCGTGTCTATGGCCCTCTGAGTCTCGTGGACGAATAGCGCGAGCTGGGTTGCACACGACCGTCTTTTTCGAAACCCATGCTGATTCCTACAGAGTAGATTTCTAGCCTCCAGAAAAGTCATTATACTCGAACATAATACGTGTTCCAAAATTCTACAACTGATCGACGTTAGAGATATAGGTCTATAGTTCTGCACATGTTCGACGTCCCTTCTTGAAAACGTGGACGACCTGTGCCGTTTTCCAATCTTTTGGAACGCTACGCTCTTCTAGAGACCTACGGTACACCACAGTTGCGAAACTTCCCAGTGCAGGTGTGCTTCAGGACCAGGGACCTACACTACCGACTAGCACCATTTCACTGCCATGAGTCAAATCCACAGTGCAGATCACGTGACTACCTACATCGTCTAAATCACCTACAGTGCTCCAAGGCGACCAGCCCGTTCTTTTAGACAGATGATAGATATTTCGTCCAGTGACCCTATATTCGCTGTATTGCATCCGTTCTGTCAAACCGTCCATCCTTTCTCATCATAAGCTATACCAGTTCCCTGATCTTTCACCTGCGTCCACGTGTGGTCCAAGGCTTTGTCCTCTATCCTCTCCTGTGTAACCTGCACACCACCACGTACTTAAACAGCCTCCTCCTGGTCAGTGCATATAGCACGCCGTTAACATCACTCTCTCGCAACGGACACCCAAACCTGTTGTTAGCCTTCCAATTCAACCACAGGCTCATAAGTCCTAATCCTTCCAAAACCAAGGCCACATTTACAGAACGAACCACCCACTGCTTCCGTCCCTATGACTCCTGCCTAACCATTTAAGGATAACAGGTCCAAAGAATATAGGTGGAAGATGTGCAGGCACTGTCTTCAAGTGGGGCCAATCATCATCATCATCATCGTGCGACTGTGGTGTGAAACACCAGACAGTCGTTCATGTTGTATCAACATGTCCTACACGTGCCTACAAGGGTCGTTTCGAAAACTCCCTGACAGTAACGAGTGATGTGATAACATACACAGAAGACCTTGATATCCATATGTAGCTGTAGTCATTTGTGTTATACAGGGTGATTCAAAGAAAATACCACAAATTTAGGAATTTAAAACTCTGCAACGACAAAAGGCAGAGCTAAGCACTATCTGTCGGCGAATTAAGGGAGCTATAAAGTTTCATTTAGTTGTACACTTGTTCGCTTGAGGCGCTGTTGACTAGGCGTCAGCGTCAGTTGATGCTAAGATGGCGACCGCTCAACAGAAAGCTTTTTGTGTTATTGAGTACGGCAGAAGTGAATCGACGACAGTTGTTCAGCGTGCATTTCGAACGAAGTATGGTGTTAAACCTCCTGATAGGTGGTGTATTAAACGTTTGTATAAATAGTTTACAGAGAATGGGTGTTTGTGCAAAGGGAAAAGTTCTGGACGACCGAGAACGAGTGATGAAAATGTAGCACGCATCCAGCAAGCATTTGTTCGCAGCCCAGGAAAATCGACTCGCAGAGCTAGCAGAGAGCTGCAAATTCCACAATCAACTGTATGGAGAGTCCTACGAAAAAGGTTAGTTATGAAACCTTATCGTCTGAAATTGGTTCGAGCACTGTCTGCAGCTGATAAGATTAAAAGAATCGATTTCTGTGATTTTATCCTTGCTCAAATGGAAACAGATGAATCTTTCGTTTCAAAGATTGTGTTTAGTGATGAAGCAACTTTCCACACTAACGGGAAAGTCAACCGTCACAATGTCTGTATATGGGGCACTGAGAATCCGCGGGAAACAACTCAGTATGAACGTGACTCGCCTAAGGTGAACGTTTTCTGTGCCATTTCAGCCAATAAAGTTTTTGGTCCCTTTTTCTTCGAAGGTGCTACTGTAACTGGACTACAGTATCTGGAGATGTTAGAGAATTGACTGTTCCCTCAGCTCGAACAAGAAGCACAACAATTCATATTTCAGCAGGATGGAGCGCCACCACATTGGGACTTATCTGTCTGTAACTACCTGAACGTCAACTACCCGAGGCGATGGAGCGGCCGCCAGGCAGCCCATGACAGAACACTTCATCACTGGCCTCCAAGAAGCCCTGATCTTACCCCCTGCGATTTTTTTTTATGGGGGTATGTTAAGGATATGGTGTTTCGGCCACCTCTCCCAGCCACCAGTGATGATTTGAAACGAGAAATAACAGCAGCTATCCAAACTGTTATGCCTGACATGCTACAGAGAGTGTGGAACGAGTTGGAGTATCGGGTTGATATTGCTCGTGCGTCTGGAGGGGGCCATATTGAACATCTCTGAACTTGTTTTTGAGTGAAAAAAACTTTTTAAATACTCTTTGTAATGATGTATAACAGAAGGTTATATTATGTTTCTTTCATTAAATACACATTTTTAAAGTTGTGGTATTCTTTTTGAATCACCCTGTATTATGCTGGAGGGCTGCGCTTAAATATTGACATGTAGTAGTTTTCTATATATGTACCGCCATATCATTAATAAATACCTGCCTTATTGAGCGAGCTGTTAGACTATTCTTTTTATCAACCCCAAGTGTAGAATTCGAATTGCGTTGCCTCGCCATGAGTGTCAACCGTGGTGCCTCTTCTGGCAGTGAGCCTGGGTATCATATCGATGGGTGTGGTGCTGGCGTGGTCGTCGCCGGCGGAGCCCAAACTCCCCCACCTGACGCCCGCCGAGGCGTCGTGGGTGGGGTCTCTGCCTTCACTGGCGGCGGCCCTGGATCCCTGGCTGGGCGGCTGGGCGGCGGACCGCATTGGGCGGCGCACCACGGCGGTCCTGGGGGCGGTGCCAATCGCCGTCAGCTGGGCCGCGCTCATGTTCGTCGAGCACGCGCCCACCTGGCTCTGCGTCGTGCGCTTCATCTCGGGGCTCGGCATCGGCCTCATCATGCCTGCGCTCGGCATGTACGGCGCCGAGATCTTCCAGGTATGAGTGGCTACTCCGTTTGGGAGAGTCTATGAAATCATCGTGGTAATAAACAGGAAACTGCAGTGTCGCGGAATAGTAAAGAGTTGGAAACGTGGTATATTGTCAAAGTTTGGTTGCCTATGCCGAGAGCCAGAGGCAGTACGTTAGCAAAGAGGTAGGAGGGTTGCGTATGTATGGAATGTGTCCTCACGCAGGGGCAGTGACTTGGTTACACACAACAGGCGAGAGAGAACTTCTTAACACGCTGGTTTGTGTTAGACGGAGACTTTCGTAGAGTGTAAGACAGAGGTATAGCGTCAGCTGTACTGCATTTCACAACTTCGCGTAAGTCTGCCGTAACAACACGTAACTCTATCGCAAGAACACCTAAAGGGCGAGTACGACAGGTAAGTCAGCAGTATAAGTGGAACGAATGCGTTCATTACAAACGAGCATGACGTCAGGACGTCGCTCGTGCTTCCTTTAAATACACCAGCTTTGATAGCAACAAGGCACTCACAAAAAAAAAAAAAAAAAAAAAAAAAAAAATGGCTCTGAACAGTATGGGACTCAACTGCTGAGGTCATTAGTCCCCTAGAACTTAGAACTAGTTAAACCTAACTAACCTAAGGACATCACAAACATCCATGCCCGAGGCAGGATTCGAACCTGCGACCGTAGCGGTCTCGCGGTTACAGACTGCAGCGCCTAGAACCGCACGGCCACTTCGGCCGGCCAAGGCACTCGCAGTTAGACTTTCAGTTCGATGTGTACTGGGTCTCTGCATAGCGCTCAGCTCGGTGATTGACATGTTAATCTTTATCAAGGACATGTTGTAGGAAGGGCGGCCCATCCAGCAGTAGACGTGAGGGGACAGTACCAGCTCTGGTACTCTCTGCTGCCGCTGTCAATCATCGACCCAGGATTAGCAGACATCGCGGCAGACTCGCTCGTCGCCAATGCTGACCACATCAGTGAGCCGTCGTCGAGATCGTGCAGGGCCTAGGCCCTGTGCATCCGCCATCACAACCGGGTGAGCCGACGGCGCTGGGGGACTGCAGCCCGTTCCGCCCGTCAACCGCGGACGAGCCGCCAGGAGGAGCAGGGAAGAAGACGGGGTGGTACAGAGTACACTCCTCACTACGAGAACGCTTCTCGTGCCAACAGCGCCGGGATTCCAACCCGGAGCCTCCTACGCGCATCGGCCAGCCGGGCGCCACCAGCCACGCGCGTCCGAAGTACGAAGTAAGGACATTCCTCCGCTACGTCACAGCATGCGGCGCTGCGCTAGCAAGTCTGGTGCATCCCGTAGCTGGTGTCATCACTACGAGTCAGTGAGGACTTGGGGAAGGTCGTTGATATCACCAAGCTCAACCATCCTGTGTTATGCAAGCCACATTGTACTCGGCAGGAATAAAGGTGTCATCAATTAATGATGTTTCTTTGGCGTTTCTGACGCGTGCGTCCACAGTCATTTCCTAGCATCCTGTCAAATGGAGAGGTCACCGCTCGGCCTCCAGTCCACCGTAGGCGGCTGGGACCACCGGGGCGCCTACAAAACTAAGGATATCTTACACGACGACCAGTTTGGCTTTTGGAAGGATAAATGCATCAGAGACAGTTTTGACTTTGAATTTGATAATGGGAAGAGAAATCAGGAGCAGTGCACTTTGAAACGCATTTGAAAACGTAAAATGTACATATTTGAGTGGTGTCTGTTCTATTGTACATGTTCGACAGAACGGAGACCACTCAAATATGTACATTTCTGTAAGAGCGTGGCGGCTCCTTGATGTTTGTTTTGTGCCGATTTTCGCCACGATTGTGTTCTGGCCGCGAGTGTTAAGGTCGATATTGGCCTCGCCAGAGATACTGGGGTGCCGAGTTGGCGGCGAGTGGTCCTCTGGCGACGAAGGGTGGAGGATTGGACAGTACCGAGCGAGAAGGACAAAACGGCAGAGTGTTGTGGTCCAGATGGTCCAAATTGTGCATTTAATAATTTCGGCACTCTGTGGTTGTGGACTGATGGTGAATCCGAAACGCTTGGGAATTCAATTCAACGCTGCAGTGGAACGATAAGCCATGGGCTCTGCAATTGTATGGACGCAATTACGGCGAGCTGTGGCCGATGTCGTTTGTGGGTGTTTATCCACGGCAGATAAACATGACTGCGTGGGCCCAACCTGAACACGCTATGCTGTAGCATGTTCGCCCACAATAGGGATGTCATGATACTGGAGAATAAAGTAGTGGATTACGGTACATGTATTAGCCTTCAGTGACTTCTGCGGTGTTACTTTGCTTAACTGTGTGGAGACTGAGCAGTAACTGTCACTTTTCAAAGGAACTGTGGCCAATGCCAGATGGGTGTTGTCATAAAGTTATTATATTTCTTATTTGTGAATATAATTTTGTTATCAGTATTACTCATTGGATAGATTTGAAATTCAGTCCTGCACTGTAGTTCAGAGGGCTATAAATACTGGAATTTACCGTTTCTACTAACTGTGAGTTTTGTATATGTTTTGAGTCTGTAAGTTTTTATTTGGAGGTGATGTTGTTTGCTACTGTTATTGGTTGAGAATTTATTACCCAAAGGAACAATTATTTAATCAGTCTTTTATGAACTGTTTTAAGACTTGTTGTTTTTGGTGAACTATTAGTAATAAATTACGTAAATTAGTAATGTTGTGTAAGCAGTTATTGAAGGCACCCATTTCCATTAGCCAATCAACCATGGCCAGTTGGGAATGGGCATTGATGTAACATTAGGGAACTAGAGGCTATTTGCTAAGTTGTGGCAACGCTAATCCTGTTGTTTGTTGTTATTATGGAAGTGTCTAGTCGCCCCTAAATTAAATAATAATTCTGCACAGTTTCAGTGCAAATACAGTAGTATCGTCCGAATTCCTTCGGGAATCATTAAATTGCATGTAAGAGGTCAATGGATGAGGGACGTTGCGTTGCAGCATGCTATTAATTGGAAATCTGAGTCGCTCAGGGACCATGTCTGGATGGCCATGGTGGTTGAGGGAAGTGCTCGTGAAAAGCTGTTAATCCGGTTTCGAGTCCTAGTGCGACATAGATTTTCAATTTTCGCCATTGCTTTACCCCAACGCCCTGTGCAACTAGAAGTCACGAATTCCCAAACATTAATCCCTCCCCCCTCCCAATTTTCTCTGTTTCGTATGTAAAATGTTCCAAGATGTTAGAAAGTTTCAGACAGATAGCTGTATAGCATAGGAATAAACAGATAATATTCAATATCCACAAAAAGCAAGAAGGAACAATAATGTAATACTGCTTGGGATGTGGATACCACTAATGCAAGCATGCTCATCACAGGATAATGGTGTCTCCAGGACAGTGGGTTGCATATTATCAGTTCCATGGTGGTAGTGGAATCAGAAGAGCTCAATTAGCAACAAAAGACTTTATTCGGTAATACATTCATGTGGAGGTTGATGGTAGCAACTCATTGGTGTGTGTAGATACCCAGATACCGGCTGCTAGCCCAGCATAGCACATAACAGCTTGTTTGGCCATGGCAGCACAAGGATGCCAGGCAAGCATAGAGATGCCCTGTGGCTAGCCAAAGTCGCAGTAGAAGTAGTCTCCTTAGGGAGGCACCAGCTTGTGTCCCAAGAATCATCAGCTCTAGCAGCAACCTGCAGACCAGCAGGTATTGTATGACGTGTCTAGATGTAGGTGATGTTCATTGGCCGACATGGGGCTGATGCCTGACGTGGCCTTGGTGTCTTGCCTTGATGTCATAGTGCCCGCAGTAGTTGAACACAAGGTACTCGTTGGGTCTGGGCATTGACTGTGTACACTACATCTGCCCAGCTTTGTTGTGATAGGGCCCCACCAGGGTCATATAAATGACCAAGGCAGAGTTGGGCCCGAGTGTGAGAATATTCAGCTTGCCACTGTGGCAGACTGACCTCTTGCACCATGCTCTTTCAGCAATATTGTGGTCCTAGCAGCAGGACCTCATAAGCAGCTCGCTTCTCCATCTCACCACTGGTTTTGAAGTCTTGGTGGAGGGGTAGATTCACTCCGTAAATTAAAGGCTGCTGCTAAACCCATGAATTACTTAAGATGATATGGTACTATTTACATTCTCGTACATGCTTATTTACAGTTTCCACACTTGGTATCTTTCCTTATTTGCCCACTCTGTCACATGGTGTACAGAGGCTGGTACACTCATAACTACACAAGTCTTATGGGTGACCCATTCAATCAGTATTTAATGTAACTGAAGTTCAGGAGGGCACATGGCACTCTGCTGTTAAAAAGATAAGAATACTCTTTGCAAGAGAGGGACAGGTTTAACGTGGTACCTGAAGACTGGATTCCTGTTACCAACATCCTGTGCTGAAACCTGCCACAATATTGCAGAATTTGTTGGAACCTCTGTTCCACGCTAACGCTCCACAACAGTGTGGCTATCATTTCGTTGAGAGAACTGAATATTCTGGGAATCAGGGTTCATGCAGGTAGTCAGTTCCTGGCTAGCAGTATATCTAGAGGATTATTCTGCAATTGCAGTATGTATATATTATTAAAATTAAAATTAATTGTTGGTAAGGCGGGTACCAGGTTGAGATTCATTGGGAGAGTGCTTAGAAAATGTAGTCCATCAACAAAGGAGGTGGCTTACAAAACACTCGTTCGACCTATACTTGAGTATTGCTCATCAGTGTGGGATCCGTACCAGATCAGTCTGACGGAGGAGATAGAGAAGATCCAAAGAAGAGCGGCGCGTTTCGTCACAGGGTTATTTGGTAACCGTGATAGCGTTACGGAGATGTTTAATAAACTCAAGTGGCAGACTCTGCAAGAGAGGCGCTCTGCATCGCGGTGTAGCTTGCTCGCCAGGTTTCGAGAGGGTGCGTTTCTGGATGAGGTATCGAATATATTGCTTCCCCCTACTTATACCTCCCGAGGAGATCACGAATGTAAAATTAGAGAGATTAGAGCGCGCACAGAGGCTATCAGACAGTCGTTCTTCCCGCGAACCATACGCGACTGGAACGGGAAAGGGAGGTAATGACAGTGGCACGTAAAGTGCCCTCCGCCACACACCGTTGGGTGGCTTGCGGAGTATCAATGTAGATGCAGATGTAGATGTAGATATATGTTAATCCCTGTTATTGTTGCTCGAGGCTGAAACATTGGACCCAGTATGTCACACTTGTAACATTCGGTAGTAGCCCACTCCCCCATTGTCTCCTATTCCCTTTTAATGTCCCTGCCTGCAGCAAGTGGTGACAACTACAACTGGGTCATGTATTAAGTCTGCCCAGTGAAATCATGTCTTCTGGAACTGCAGTTGGGGTGCAAGGTTGTCATGTCGGCATCCTTCCATCTCAATCCCCGTAGAAACGTTCTCACATGTCTCCGTGAGTGTTTGGACCATCAGGAAGAACATGCCAGAAGCTGTTCTCTTTGACATTGCCGCAATCTGTTGACATGGTTTACTGCCTGATGTAACTAATAACATATTCTTCGTTCTAGTATGTACAAATTTCACTGAAGTTCACCATTTTACAGGATACAAGCACACAGAGGTAGGCATGTTCGGCACTAAATCCACTGACTCAAGCTAATGGTATAGAGGCAAGATTTCTTTCCTCTGGGGGTACAGTAAATTACAGGTCAGCTAGCAGCTTATCTTGTGCCTGGTGTAGACTGGCCAGAAACTCATTCGACGACTTCAGGACAGGAATTAGCAATCCATACACTGCATAGTATAGGACTTCCTCTGATACGCTGCATAGTATAGGACTTGCTCTGTCTCAACTAGTTCTACAAGTGCATCCTCCACACTTTCGGCAAGAGCACATAGGAGCCTTACCATGGTAAGAAGGCATTCAATAGATCCAGCTGGGCCTGTAATATGCTCAAATCTCGATTCACGGAAGTGATAGTCGCCTTTATGTAGCTTTTCAGCTCTGCCATTGGCCCCGAAACTGTCTGGTATTACATGACACCAGTTTTTTCAGCAGTTTTTTCAATTGGGTGGTATGCCATTCCTCTTGGATTTTGGTGCCTTTTGCTTCCCTTTGTAACCCTTATATCGTTGCCATCAGTGATTCAAACACAGTTTCTGAAAGCCGCATCCTGCATCTATCCACCCTTGCTTCTGTTTTTTCAGTGTTAGAAACAAAGCCTTGGTCTGCTGTAACGTTCCTCAAAAACGATAGTATTAGTCCTGCAACACCTGGTATTTTTTGTTGTGTTGGCAGAAGAGCCAACACCGTGTTATTAGTAGATGCCGAAATGCACGCGTTTAGTTCACGCAGGCTGGCGTGAGGAGGGAAGAACTATACTGACGTGAGGTCTGGAACATGACAAGGAATTAGAGTTCAGAAAGCGGACGTAATTAGTCAGATACTTAACTTTAATCCATTAATGATGAACGTCGCTCTTGATGGTACATGAGTCACAATATTATCTGTTCAGAAGACATAGTAACTGAATATGGCGCCTTGCTAGGTCGTAGCAAATGACGTAGCTGAAGGCTATGCTAAACTGTCGTCTCTGCAATGAGAGCGTATGTAGGCAGTGAACCATCGCTAGCAAAGTCGGCTGTACAACTGGGGCGAGTGCTAGGCAGTCTCGCTAGACTAGACCTGCCGTGTGGCGGCGCTCGGTCTGCAATCACTGATAGTGGCGGCACGCGGGTCCGACGTATACTAACGGACCGCGGCCGATTTAAAGGCTACCACCTAGCAAGTGTGGTGTCTGGCGGTGACACCACACTTTTCTCACACTTCGCTTAGTAATCCCTTCTCTTCATCTTCTTGATAAAGCCCATGAAATCTTCGCCCAGCCTCTGCACTTCATTCCTGAGCGTCCATGCATTGCATGTCAGCTTCAGCCCATCCTCTAGTGGTCATATCTGCAAGACGTCTACACCAACAAGGCTGTAGAAGTGCAGTGCTTTCAATGCCCATCTCCTTTTCTCTTGTTATTTGAAGCAGGGAAGCCTCATTCTCCTTTTGTAGGCCTTACGGCGTATGAAGAAAAGCGCACGTAGATTGCACAGACATGGTCTGATCAGCTGTCTTCACCTTCCTACCCCCTGCCCCTTTTTTGTGCTGGTAATTGTGGTAAAAGTCCAGAGCACACTGAAAAGGGCAGATACACCCACCATATGTGTAGTATGCAAAGGAAGTTATAGCTTCATGTTCATCCGTGGCGTTATTTAAATCACTTGGCAAATAGACCTTCCGTAACGAGTGGAGAACCTCATTGTGTTTCGCTTCAGGATGAACAGACTCGTTAACAATACTATACAATATACAAGTAAATTTGCATTCTGTGGTTCCTTTCGTTCCCTGACTTCCTGTACTTGTTTACATACCTCTTGCAAAATTGTTACTAAACTCCCTATTTTAGCCTTCACTATCTCTAATGGTGAAGGCCTTTTTCTAGTTATATGCTGCCTTGTGTAAAGACAGACCCATACTTTCATAGAGCTTAGATTTATATGATGTGACAATATACGGTAGCACAGTACCTCAGTCATTGCAAAGCGTATTTACATAGTGACTTAACATCTCCCCTGTTGTGTGATGAGCTCACTCTGTTATCCCGTTGATCAGTGAATCTGATGCTCTTGTCCTTAACTTAAGAATATGCAATAAATGACAAAGCTGTTTCATTATCTCTGATACGAAATTTGTGCTTTGATCTATATTCAGTTTCTCTGGAACAACAAACTTCAACAACCAGTCATTTACCAAAGCCCTAACTATTGCATTGTCTTTCTGATTTAGACAACCGCCATTCCCATATATCACAAAATGATATATTACTATCAGTATCCATTGATCCCTTGTCAGTGTTTGAGCAAAAGGACCAGTGATGTCTATACCAATCATTTAAAGTAGCTTACTAGTCTCTACTAAAGTGAAATAGGTCGATTGCTCAGTCCAGCCCAATGTGCATATGGTACACAGTTCTGCATATGTTCCACATCCTTCTTACCTCCACAGTTGCTCAGCCACATGCCATTCTGTGGTTCTTCCGCCCCCATAGCCCACTAACATGTGATCATATGCCTGTCTCAACACAGCATTGCTGGAACTTGTGGGACGGCGAGTACGTTACTTCACTAGTTTGGTTTTAGAGTTTTGATGCTGTCTTTAATCACGTGAGCCTGGCAACTAATTTGGTGGTCAGCCAGAAAGCGAAGGGAAACATACTGACCTTAGTTTCCAGTCTGCACAGCCACATTCCGGTCCAGCCCACTGAAAGAAAAGTGTCTATTTCCCATTTCTTTGCGGGATCAGGACTATGACTTCAGTAAAAGTTTAAAGTTCGAATCAAGATTTAATTTAATTAAAGTTTCTCACAAACAACACTTAAAATTGCACTATGTTCAATTGAAAACAAGTCTTTCTAATCTAACAGCACCTTTAGTAGTTCAGAGGCGACCTCTACGGTAACTTCCTACCAGAGTGTTTTTCGCCCTGACTAACATCACTCAATTGAAAGTTTGCAATAAATGTTCAAAATTTAATGCTCGCCATAAAAGTGGAAATAAATTCACCACTTGCCACGTGGAATTGAATTTCACACGGATGGCACACTAACAGTTATTTTACCGAATTCTAAACGATCCAGGACGGTGTACATTCCTCGCGAATTCACTATCCGTGTTCACTGCCAAATACGCGCTTGTCACAGCTCGGCTCTGACGTCATCCGAGGCAGAGCGCGACCAGACGTGTAACTGGCGTGGACCTCACAGTGTCTGAGAGCGAAGTTAACCTTCCTACTGCTTCAGGGGCTGTATTTATAAGGTGCCGGTGCGGACTGCCTAGAAAATATCTGCTGTCTCTGTCTATTTGCATACGGCGGCAGTCTACAAACGACCGCTATCTTGGGCACATAATCTTTAATAATATAGTTAACAATTACTTCAGAAACTTCTTAATTTTTGCTGGTATGCAGATAAGCAGTTTAAAAGCACGTAGATAGTTTCAGCTCGCTAGAATGGAAACGTTGCTCAATAGAATTTATTTAGTGGAACTAACGGTAGATTGTTACCTCTGAACCATACCTTTGCTAAGACTTATATCAGTTGCTGTTTATGTTACAAGTCTTAAACTTGGTGTAGCTCTATTATTTGATGTATTTCATCATCTGGTTTAACAAAAATCCTCTATCATTAAAATTTCAAGTACTTAATCTACAACACTTAGGTACATTTTAGTTACAAAATTAGTTTTTATTTAATTACTCAAAAACTATAAGATGTATATAAACGGGAACTCTCTGTTATTATTTTTGGGGTGTACTGAAGCATAAAACAAATTTTCAAGTTTCTAAGGGCATTATTTAGCGCCTCTGATTTTTCCGAAAAACGTGGATTCTGGCGTTAATTTTTGTTTTATTGTTTTGGAAACCAGCATCACTTATTTATAACTTCTAACTGCACCTTCTGACCAAATTCTAGGAATCCTAGCGTCATTATTTAGCGCCTCTGATTTTTCTCTTAAAACGGCATTTTTCCGTAACCTATTAAGTTTAGAACATCAAGACTTGGTATTTGGAACATTATTACACTAAACTATAATTTAACAAAGTTTTAAACATACTTTTTGATTTTTAATTTCATACTAAATTGTGGTGCAGTACTTGTGCGCTACATGCAGACGCGTTAAGGTTTACGTGGCGCTACTAGCAGTGAACTGGGGTAAGTCCCGGAGCACTCGCTCGCCTCTGTATCTCACACACGATACAGCCCTCAGTTTGCTTCAAACTGCAATGAAAGGTTTGAGTTTTGTGTTTTTGCGCAATACTCCAATGTGCACCATGAACTGTAGATGACATACTCTTGGTGACACACCAACTTACGGTATCAGATGGTCAATTACATCTACATCTTGACTCAATACACAGTCACCTGTGTTGTTGTTTTTATTGAATGACAAGATGAATTCCTTCTAATAATTCAGAAAGCACTGCACCAGCTGTCAACAACTCTTTTAATCTTCCAAGTACATCATCACACTATGGCGTGCAGTGGGATGCGAATCCCTCTTTAAATACTCGAGTGAAAGATCATGATATATCTGTAAATATTGGTACAAACTTAGTACGGTTATAGTTGTTGGGTGGTTTCTTATTCTATGACTGAACACAACTATGTAAGCTGTAACATTGTTTAATATTGCAATTTTGTCACGGAAATACACGTTTTTACACAGTTTACAATGTGACAATGTTAAGACAGTTGTCAAAATGACGCATCTCGGCCTCTGAAAGTGAACTAATTCTAAACACAACAGTATTAAACTGTAACTCTCAGAAAGTTAAATACTCCTAAACACTACAATATTAAATTTAGTTTCTTTACAAAATTATTCTTACGCTTACGTTATGACGTTGGCCAGTACTACGAAAAATCATCCGATTCCGGTTCAAAGTTCAGTATTATTTTTAGGATGACAATTAAATCTACGGAGGATGGTTAGTTTTGTGACAAGTAGAGCAAAAGATTACCCAAGGTCGCACATGTTAACAGTGGACGCAAGCTGGTGAACCAACAAGTTTACGCCTCTGCACGTGGTATCTACCTTAGCTGCGATGAGTTGTCGTATGCCTAGCTGCTCTCGCCCTCTGGAATTCCTATAAAACTAATTAAACCTTTGCTGAATTTTCCAGAAGAAACTCGCCCTATGTTTTTCGATATGCGAGAAAACATGAACTCATCCCTAGTCTCAGACTATGACAACACTTGAATTAGCAACAGCAAGCAAGTATTCCGCAATGTTATGAGATGAATGATGACTTAATTGTGGCTATGAGGAAGGTTGTTGCCAGAAAAAGATCCATCAGTTATATCTTAAGTGAAATTCCCTCACGAAAAAGGTCATTTACAAAAGCTCTTTTCAACCAATTCCTAAATACTGGTTCAAATGGTTCAAATGGCTCTGAGCACTATGCGACTTAACATCTGAGGTCATCAGTCGCCTAGCACTTAGAACTAATTAAACCTAACTAACCTAACGACATCACACACATCCATGCGCGAGGCAGTATTCGAACCTACGACCGTAGCGGTCGCTCGGCTCCAGACTGTAGCGTCTAGAACCGCACGGCCACTCCGGTCGGCTCCTAAATACTGCACATCCCAATATGATCATTAGTGAATCATACTCATGGAACTGAATGAGAGCGTACGAAGAAGAACTGTCTACTACTTAACAGAAAAGGTCAAGAAATTTCGGTGGGGAACGCCATAAGAAAACCGTTAAGTGGTGCGGAGAGCTTCATTCTCGAAAAGTTGTAAGCATGAGTAAAGAAATGTTTTATTTCCTCGAAAATGTACGGACGTGCACAGATACGAACTGACAATTTTTCTTGGCTTGAATGGAACTAGAATGGTTGGAGGAGGATAAGCGATTTTGGGACACTATTCACTGTCCGCCATACAGTGTACTGTAAATTGTGAATTGCAGATGATAATGTGGCTACAACAATTCAAAGTATTTCTTCTTGGAAATCATTGATATACCCGTAGAATAAAATCATCTATGAAGCTTCTTACTGGATAGAAGTAATTTACTTGCCTCACTGAAATGTCCTTAGATTGGTTAGGTTTAAGTAGTTCTAAGTTCAAGGGGACTGATGACCTCCGATGTAAGTCCCAAAGTGCTCAGAGCCATTTGAACCATTTGAACCATTCCAAATATCACAGAAGCGCTCCTGCGTTCCTTGCAGCTCAAAAGTGTAATAGAGGTACTGGTGGGAGTTAAGTTGGTAGGATTGCTCAAGAGTACTTCCCACGAAAGACGAGGTTCTACGTTTAATCTACACCTACGCTCTGCGAGCCGACTTACAAATGTGTAGCAGACTGTACCTCTGCTGCCACAGTGATTTTCATCCTTTTATGTTTCGTTTGCCAATAGTACGTCGGAGCAAGGACTGTCTTGAAACTTCTGTTTGATTTCCAATTACTCTGATTTTCTCGTCCGTCGAGGTTATTTACGAGCGAGTCGTAAGTGGGAGGAAGTATTACGTTGTCCGACTCTTCCTCTCGGTGGGAGGAAGTACTATGTTTCCCGACTCTCCTCGAACGTACACTCCCGAAATTTAAACAATGACTCCCTAGTTGATACACAACGCCTTTCTTGAAGCGTTTGCCACTGGAGCTTGTTCAGCATCTGGCGCCGACTAAATGATCCCGTGGTGAAAAGCGCCGGCCTCCGTTTCATCTTCTGTTAACACTTGATCCTGTATGATAATCGTCCTATACTGATAAACAAGACTCGATAATCGGTCGAACAAGTGTTTCACAAGCTGCTTCTTTCGTGCATGAATTACTTTTCCTTAATATTCTTCCAATTAATCTCAGCCTGTGACATGATTGTTCATATTTTTTAAAACTTTTTGTGTAAATATTTTATTGAAGCTGTTAACGCAGAAGTAGAGACATCTTGTTTGAAGCGAAATCGATACTGAAATTCTTTGATAAAATTAAAGTGAATGTACGTATTAAGAAAAAGGGTGTAACATTTACATTTAAATATTGTAAAGATATCTATTTTTTATAATTATTAAATGTAAAAAAGGTGCTATACTGTAATTATGTAATAGTTACTGGCACTAACTTAGGGCTGTATGAGGTACGTGTAGTATAAAAGATGGAGTAGTTCCGTCAGAAATGAAAAGCTGTGTAAGCGTAGGAAAAGGGTGTGAGCGGAAACGTTTGGCACGAACAAAGTCAGTCGGTGGCCAGTGATCTTAGAGGGAGCACGTACAGCGCCAGCATAGTGTGGAGTACGCCATATTGTTGCATCTTGCCTCGGTAGGAAACTGCAGTTTATTACGGCCTGGTATGGGGAGAAAAACGGGCTATTGATTACAAGATGGATCATCGCTATGAAGAGGAAATAAGTCCGACATGGATAACTGCTCTTGGCCGTTCTGATATTAATGCAGTTGTTGCCACCAACGCCACCGTCGCTGATCACAGCTTACAGGGTACGACATTTTAGCTATGTATTACAGTGTGTGCCAGGAAGTTGAAATGTGCTTTAAGAATAATAACCATCATCCAGATTAGCAATTGTGTCCACCTGGTAATTTATCCCGCTCATAAACCAAGCAGGATCCTAACCTGGTAAATGAAAATTCCGAGTGACCTGTATTCAGCCAAGACTGTCAAATCTTTAATATATTATTGGCAAATCAGTGATTAATCAGTGAAACAATTTATGGAGAGAATAACTGAGAATTTCATAGTTAACATTGCTATTATTTTCTGTGTTAAATGATTACGTAAGGTTACGCCAGATTCAGAGACCACATTAGATAAATTGTTTGCTGTTTTCACATTACGTGTTAATGAAAGGAAATACTAAGTTGATGATTAATGGTGATAAATAGTAACGTTAAACAGTTTATAGTGAATCGATGAAATCTTGAATACCAAATATGTTGATGTAGAAAGCCCCCCCCCCCTGTCCAAATTTATTTTGTTTTCATGAAATCAGTCTGTTTGATTAAGCAATTGGGTGCTGTAGTTTTGTTTCGAGCGGCTAAACTTTTCTTGTATTGCTGAACCATCTTTTATCTAAATCTACAGTGAAGTCTGTTAGGTAAGTAGGGAGTTGCAATCTTTTCTGCTGTCCTACTCTGCTTCATTACGTGTACCTAATTAGACTGGCGAATAATAGTGTACCACCCACCACATGTATCGTTATCGATGCAGAATAGTAGTCTAACTACCGTTATTTGCCATACCTCTGAACTAATGACTTATTTGAAGAAACGAGTTAAAGTCTGATGCTTATCCCTTAGGTTAACACACACGGTTATTACACCTGTTTTTGTGGTTTTGCTGTCCGGATAGGTAACTGTATTTCTGTTTGCTCCACTGCTTATTATTAACAGTATAGTATAAGAATATTACAGTTGGCTTTGCATGACAGCATGTTTTGGAAACCAATTCAGAGAATACAAAATACACGCAAGTATTTCATCTGGTTTTACGTATCAGGATAGTAAATAACACACACGTCATAAAAAGAATATTACAAGCCTGGCATCTTCTTTTCCTGCAATTAACTTTACGTGGCCGTTTGATACATTACATGATGCGATTCCTCCATCTGGTTTACTTGTTTTAATTTCTATTGTCCAGCATAATGTTCATAACTGAGGGAATAATTTCAACTTTCTTGATGCTTACCGCAGAATCTTTGCTGCAGCTGCAATGAGCTCGGATCATTATGACGACTTCTATTGCGTATTTTATTCAATTGTGTCATGTTTGTACATCCTTTAAAGTAGATTCCCTTAAAATGCAGTATCTGTCTTATACACTCCTGGAAATGGAAAAAAGAACACATTGACACCGGTGTGTCAGACCCACCATACTTGCTCCGGACACTGCGAGAGGGCTGTACAAGCAATGATCACATGTACGGCACAGCGGACACACCAGGAACCGTGGTGTTGGCCGTCGAATGGCGCTAGCTGCGCAGCATTTGTGCACCGCCGCCGTCAGTGTCAGCCAGTTTGCCGTGGCATACGGAGCTCCATCGCAGTCTTTAACACTGGTAGCACGCCGCGACAGCGTGGACGTGAACCTTATGTGCAGTTGACGGACTTTGAGCGAGGGCGTATAGTGGGCATGCGGGAGGCCGGGTGGACGTACCGCCGAATTGCTCAACACGTGGGGCGTGAGGTCTCCACAGTACATCGATGTTGTCGCCAGTGGTCGGCGGAAGGTGCACGTGCCCGTCGACCTGGGACCGGACCGCAGCGACGCACAGATGCACGCCGAGACCGTAGGATCCTACGCAGTGCCGTAGGGGACCGCACCGCCACTTCCCAGCAAATTAGGGACACTGTTGCTCCTGGGGTATCGGCGAGTACCATTCGCAACCGTCTCCATGAAGCTGGGCTACGGTCCCGCACACCGTTAGGCCGTCTTCCGCTCACGCCCCAACATCGTGCAGCCCGCCTCCAGTGGTGTCGCGACAGGCGTGAATGGAGGGACGAATGGAGACGTGTCGTCTTCAGCGATGAGAGTCGCTTCTGCCTTGGTGCCAATGATGGTCGTATGCATGTTTGGCGCCGTGCAGGTGAGCGCCACAATCATGACTGCATACGACCGAGGCACACAGGGCCAACACCCGGCATCATGGTGTGGGGAGCGATCTCCTACACTGGCTGTACACCACTGGTGATCGTCGAGGGCACACTGAATAGTGCACGGTACATCCAAACCGTCATCGAACCCATCGTTCTACCATTCCTAGACCGGCAAGGGAACTTGCTGTTCCAACAGGACAATGCACGTCCGCATGTATCCCGTGCCACCCAACGTGCTCTAGAAGGTGTAAGTCAACTACCCTGGCCAGCAAGATCTCCGGATCTGTCCCCCATTGAGCATGTTTGGGACTGGATGAAGCGTCGTCTCACGCGGTCTGCACGTCCAGCACGAACGCTGGTCCAACTGAGGCGCCAGGTGGAAATGGCATGGCAAGCCGTTCCACAGGACTACATCCAGCATCTCTACGATCGTCTCCATGGGAGAATAGCAGCCTGCATTGCTGCGAAAGGTGGATATACACTGTACTAGTGCCGACATTGTGCATGCTCTGTTGCCTGTGTCTATGTGCCTGTGGTTCTGTCAATGTGATCATGTGATGTATCTGACCCCAGGAATGTATCAATAAAGTTTCCCCTTCCTGGGACAATGAATTCACGGTGTTCTTATTTCAATTTCCAGGAGTGTATTTCGATCACTGCGGTTGCTACTGCGCCTTTCCCAGGCGCCTGAGTCATACATGCATTGTTACTGCCTGCGGTGAGTTTTCACCAATAGCGTAATCGTTGCGTAATGTACAGGGTGATTCAAAAAGAATACCACAACTTTAGGAATTTAAAACTCTGCAACGACAAAAGGCAGAGCTAAGCACTATCTGTCGGCGAATTAAGGGAGCTATAAAGTTTCATTTAGTTGTACATTTGTTCGCTTGAGGCGCTGTTGACTAGGCGTCAGCGTCAGTCGATGCTATGATGGCGACCGCTCAACAGAAAGCTTTTTGTGTTATTGAGTACGGCAGAAATGAATTGTTCAGCGTGCATTTCGAACGAAGTATGGTGTTAAACCTCCTGATAGGTGGTGTATTAGACGTTGGTATAAACAGTTTACAGAGAATGGGTGTTTGTGCAAAGGGAAAAGTTCTGGACGGCCGAGAACGAGTGATGAAAATGTAGCACGCATCCAGCAAGCATTTGTTCGCAGCCCAGGAAAATCGACTCGCAGAGCTAGCAGAGAGCTGCAAATTCCACAATCAACTGTATGGTGAGTCCTACGAAAAAGGTTAGTTATGAAACCTTATCGTCTGAAATTGGTTCAAGCACTGTCTGCAGCTAATAACATTAAAAGAATCGATTTCTGTGATTTTATCCTTGCTCAAATGCAAACAGATGAATCTTCCGTTTCAAAGATTGTGTTTAGTGATGAAGCAACTTTCCACACTAACAGGAAAGTCAACCGTCACAATGTCTGTATATGGGGCACTGAGAATCCGCGGGAAACAACTCAGTATGAACGTGACTCGCCTAAGGTGAACGTTTTCTGTGCCATTTCAGCCAATAAAGTTTTTGGTCCCTTTTTCTTCGAAGGTGCTACTGTAACTGGACTACAGTATCTGGAGATGTTAGAGAATTGGCTGTTCCCTCAGCTTGAACAAGAAGCACAACAATTCATATTTCAGCAGGATGGAGCGCCACCACATTGGCACTTATCTGTCCGTAACTACCTGAACGTCAACTACCCGAGGCGATGGATCGGCCGCCAGGCAGCCCGTGACAGAGCACTTCATCACTGGCCTCCAAGAAGCCCTGATCTTACCCCCTGCGATTTTTTCTTATGGGGGTATGTTAAGGATATGGTGTTTCGGCCACCTCTCCCAGCCACCATTGATGATTTGAAACGAGAAGTAACAGCAGCTATCCAAACTGTTACGCCTGATATGCTACAGAGAGTGTGGAACGAGTTGGAGTATCGGGTTGATATTGCTCGTGTGTCTGGAGGGGGCCATATTGAACATCTCTGAACTTGTTTTTGAGTGAAAAATACCCTTTTTATATACTCTTTGTAATGATGTATAACAGAAGGTTATATTATGTTTCTTTCATTAAATACACATTTTTAAAGTTGTGGTATTCTTTTTGAATCACCCTGTATTTCTTCGCCCGTTTACGGGTAAAATGTTAAATTTATTTATGTTCAGAGACAAGTGTACCAGTCACTGATCCTGAACACAACAGCATCATCTGCCTAAAGGCTCATGGAACTGCAACGTTATCTTCTAGAAAAAAAAAAAAAAAAAAAAAAAAAAGGTTCAATTGGCTCTGAGCACTATGGGACTTAACATCTGAGATCATCAGTCCCCTAGACTTAGAGCTACTTAAACCTAGCTAACCTAAGGACAGCACACACATCCATGCCCGAGGCAGGATTGGAACCTGCGACCGTAGCAGCAGCGACGTTCCGGACAGAAGTGCCTAGAACCGCTCGGCCACAACGGGCGGCTCCACTAAATCATTTACGTACATTGTGAACGGTAAATCGCCCTTTACCACTCCTTTGAGATATTCCAAAAATTAGCTTTACCACTGTAGACTTCTTTCTGTTCTGTACCGAGTTCGAGTAGCGGTGCAGCAAGCAGTTATAATTTGCCGGGGTGTTTTAAAATACCACACATTCTGCTACAAAGTTAAAGGTACACTCTATCCTCTTCTGTTATTTGTATTTAAGTTACCGACTCTAGTTTTAGACCTGACGTCACTTGCGCTAAATAAGTGCCATGCATACACAGCTTTCTCTACAAGTGTAGCTGTCGCTACAAACGCGGTACTTTCTGCCTACAGGCCAACATAAGGGGCGCACTGTCTATGGTACAACAGCCGTCGATAACCACGGGCTTCATGATCGACTACTGCATCGGCCCCTTCGTCTCGTACACTACCCTAGCAGCCATAGGTCTCAGTGCAACTCTCTTGTTTCTGGTGACCTTCTTCTGGGCGCCAGAGTCGCCCTACTACCTGCTGGCCAAGGGCAGGGATGAAGACGCCGAGAACTCTCTCCGGCGACTGCGAGACGACAACAGCGACATCTCCTCTGAACTTCAGAGGATGAAGGTACACGCTTCATATCATCAGTACTCAGTGCAATTCCAGCCCAATCATTTCTCCTCCACTGCAAGATACTGTGGTTACAATTTGCGCCTGAAACTTGCATAGATTTTCTTAATAGTCTTCAATTCAGCCTCCCCCCCCCCCCCCCCCGTCCTTTCAGATCCCAAAGCACACGTCATCCCATTGTATGCCTTGTTTTTTACTGATCAAGAACCGAAAGCTAAATCTCAGCTAAGACATAAGAAGTAAAATTGTACAAGACAAAAAGACTTTTAACAAGGTACTAAATTAACTGATGTGAGACAGTGCCGACTGTAAATTATAAGAAACCACCATCCTACAAACGCTACTACTGTGTCCACAGTAATAGACTCTTCCGTACTGAGACTGCAGACGATGTGGATCTTAATGCACCGGTAAAGATCTCTCTGTAAGTTGTACCGACTCCAAGCATTTCGCCCCAGCACTTGACAGGCGAGGCGTCGGTTCTAGATCAAAAAATGGTTCAAATGGCTCTGAGCACTATGGGACTTAACAGCTGTGGTCATCAGTCCCCTAGGACTTAGAGGATTCGAACCTGCGACCGTAGCAGTGGTTCTTGATCAATTACTGTTGGCTGATATGGATTGCTGCTGTATGTGACTCGTATATTCAGGTATAGGCACACTATTAATTAACACACCTGACACCATCTCAACGTTAATTAATGAGAGGACACACTCAATAGACCTTAACAAAAGGACTGAGTGACAACTTGAACATCGTTTGTTTCTTTAAAATAATATCTTCACAAATTTGTTACTACAATACAGCAAACCAATATATTACAAATTTACATAAGTTCATTTCTTTTGGCAATTAAAATTTGCTAGCTGCAATTATTTTTTTCTTTTTTTATTAAAACAGTGCAACATCAGAAAAGATTAACCACATTGAGAATCCATTTTTTGCATTATGTTTCAAAAGTATTACAAGAAGCAGTGTACCAATATCAGGCATTGAATCTTTTCTTACTAAAAGAGTGTAAGAAAATATTTAATGCCTGACATTAGTACACCGTCTCTTGTGATACTGTTGAAACATAATGCAATATATATATATATATATATATATATATACTTCCATAATTTCAACCAAACCAATTTGCTCAAAGAGATTCTGTGGGCCACTGCAAATTATGAGGGACCGACTTGATGTGAGATCAGGGTGCAAGCCCATTCACGGCACATTACACTTTGAGGTAGACCTCGGGCACCCACTCTACGGTGGCAAGACGTGAAGTTAACACTGGCTCCCTAAAACACACATGAAACCTTTCTTAAATAAATCGGGGATAAAACAATCGTTCATTGTCCCACGTGATAAAACACTGTCGTCGAGGCTAGAGCAGAAATTGGCGCAAGAAACTTTAACGCATCAAAACGCAAACAGTAATCTCCAAAATATTTCATACGCACCTACTACCAGTGAACAAATGCTGGATTAAAGAATTTGAGTTATGGGCACCATAAGTCCCAAGTGCTTCAGTACAGCTGAAGGACTGCTCAGGCAACTATTAAATAAAATTTGACAAGAATTTCAAATCACTAATGCTTCCTTTACAACTTGTTACTACTACCAGGGTGAGATCCCTTCTTGATAAACAAAAGCTGAACACTTGCAATAAAACAAAGAAGAGTTCAAGACGAATAACACTAAAAGACTTAACCTAAGTTGATCTCCCTGCGGTTTTTGTCTTTTTAGTTTAAGGGGAATTAGCCATAATAGATCCAGTAGTCCAGCTACGAGGAAGAGGACTGAGCACACACGACGAAAGTTCAGAAACAGATATTATCAACGAAGGGATGCGAAACGGATGGCTCCTAGTTGAACAAGCAGGCAATAAGCACTAAAGCAGAGCACCAAACGCAAGAACCACTAGCCACAACGAATGTCACAGAATGCTCACCATTAAAACAAGTAGTGGCAGATCCCAAACCATATCACGACCAAGCATGGCAAGCAAGCCAGGAAAATATCCGCTCAAACTGCTCATCAAATGTCTGGCACGCGGCAGTCACTGTCGCTGATTTCTATACGAGAGATGGCCAAAATTTTGGCTTGTGGGCCACGACCAGACCAGAGTGCCAAAGCGCTCAGCCTCACTTCACCTTTTCACCTTTGCCCCACCGCCGCCCCACTCCGTCTGAGCGTGAGGAGAGGGAAGAGAGGAAAACAGCAAATGCGCCGCATTTGAATGGCACTTCAGTCGTACCGCATATGAGTTGGTTGTATATGTCACATTTCTCAACAACGTAGATCACTAATAAAATAAGATTTTAGTATTAACTAATTATTTTTGGCGCGCTGAAGTCATAATACTGTATAATTCGTATATTTTACAGTGTGTCGGCTTATGGACAGACAGAGAAAATTTCACAGAGTTCTGCACTCAAGTTGTCACATAATCATGAATTATGTAGTTTTATAATCCAAAAATGGTCTTTCACATAAATACATTGAATTAGTGTAACCACATTATCATCTGCAGTCCACAATTTACAGTACACTGTATGGCGGCCAGTAAGTAGTGTCCCAAAATCAGTTACCGTCCTCCAACTATTCTAGTTCAATTCAAGCCAAGAGAAATTGTCAGTTGGTATATGTGCACATCTGTACATTTCCGAGGAAATAAAACATTTCTATACTCATGCTTAAAACTTTTCCACAATGAAGCTCTCCGCACCACTCAAAGCTTTTCTTATGGCGTTCCCCACCGAAATTTCTTGAACTCTTCTGTGAAGTAGTGTGCAGTCTTCATACGCTCTCATTCAGTTCCGTGAGTATGATTCACTAATGATGATAGTGGGATGTGCAGTATTTAAGAATTTATTGAAAAGAGCATTTGTAAGTGACCTTTGCCGTGGGGGAATTTCACTTACGATATAACTGATGGATCTTTTTCTGGCAACTACCTTCCTCATAGCTACAATTAAGTCATCATTCACCTCATAACATTGCAGAATACTTGCCATCTGTTGATCGTTCTAATTTTTTGCTCTTTATTGTCATTTAAAAGTTTAATTTCTTTCTGCATCGTAATGTAATGTCGTTTCGTAGCAAATATGCAGCAACGGTCGCCTTTGCAAATTGAGAATTTTCATTCGTCTCTTCTAACATTCCTATTCATTTTAAATGATTGTAACGATAGATCACTAGACTGCATCATCTCTCAGTGGAACAGTTTTCGAAAAAGATATTTAGTATTTCTGCCTTTTTTCCGTTATCTTTCGTTTCAATGCCATAGGGTCACGGAGGGTCTGGACAGACGGCTTTAAACGGTTTACTGATTTAACTTAAGGCCAAAATTCTTATGATTTTCTGTCAAGCCGTTAGATAGCGATACTGATAGGCTACTTCCAAGTACATGACTACGCCAGAGGCAGGAAACCACAAACAATTTCTTCGTCCTCCGACGAATGTCTTTCCACGTCGCTCCTTCTTCTCCCACGTAAACAGCTTCTCCCTTTGCCGATGACACAATTGTTATTGTGAAAGATGTTGAATGCATTGTAACTGACGCAGCTGATACGGTAAGTCAGGATGTGGTTCTCAGAAAAAAGATTACGACTTAGGTGCAACAACACATAATGCTTACTCACGAAACTCCTGTAAAAGCGAAGTCGTACTGTCAGAAGGTGATCAAACAGGCAATGAAGTCAATCGTATTGAATTCTTAGAACGGAGGGTATATAAAAAGCAAATACCACGTTCAAGAGCATCTGGAGAAACTGAATGCTTCTGTCTGCTCTATAAGATTAATCTCCACTTTGACTGATACTTAAGCGCAAAGACTTGTTTACTTTTATTCCTTTAACTTCATGATTTCTTGTGGTACGATATTTAGGCTATGCTCTCACCAACAATATTCTCAGCCAAAGAAAGACGTATCAGGTAGATCTGAGGTGTTATTTCGCGAACTTCATGAAGACCAAGACCGTTGCCCAGGTGTCACTGGATTCCAAATCCGCGATTCACGTACGCGCAAACACACACACACACACACACACACACACACACACACACACACACACACACACATCATAGTCATCATTATCAACATCATCATGGGATTTGTTGTTGACAATATTGCCTGATCCAGAAGAAACTGTAACGTTCGTTCATTGACCTCTAGGTGTAAAAACGATTTTCACGTGGGTAAGACTTGCTTGATTGGTTCAAATGGCGCTGAGCACTATGGGACTTAACAGCTGAGGTCATCAAAAAAAATGGTTCAAATGGCTCTGAGCACTATGGGACTTAACATCTGAGGTCATCAGTCCTCTAGAACGTAGAACTAGTTAAACCTAATTAACCTAAGCACATCACACACATCCATGCTCGAGGCAGGATTCGAACCTGCGACCGTAGCGGCCGCGCGGTTCCAGACTGAAGCGCCTAGAACCGCTCGTCCACAGCGGCCGGCAGACTTGCTTTATTATTGTACAGAATACTGTGCACGATTCAATAGTTTCCTTTTATAGCAAGTTTTCCGCAGAACTAAATAAAAATTAAGTGATAATCCACAAGTCTTAAAATATAACTAATTTGAAAGGTTCTCTTGTGGACCCACCTTAAATACTGTACAGGAGTTTCTCCCATTAGCAGAGGACTTTTCTGTGTAATACATTATTCATATTTATACTCTCCCAATATTTTGTACTGTTTTCTCAATTCTTTAATTCTTTTTCTTCATAAATTTTCTAATAATGAGTCTGTTGTGGTAGATTCTTTTATGTGTTTGTCTAATTTTTGTTTGTCTGTTGTCGATGCATTATGCTCGCAGTAAAAGGTCGGAACAACGTTATAAAATTGTCTCTGATGGTGCCTATAAAAGAGTTACTGTTTGTTGTGCGTATGAAGAGTCTTGGGAGAGACGGCTAGATATTTTTAGCAACTATTCATACATGAGATTGCAGGTTCGAGTGCCGTTGTCCACGTCTATTCCCGTACATGTCTCATTCAATCTGAAACAATTCTGCTATTTCAATACTTCCAAAAATACTAATAAAGGTCGTGACGCTCACCTTTGTTCTCATTAAATAATAACGGTTTATTGTGTCTCTTGTACATCAAAAGAAGCGAACAGAAAACCTTAGTTACGAGTAAACCACAGAGAGAGTAATATTCCGAGTCAACGGTATAATTATAATAGAGTCTCTCAGATAACGTCTTTGCCACTTAGCTTTCCCACAGTCGATTCAGTACATTACATGTTTATTACACTACACTGCCCGCAGCTAGTGGTCTTGCTCGCTTCCCGCGCACGGGGTCCCGGGTCCGATTCCCGGTGGGGCCAGGGATTTTCTGTGCCTCGTGATTACTGAGTGTTGTGTGTCTTTCATCATCATTTCATCCCCATCGACACGCAAGTCGCCGAAGCGGCGTCAACTCGAAAGACCTGCACCAGGCGAACGGTCTGCCCGACGGGAGGCACTAGCCACACGGCATTTCCATTTCCAGTACACTACACTGCAACCAATCTACAGACTCATTCCATGATCAAAAGTCTTTGAGTCATCTGGTCCCAAGGAACGTGACAAGTAAAAATAAAGAAAAGAAAATCACCGTCCAGATAGGTCTTGAAGGCCCAATGCCACCGACCGGCCGCCATGTCATCCTCAGCCTTGAGGTGTCACCGGATGCAGATACGGATGGCCATGTGGTCAGCACGCCACATTCCTGCCCATTGTCAGTTTTCGTATCTGGTGCCACTACTTTTCAATCAGGGAGCTCCTCAGTTGGCCTCACAAGGGCTGTGAGCGTCTCACTAGTGAACAGCACTCAGCAGACCCGGACGGTGACGCATCCAAGTTCTAGCCAAGCCGCCAACACTTAACTTCGGTGATCTGATGGTGGTGGTGGTTAGTGTTTAACGTCCCGTCGACAACGAGGTCATTAGAGACGGAGCGCAAGCTCGGGTGAGGGAAGGATTGGGAAGGAAATCGGCCGTGCCCTTTCAAAGGAACCATCTCGGCATTCGCCTGAAACGATTTAGGGAAATCACGGAAAACCCAAATCAGGATGGCCGGAGACGGGATTGAAACGTCGTCCTCCCGAATGCGAGTCCAGTGTGCTAACCACTGCGCCACCTCGCTCGGTTTCGGTGATCTGACGGGAACCAGTATCATCACTACGGCAAGGCCGTTCTATGTGATAGGTAAACATGTAAATGAGGAGATCGCTTGTTTTGCTATAGCTGGCGACGTTGCGCTTTTAAACAAATTCTGTATGTACCAGGAATGGGGTCAGTAGTATCTCTGTCCTGCATGCGTGTTTCAAAATTGCACTATTGCATTCTTTTTAATAGTAAGATACAGATTAGCCCGCCGGGTTGGCCGTGCGGTCTAACGCACGGCTTTCTGGGCGGCAAGGAGCGCCTGGTCCCCGGCATGAATCCGCCCGGCAAATTTGTGGAGAGGTCCGGTGAACCGGCCAGTCTGTAGATAGTTTTTAGGCGATTTTCCATCTGCCTCGGCGAATGCGGGCTGGTTCCCCTTATTGCGCCTCAGTTACACTATGTCGGCGGTTGCTGTGCAAACAAGTTCTCCATGTACGCGTACACCACCATTACTCTACCACGCAAACACAGGGGTTACACTCGTCTGGTGTGTGACGTTCCCTGGGGGGTCCACTGGTGACCGAACCGGACAATAACCACGGGTTCGGTGTTGGGCGGCGGAGGGGTGAAGTGAACTGCGGTAGTCGTCGTGGGGTTGTGGACCACTGCGGCTGCGGCGGGGACAGAGCCTCTCCATCGTTTCTAGGTCCCCGGTTAACATACAATACAAGACATAGCTTAGTTTTTGATGCGGCCTTGTACTCCAGGAAGCTCCACACTTGAAGCACGCCATTTGGTTTCGAAGCCTGCTGCTGGGACGATGTGGTGGTTCTCCAATCCCAGGTTCTCTATCTCAAATTGTTCAAGGGAGCATTCTCTGTGTCCTGTTACATTTTTGCACGCTCCTACGGAAATACCCTGTAGAACCGATTGTCAGTGACACAAGTGACCTTGAGGCGACGTCGTGGCACCCGAAATGGTGAGCGTAGACAGCACCCGTGGGGTCATACATAAACGCTAATACCAATCAACTTTTGAGCCCAACTCGATAACAGCATCGATCGTGTTCTTGCCATTCGCCACTTAGATCACCACTCGGGTTATACCAGGAACTACAAACAAGATCTGAGTGGCAAGACTGACAGAAACTCATCTGAAAACTAGTAAGGTTTACCTGTGATAATGAGTACAGGCCGAAGCAATCAGCAAGGGACGCGGCTTTCGAATCCAGGCATTGGTACAAATTTTATTTCGCTGCTTCGACCTGTATGCATTATCATTCATAAAATTTAGAATTTATGTATCTTTGTAACATACAAATTTACCTAACAGACAGTTTACGTTACTCATACTTGAACTCCGATTTTCCGTAAAAGAGCAGCAGGCACTAACTTTTACAGTAACATTATCAATAGAAATACCCCTCATATCTTCCGGGCCGGAAGGAGCGCCTGATCGCCGGCACGAATCCACCCAGCGGACTTGTGTCGAGGTCCGCTGAGCCGGCCAGTCTGTGGATGGTTTTTGGGCGGTTTTCCATCTGCCTCGGCAAATGCGGGCTGGTTCCCTTTATTCCGCCTCAGCTACACTATGTCAGCCATTGCTGTGCAAACAAGTTCTCCACGTACGCGTACACCACCAAAAAAATGTTCAAATGTGTATGAAATCTTATGGGACTTAACTGCTAAGGTCATCAGTCCCTAAGCTTACACACTACTTCACCAGAACTATCCTAAGGACAAACACACATACCCATGCCCGAGGGAGGACTCGAACGTCCGCCGGGACCAGCCGCACAGTCCATGACTGCGCGCCCTAGACCGCTCGGCTAATCCCGCGCGGCCGTACACCACCATTACGCTACCCCGCAAACATAGGGGTTACACTCGTCTGGTGTGAGACGTTCTCTGTGGGGTCCACCGGGGGCCGAACCGCACAATAACCCTGGGTTCGGTGTTGGGCGGTGGAGGGGTGAAGCGGACTGCGGTAGTCGTAGTGGGGTTGTGGACCACTGCGGCTGCGGCGGGGACAGAGGCTCTCCGTCGTTTCTAGGTCCCCAGTTAACATACACTACAACATACAATACAAGATACAGATTAGTTTTTGATGCGGCCTTGTACCTCAGGAAGCTCCACACTTGAAGCACGCCATTTGGTTTCGAAGCCTGCTGCTGGGACGGAGTGGTGGTGTCTGCTCACAGAAAGCGGTGGAGGAGTCCAAGGAGAACGAGGCGTCGGTGCTGGACCTGTTGCGGTCCCGCAGGTGCCGCCGCGCGCTGGCCATCTCTCTGGGCGTGGTGTGCGCCGAGCAGCTGGCGGGCATCAACGCGGTGCTCTTCTACACGCAGAGCATCTTCGACGCCGCTGGCGGCGACGTGGACAGCCGCGTGGCGCCCATCATCGTCAACGGCGCCATGCTGCTCGAGTCGTGCGTCACCCCCTTCCTGGTGGACCGCCTGGGCCGCAGGCCGCTGCACATCTTCTCCTCCACCGGCATGTCCATTGCCCTGGTGAGAACTCGTCTCTCAGAAATACCTCATTACTATGACCGTACATCCGATTCTTATAATACGTGTTTGATCTGTAGCTGTCCTACAGAAGTATGGAGTGGTGCACCGACTTTATATCCTAAAGAACACTCATAACCTCTACAGCATGTTAAAAAGAGTCAGTATTTTGAGAGAAGCTTAAGCAAAAGGTTTCGAACGCTTGGCATATTTTTTGATTTAACTAAGGCATTTGAATGTGTCGATCACAAAATATTACTCCAGAAGTTGGACCATTACGGAATACGGGGAGTAGCTCACAATTGGTTCACCTCTTACTTTAGCAACAGGCAGCAGAAGGTCATTATTCACAATGTTGATAATGGCTGTGATGTGGGGTCTGAGTGGGGTACTGTCAAATGGGGGGTGCCGCAGGGATCAGTGTTGGGGCCACTCCTGTTCCTTATTTATACAGGGTGTTACAAAAAGGTACAGCCAAACTTTCAGGAAACATTCCTGACACACAAATAAAGAAAAGATGTTGTGTGGACATGTGTCCAGAAATGCTTAATTTCCATGTTAGAGCTCATTTTAGTTTCGTCAGTATGTACTGCACTTCCTCGATTCACCGCCAGTTAGCCCAAGTGAAGGAAGGTAATGTTGACTTCGGTGCTTGTGTTGACATGCGACTCATTGCTCTACAGTACTAGCATGAAGCACATCAGTACGTAGCATCTACAGGTTAGTATTCATTCCGAACGTGGTTTTGCAGTCAGTGCAATGTTTACAAATGCGGAGTTGGCAGATGCCCATTTTATGTATGGATTAGCACGGGGCAATAGCCGTGGCGCGGTACGTTTGTATCGAGACAGATTTCCAGAACGAAGGTGTCCCGACAGGAAGACGTTCGAAGTAATTGATCGGCGTCTTAGGGAGCACGGAACATTCCAGCGTATGACTCGACTGGGGAAGACCTAGAACGACGAGGACACCTGCAATGGACGAGGCAATTCTTCGTGCAGTTGACGATAACCGTAATGTCAGCGTCAGAGAAGTTGCTGCTGTACAAGGTAACATTGACCACGTCACTGTATGGAGAGTGCTACGGGAGAACCAGTTGTTTCCATACCATGTACAGCGTGTGCAGGCACTATCAGCAGCTGATTGGCCTCCACGGGTACACTCACGGTTCATCCAACAATGTGCCAATCCTCTTTTAAGAGCAAATGTTCTCTTTACGGATGAGGCTTCATTCCAACGTGATCAGATTGTAAATTTTCGCAATCAACATGTGTGGGCTGACGAGAATCCGCACGCAATTGTGCAATCACGTCATCAACACAGATTTTCTGTGAACGTTTGGACAGGCATTGTTGGTGATGTCTTGATAGGGCCCCGTGTTCTTCCACCTACGCTCAATGGAGCACGTTATCATGATTTCATACGGGATACTCTACCTGTGCTGCTACAACATGTGCCTTTACAAGTACGACACAACATGTGGTTCTTGCACGATGGAGCTCCTGCACTTTTCAGTCGAAGTGTTCGTACGCTTCTCAACAACAGATTCGGTGACCGATGGATTGGTAGAGGCGGACCAATTCCATGGCCTCCACGCTCTCCTGACCTCAACCCTCCTAACTTTCATTTATGGGGGTATTTGAAAGGCCCGGTACCAAATGTAGAGACTCTTCGTGCTCGTATTGTGGACGGCTGTGATACAATACGCCATTCTCCAGGGCTGCTTCAGCGCATCAGGGATTCCATGCGACGGAGGGTGGATGCATGTATCCTCGCTAACGGAGGACATTTTGAACATTTCCTGTAACAAAGTGTTTGAAGTCACGCTGGTACGTTCTGTTGCTGTGTGTTTCCATTCCATGATTAATGTGATTTGAAGAGAAGTAATAAAATGAGCTCTAACATGGAAAGTAAGCGTTTCCGGACACATGTCCATATAACATATTTTCTTTCTTTGTCTGCGAGAAATGTTTCCTGAAAGTTTGGCCGTACCTTTTTGTAACACCCTGTATAAATGACATGCCCTCTAGTATTACGGGTAACTCTATAATATTTCTGTTTGCTGATGACACTAGCTTGGTAGTAAAGGATTTCGTGTGTAACATTGGTTCGGTTTCAAATATTACAGTACATGACCTCAGTTCATGGCTTGTAGAAAATCAACTAACGCTAAATGACAGTAAAACTCAGTTTTTACAGTTTCTAACACACAATTCAACAAAATCTGACGTTTTAATTTCATAGAATGGGCATATGATTAGTGAAACTGAACAGTTCAAATTTCTAGGTGTTCATATAGATAGTAAGCTGTCGTGGAAAGCTCACGTTCAGGATCTACCGCCATTTTTGCTATTCGAACGCTATCAGAAGTGAGTGATCGTTCGACACGAAAATTAGTCTACTTCGTTTATTTTCATGCGCTATAGTCATATGGTATTATATTTTGGGGTAACTCTTCCCATTCTAAAAGGATATTTTTGGCTCAGAAACGGGCGGCTCGGGCAACAAGTGGTGTTAGTTCGCGAACCTCTTTTTAACCTCTGTCCACGAGTCTGGGTATTTTGACATTGGCCTCTCAATACGTATATTCCTTATTGTCGTTTCTTGTTAATAATATTAGTTTATTCCCAAGAATAAGCAGCTTTCACTCGGTTAACAATCGGCAGAAATCAAACCTGCATTTGGGTCGGACTTCCTTAACTCTTGTTCAAAAAGATGTGCAGTATACTGCTGCATCCATTTTCAATAAGCTGCCACTCGAATTCAAAAATCTTAGCAGTAATCCACGCGCTTTCAGATCGAAACTGAAGGGTTTTCTCGTGGGTCATTCCCTCTATTCTGTCGAGGAGTTCCTTGACAAATTAAGCTGATTTTTATTGTATTGCTGATAGCGTGTACTTAAACTTAAGGACTGACTTTTTTTTTAAAGTTCATGAACAATTATTTATATCTGTTATTACGTTTATGTTGTAATTTCATGTACTGACACGTTCCATGACCTTGGAGGTTTGCTCCTTAATTTGGTCCTACGGAACTTGACGAGTAAATAAATAAATAAATAAAACCATCAAAACAAGAAAAAATGAGAATAAACATGGTCTCCAAAAAGCATACCTTTAGAGCTGTGGGCATTTCTTCATCTTCGCTACTGAGAAACACATCTCTTCTACCGAACAAATGCTCTTAGCTCTTAAGGTATGCATTTTATAGCCCTTCTTCGTTGAAATTTCCCTCTTGTTTTGATGTTTGCTACCATCTCTCAAAGTATTCGACAGTTTACCAGGCAGGTTTCGTGGCCGTTGTCACTGATGACAAGATCTGAGTCGTTAGGTCGCGTCATACTCTCCCTCGCAATTCTTCAGTGCTCGACATTTAGAACTCTCTCTTTAAACTTCTACAGAATTCCACAGGTGTCGCTGGCAGGCGGAACTCTATCGAAAAACAGTGCCATGTTCGCCAAGGCTCTTTTCCTTCGCTTTTTTTTTCGAGAAGTGGAGATCTTGGACAAACATTTTCAGGATACTATTGGTGGCCCGCCGTCATTGCGTAAACGTTGTAGCCACATACTTAAAAAAGGAAATATAATTGTCGTTCCGCCACATCGTTTGTTTCTTTACTGCTCTTTACGGTCCTCGCTCTCCATGTCAGTGTGTTTACTTCCGGAATACCGGGAAGCCATACAGATGGAAGCCTGTAACAGTCCTCTCTATTAAAATTGTACACATTCTTCGATTTTTCGACTGCTTCACAGACTTTCCTTCTGTGTTTTTGGCTACCACGTGTAGCCCTCTATTCTTAAAATCCACACCTTGCCACTGATTTCACATTTTGTCTTAAACGTCTGTGGTGTTTGTGTTCTTTAACGCGTTCTTTGTTGTCGTATCAGTCGACATACACTTTTCCACAACTGTAAGTCGCTTCCTAAACCTCCACAGTGTGGAAAAGGTCACACACGTTCATTACAGGTCGGAAAAAATCTTCAACCTTGTAAATTCATTCCTTACATCACTATTACGAAAGATTTTGACTGAATATGCCATCGTCGTTCAGAGATCTATTTGTAGTGGTCGGCCTACTAAACATGTTCTGTGTACTACAGTATTGTCAGGTCTTCTGTAGATCAACACATTTAAAAACGGGAGACCGATCTCAGTCTCCAAGGTGAAGCTTATTAGCGGACGAGTGCTGTTTAGAAAGTCTTGGAATTTATGAAATTTATGTAGCTCTTTTCCCTAGTGTGGCCGTACACGGCAAAATGGCTTTTTATCAGTGAACGCGCCACTATTTTTAGACAATGTTCAGCCAGTAAGTGGAATTCTGAACAAGATCCCAGCAGAGGGACCGAAACGTCAAATGAAGGCTGTCGCAGAGTGTCACTGTGATAAAAATTTCCCGTTCCCCCCCCCTCCCCCCCCCCCGCAACGATTTGTTTCCCTTTCAGTCATAGCCACCTTTTCGAACATTCAGGATAATAACTGAGACGAAGAGGTTAGCACAGAAAAAGTATTGAGGGTTCATCAAATGAACTTGTCGATGTTGCTATATATGAGCGGATTTTCACTGTCTCGTTTGGTGTGCACTTACGAGGGCTGGTGATCAAGTTTTACTTACCGCTTGAAAAAAGGAAAAAAAATCGAGCTGTGTCCATGAAACCTGGCGATATTGCTGATCACCCTCTAGGTAGTCAACCTTCAATACGACACATTTTTCTCAACGATTCGTGACTTAGTGGGGACACTGGCTGTAGATGCTAGCATTCTGTTGAGGAAACGTTTCATCTGCGAAATCCCGTCATCGTCAACGAGAATGCTACGCAATGAATGCCTGCTACGCAACGGTTTCTTCATCTGATAAAAAAAGTCAGAGGGTACCACGTCAGGAGCATAGGCCAGGGTGAGATAAAATTTGACGTATTATGCAAGTTCCATGTGTGACTGTATGCATGCAGGACGAGCCACACTCTGTAGCAACCCTATCATCATTTTTTTCTGTTCTCAAGTAGAGTGTCCTCTACATTTCTGTATTCATGAGAGTCTAGTCCCGTCTGTGAACTTGTGTGATCTTGCTTCGACTTTGTCTATCTTGCGTAGCTTCAAATTTCGGACATGCGAACCGAACCAACAATATTGACACTTTGAACACTATGTTATTGTATCCTGTATTCCTTGAGTAACATTTCATCAGGTGTTTATGTGACTGAATTTTAATTCAGCTATCGAACTTCTTCTGATACATTTAGCGGACCTATTACTGAGCATTCTGTATACACTCGTGTTCAGAAAAAAAAGAACACCTTGAACTACTACATACGGGACATTCATATTGAAAGGTGGCGACCCTGCCAGGATTCGAACCTGGAATCTTCTCGTGCATGGGGGCTTAATTAGATAAAATGCAAATATTTTTAATTTTAGTAGCTGTCTGTCCGGTTACGCAGTCTCATAACCGGTTGGCCCTGACTGGTATTAGTACGCAATCTGACTGCATAGAATAACAACAAAGAATGAAAGAAAACTTCCGTTAACACAATTAATTAATTAAGTCCCCAGCAACTATAAAACCTATGAAACAACAAAACACAAGTGTAGCTGTTCTGTGTGTGGAAGTGTGATTCAACGTACACATCTGGCATGGTTCCTCCTCAATAAGACCAGATATTTTAAACACCATTTATACTGAAGTAATCAAAAAAAAAACCAGAAATACTATAATTGCACATAGAAACCAGAAATACAGTCTAATACAAGAACACGAGCCAGATACTTTGTTGACTGAACCTGTGACCAAGAGGCATTATTGTTTAAGATATTGAAATAATAAAAAAAAAGAAATTTTTTACCTTCATAAATATTGACGAAAAGCACACTCTGATCATTACAGCATCCCCAATCCAACAATATCTGGTGTCTGGCCAATCAAAACAATATGACAACATCTGAACAAGCACTCTCCATGGGAACTTCTCAACAACGACTCACCACTGCTACATCTCAACAAGCACTGCCTACTGCTACTTCTCAATAAGCACTGCCAGTGGAGGCGGCTGAATAATACTCTTTGGCGCAATCTTTGGCGTGTGGCTCAGTGTAGCCACCTTTCAATATTCACAGGATATGTACATTAGTATGTTATTCAGAAATAATAGCTTTCGAACCATGTTGGTCTGCAGGTTCGAGGTTAATATCGATATCGCGGTCCTACACCACCTACCGGTAAAATGTGCCTGCGGCTCTCGTTGTGGCTAGAGACCGAAGCTAATGGATCAGTGTGAGTTGAGCATACGTGCAGGATGCCCCACAGAGGTATGCGTGCGCCGCACCATCAAATTAGTGTGTTTGAAAGAGGGCGCTTTATTCGCATGAGAGAATGTGATACATCCATTCGGGAAAATGCTACTCACGTGGGACAAAGTGTTTCGGCGGGGTAACGGGTGAGTGCAGAATGGTTCATGGAGGGCCGCAGAACACGGCGAGGTGTGTCAGCTCGCGCCACCCGGACCCCTCCCCACTCCAAATGGTCAAATGTGTGAATTCTTAAGGGACCAAACTGCTGAGGTCATCGGTATGTAGACTTACACACTACTTACACTAACTGAGAACAACACACACACCCGTGCCCGAGGGAGAACTCGAACCTCCTGCGGGAGGGACCGCGCAATCCGTGGCTGACGCTCAAACCGCGCGGCTTTGTCATTAGTTACTTCTAAGCAGTCACTCATCCAAAGTAATTTCGCCCTTTTTTAGATGTGTCTGTACTGGTAGTTCTTCGTTCGTTCAAAATGGCTCTGAACACTATGGGACTTAACATCTATGGTCATCAGTCCCCTAGAGCTTAGAACTAATTAAACCTAACTGACCTAAGGACATCACACAACACCCAGCCATCACAAGGAAGAGAAAATCCCTGACCCCGCCGGGAATCGAACCTGGAACCCGGGCGTGGGAAGCGAGAACGCTACCGCACGACCACGAGATGCGGGCTCTTCGTTTGTTTCATTTTGTTATTCTTATGTGCTCTATCTGAATTTTACGGATTGTCTTGTATGGTACTCCTGATGTCAGTGCCTGCTTCCTTGTTGATGCAGAAGTGGTTTTGTAATGTATTATTATTTTTACAGATTTTCATCACTCTCTTCTCTATGTACGAGGGACGCTGCGAAAGTACGTTTCGTCATTGTTTTTCACACTGAAACATCATTGCCAAAAGCAAATTTCCACGTGCCCATTCATGGCGGATAACAGCGCGCACTTCCATTGGCGACCACATTGTCAGCACATGTCTGTCTGCCATCGTGAGGTGTACTCGAATAACTTCGGCCACGCCGATCTGTTGTTTCCTCTTCTTCGGCGCTCTGCGCATGCGTCACTCCTCTTCCGCTGACGCCACTTCCGTCACTAAACTATCGACGAGTGTGGACTCATAAGGTGTTTGTGCCACTTAGTGTACCATCTTCTCTTTCAAAAACAATGACGAAACTTTCTTTCGGAACGACCCTCGTGTTTCATGTAAGAGCGTTGATGATCTCGCCGTTTCGCACCCTGGAACACGAATCACATGACATCACTTCTAAAAGTCACTAATCACGTTCACTTATTCCGTTTGGAATACTCCATTTTTCTTGTTCTGTGATTCTGTGTTAATATAGTCATCTTATGAATGTCTTTTTGAATCATTTCTTGCAGAATTCACATCTCGTTACGGCGATTAGAGAATTTTATAGAGTCTTAAAAGAGCATTCACTGTTGTGCAACAGTCCTGTCAGAAATCTTTGATGTTTTACTAACCCTTTTACCGTGCATTTACTTTTCAGACTGTTCTGGCTGTGTATTTCTACCTGAGTGACACAGGGAAAAGCGTCGAGGACATCGGCTGGCTTCCGCTCACTGCTCTCGTCTTCTACATCGTCACCTACACCGCAGGTTTGTTCTTCTACCTCTGGTCACTACACACGCTCATTGTTGGAGTCCAGAAAAAGCCTACACATCTTTTGTACGTAGACAAGGTGTATCAAATGGCTCTGAGCACTATGGGACTTAACATCTACGGTCATCAGTCCCCTAGAACTTAGAACTACTTAAACCTAACTAACCTAAGGACAGCGTACAACACCCAGCCATCACGAGGCAGAGAAAATCCCTGACCCCGCCGGGAATCGAACCCGGGAACAAGGTGTATCAACTGAAACAGCTGAAACAGCAGTTTCAGTAGACAATGTTCAACGAATGAGAATTGAAACTCTCATTAATTTGAAATGTATCATAAAGCAATTTTTCCATGTTAGTAAATTAAGCTAACTGTCCGGGACTATTAATTAGTTAAATACCGGTTTTCGGCTTCGTTCTTTAGCGCAGTGCATCTGTCTGACTGCTGCCTCACGATATCTATTCACCAAAACTCAAATAAGCAGACATTATGTTACACTATTAAAGCTCTAGCAGTTAGTCTCCTGTGTAGAACACAGATTTCGGTGATACGCGGCCACTGCAACACTTCCCTGTCTACACCAAAATGTTCCCAAGTTTGTATTTTTATCAGGATAAGGATACAAAAAAAAATTTCATTATGAACAAACGCTACGTCATTACTTCTGTCCAGTTTATTAACGTATCTGAAATGTTGTTTTCCAGAAATATACACGAAAGCCGACAGTTTTGTCTGACTTAAATACGAAAGGACCATTCAGCCTATAATAGCAGTTACACTACTGGCCATTAAAATTGCTACACCAAGAAGAAATGGAGATGATAAACGGGTATTCATTGGACAAATATATTATACTAGAAATGACATGTGATTACATTTTCACGCAATTTGGGAGCATAGATCCTGAGAAATCAGTACCCAGAACAACCACCTCTCGCCGTAATAACGGCCTTGATACGCCTGGGCATTGATTCAAACAGAGCTTGGATGGCGTGTACAGGTACAGCTGCCCATGCAGCTTCTACACGATACCACAGTTCATCAAGAGTAGTGACTGGCGTATTGTGACGAGCCAGTTGCTCGGCCACCATTGACCAGACGTTTTCAGTTGGTGAGAGATCTGGAGAATGTGCTGGCCAGGGCAGCAGTCGAACATTTTCTGTATCCAGAAAGGCCCGTACAGGACCTGCAACATGCGGTCGTGCATTATCCTGCTGAAATGTAGAGTTTCGCAGGGATCGAATGAAGGGTAGAGGCACGGGTCGTAACACATCTGAAATGTAACGTCCACTGTTCAAAGTGCTGTCAATGCGAACAAGAGGTGACGGAGACGTGTAACCAATGGCACCCCATACCATCACTCCGGGTGATACGCCAGTATGGCGATGGCGAATAAAACGCTTCCAATGTCCGTTCACCGCGATGTCACCAAACACGGCTGCGATCATCATGATGCTGTAAACAGAACCTGGATTCATCCGAAAAAATAACGTTTTCCCATTCGTGCACCCAGGTTCGTCGTTGAGTACACCATAGCACGCGGTCCTGTCTGTGATGCTGCGTCAAGGGTAACCGCAGCCATGGTCTACGAGCTGATAGTCCATACTGCTACAAACGTCGTCGAACTGTTCGTGCAGATGGTTGTTGTCCTGCAAACGTCCCCATCTGTTGACTCAGGGATCGAGACGTGCCTGCAAGATCCGTTACAACCATGCGGATAAGATGCCAGTCATCTCGACTACTAGTGATACGAGGCCGTTGGGATCCAGCACGGCGTTCCGTATTACCCTCCTGAACCCAACGATACCATATGCTGCTAACAGTTATTGGATCTCGACCAACGCGAGCAGCAATATCGCGATACGATAAACCGCAATCGCGATAGGCTACAATCCGATCATTATCAAAGCCGGAAACGTGATGGTACGCATTTCTCCTCCTTACACGAGGCATCACAACGACGTTTCACCAGGCAACGCCGATCAACTGGTGTTTGTGTATAAGAAATCGGTTGGAAACTTTCAACATGTCAGCACGTTTTAGGTGTTGCCATTGACGCCAACCTTGTGTGAATGTTCTGAAAAGCTAATCATTTGCATGTCACAGCATCTTCTTCCTGTCGGTTAAATTTCGCGTCAGTAGCACGTCATCTTCGTGGTGTAGCAATTTTAATGGCCAGTAGTGTACTTCAAGACATTCAGCCATACAAATCTTTGATTTTAAAATAGGTTATTTCGTGAATCACGTAGTTTAGTTGCAACTAGCTGTGATAAACGTCTCAAAACAAACAAGTTTCCATCATTGGCAGTTTCTCATTCCCATTCTATTTTTATTTTGGTAGTACGACGTTACTGCTGTACAGCCATTCTCAAGTGAAATCATTAACCCATTAACTGTACATGTTTTGTACACATTAATAACCGCGGAAATAAAGTAATAGAAATTCTACCGTAATTTTAACTGATACCACAAATTACTGGAATGTTCAATTCGTTTCACGGGACGTGTATAGGAGTAATAGAAATTTTGTTATCAGCTGCTTGCAGTACAGTTCGTCTGGAATAGCTCCTGTCTTTCCCGCTGTCACCCGGAAGATGGTCGGCTCATTCTTTATGGTTATATCTGCCTTTCCACATAACCGGCAGCTTTCGTCAGAATCGCTGATCAACTCAACCAAGCTGCAAATGTTACTTGTGCTCAAAGAGTTTCCTGCTTCAGGAACATCGATCCTGTCAAGGAATCTTTGGTTCAGCTGATACTTCGTCAACTGAAGGTTGACAAAGTACTATAAGCGCCATGAAAGTTACGTATGAGTAATGTTTATTGCCGTACATACAGACAACACAGCTAATTTTGAAGTATCTTTACTTATCTGTTGTTTTCTGTATTGATCGATTAGTTGGGTTTTATCTGTATCGCCGCTTCTTATCAGAGACCATAAAATATTTTCGATAGGCAAAACATTGGAGAAACAAGAATCAGTTTGCCTGTGTTCTGCCTGTGAAACTGCATGTATGTAACACAGAAATATATGTGTGCAATGTGCAATATTTTATACAAGTATTCGATATGTACTGTGTGATCAAAACTCTATAAAAAAAAAGAACTATTGTTCAGAATGGCGTCAAATGTTAATGGAAATTTATTGAAGAAGGGAGAAACCGTATAGATATAAAAACGAAACAAAAAATATCTACATCTACATCCATACACAGCAAGCCACCTGACGGTGTGTGGCGGAGGGTACCCTGAGTACCTCTATCGGTTCTCCCTTCTATTCCAGTCTCGTATTGTTCGTGGAAAGAAGGATTGTCGGTATGCTTCTGTGTGGGCTCTAATCTCTCAGATTTTATCCTCATGGTCTCTTCGCGAGATATACGTAGGAGGGAGCAATATACTGCTTGACTCTTCGGTGAAGGTATGTTCTCGAAACTTTAACAAAAGCCCATACCGAGCTACTGAGCGTCTCTCCTGCAGAGTCTTCCACTGGAGTTTATCTATCATCTCCGTAACGCTTTCGCGATTACTAAGTGATCCTGTAACGAAGCGCGCTGCTCTCCGTTGGATCTTCTCTACCTCTTCTATCAACCCTATCTGGTACGGATCCCACACTGCTGAGCAGTATTCAAGCAGTGGGCGAACAAGCGTACTGTAACCTACTTCCTTTGTTTTCGGATTGCATTTCCTTAGGATTCTTCCAATGAATCTCAGTCTGGCATCTGCTTTACCGACGATCAACTTTATGTGATCATTCCATTTTAAATCACTCCTAATGCGTACTCCCAGATAATTTATGGAATTAACTGCTTCCGGTTTCTGACCTGCTATTTTGTAGCTAAATGATAAGGGATCTGTCTTTCTATGTATTCACAGCACATTACACTTGTCTACATTGAGATTCAATTGCCATTCCCTGCACCATGCGTCAATTCGCTGCAGATCCTCCTGCATTCCAGTACAATTTTCCATTGTTACAACCTCTCGATACACCACAGCATCATCTGCAAAAAGCCTCAGTGAACTTCCGATGTTAAATAACAAACGTTTTCCCACTACGTGGCTCCGTAAGCGTCGTAACGTAAGTGGGTTCGCCCACAAATGACAGATGAATCCCAAATCGACTGCTGTGACGTGAGCTGCACATTAAACCAACCGCGCTGTGCAGTGTGCACAGCAGCACAAGTTGGGCATTCAACAGTTGTGGCTCTCCGAGTTAGGTAAGGGCGTCCACCACGGCTAGGTCGTACCACGTGGATCGAAAAAATCGGTCTGTAATAGTCCTGAGGTCAAAAACCAAATAAAAACCGACAATGAAATCGGGGTTTAAATGTCCTGAGGCTGTCCCAGTGTGCTCTCCACCTTCTAGGCGCTTCAGTCTGGAACCGCGCTGCTGCTACTGTCGCGGGTTGGAATCCTGCCTCGGGAATGTATGTGTGTGATGCCCTTAGGTTAGTTAGGTTTAAGTAGTTCTAACTTCTAGGGGACTGATGACCTCAGATGTTAAGTCCGACAGTGCTTAGAGCCATAGAGAAACAGCGTGTTCCACAACAAATTGGAATATCTCGAGGGTCACGTTCAGACTGCGCAGCTCAATGTGAGCATTCAATTCAGCTACGTATGTAGTGAGAACACTGAACACAGCATCTTTCTAACAACCCCACAGACAGAAGTCACAGGATTAACCTCAGATGACCAGAACTGCCAAGCTGTAGGGAAATGATGGCTGACAATTCTACCATTTCCAAAATGCCTCTGCAGCAGCTGTTTCACTGGCTGTGCGGAGAAACGCCGTCTATGTAAATAAAAATGTAAATGTTCGTTTGTCGAGAATCGTTATCTCCGAAAGTCTTTGACCGATTGCTTTGAAATTTTGACAAAACGCTGAACTCTGCTACAGGAGCATCTAAATATTCTATAAATCTCAATGCGGTAGGGTCCCCAGCTGCGATGAATTTTTTGAATGATTTCTTGATGCCTTCGGCTGCCATTTTCTTTATTTCCTGTACGATTGTACAATTTTGGCCTTAGTCCATTTTCAAGTACAGACTTATACGTTCGTTTATTCGAAAACTCAATTCAGTGAAAATTCTTTATGGTTTGCTGTGAAATTCTGACACAAAGTTTCATTCGAATACTCAAGTGTTTTTATATACCTACTGAGTGTATGTAATAAAAGGCGAAACGTTATAAAAATGTGAATGTTGATTTGTTCAAAATCCTTATCATCCGAAAGTTCTAAACGAACTGCTTTGAAAATATTTGACACAACGTTGAATTCTAATACAGGCTAGTTTTTGGGTATCTAATTTTTTAAATAATGGCGAAAACATTGTTACCAAAAATCTCAAAATGTACCTTTCCGATTTACTTTTAATTTTTACACGTTACTGCAGTAAAATTTTGCACAAACATAGACAACATATTTTACAATAGAAAATATTTATGTATAAAATATACAATTGTGAAACGTTAATAACAAACGGGAAAGTTGTATTTACGGTTTATTTGTGTATGATAAGAATAGAGAGGATATAAAATGAAGACTGGCAATGACAAGGAAAGCGTTTCTGAAGAAGAAAAATTTGTTAACATAGATTTAAATGTCAGGAAGTCGTTTGTGAAGGTATTTGTATGGAGTGCAGCCTTGTATGGAAGTGAATAGTTTGGACAAGAAGAGAATAGAAGCTTTCGAAATGTGGTGCTACAGAAGAATGCTGAAGATTAGATGGGTAGATCACATAACTAATGAGGAGGTATTGAACAGAACTGGGGAGAAGAGCAGTTTGTGGCACAACTTCACTAGAAGAAGGGACCGGTTGGTAGGACATGTTCTGAGGCATCAAGGGATCACCAATTTAATATTGGAGGGCAGCGTGGAGGGTAAAAATCGTAGAGGGAGACCAAGAGATGAATACACTAAGCTGATTCAAAAGGATGTGAGCTGCAGTAGGTACTGGGAGATGAAGAAGCTTGCACAGGATAGAGTAGCATGGAGAGCTGCATCAAACCAGTCTCAGGACTGAAGACCACAACAACAAAACGACAAGAATACTACTATAGAATCTGAATTTTCAATAACAACGAACAAGGTTCAAGGTGAGAAAGGGAGGAGGAGAAGGAGATTGACAAAGAAAAGTGGAATCGGAGATGGACAGACAGAGGGAAGAGAAGGAGGTTAGGACGTATTTCCAAATTTTATAAATACTAGAAACGTGTATTTTCTCTTTTCTTTCCATTTAAGCGGTCTGAGCCAGAGCAAAGCGTGGCCAGACACAGCTAGTCTTGCGTAAAATTGATCATACTCATAAATACACGTTGCTCAAGGGTTGGAATGATGCTGGTGTGGAGAAGACTCTCACAGCGGTTACCAGTGACGGTACAGGCATCAGGAACTGCAGGATCATGTCCTAGAAAAATATGGCCATATCATAAACGATGTCGTGAACACACACCACACATTTATCTTGGCAGAATGAAGCGGTACCGGTTAATGGCCGACCGTTGTGGCCGAGTGGTTCTAGGCGCTTCAGTCTGGAACCGCGCGACCGCTACGGTCGCAGGTTCGAATCCTGCCTCGGGCATGGATGTGTGTGATGTCCTTAGGCTAGTTAGGTTTAAGTAGTTCTAAGTTCCAGGCGACTGATGACCTCAGATGTTAAGTCCCATAGTGCTCAGAGCCATTTGAACCATTTCTGAACTGGTTCATAAGTGAGAGGATTTTCCGTTGCCCATATTCTGCAATTCTGTATACTGAGACCACCTCGGAGATGAAAATTGGGTTCGTCTGTCCACAGAATGTTCTGTGACCATTCATTGACCAATTTCACGCGAGCAAGAAAACTGGCAGATCAGCATGAAGCAACTCTTGAACATAGGTAATTTTGTATGCAGTATGTTCCGTAAAATTTTATGCTTTGTCCTCACAGGCATGTCCAAATTTCGAACAATTCCAAGCGCACTGCATGTCTGCACACCACCGCTCGGCCCTTCCTGTAACGCTGAGGCCACATCCTCTACTGATATTGGATCACTTGCCACACTGCACTTCAAAAGAAACTGTCATTTCGGATTTCGTAACTATTTGCGCCGGACCTTCGGCAGACATCCATACGCTTCAATGTGTGGAACTTCTGCAGAGCTACTGGCGCTCCGTCATCGTTCTTGTGAAAGCGCTTTACCAGCAGCGCACGATCCTGCATTGATACAGACATGCCGAGCAAACTGAGGAACAGACGCATGCCCCGCGTCTACTACGACGGTTGGAACTTTAACAGTGGCAACTATTTATTCACAACCGATACAAAAGAGTTACATGTTTTCACCTGTTACTGTCCTTCAAAGTAGTCACCAGCATGGTGTAGAACCCGTTCCCAGCGATGTGGAAGGTGTAGTATACCGTTAGCAGAGCCTGTTCTGTTGATGGTGCGAATGGAGCGGTCTACAGCCTGTCGAATCTCTGGAACAGCTGTGAAGCGAATGCCACGAAGCCAAAACTCAAACGCCAATCCAACGAATGGCGTCATTAAGGATCGCCGCGAAAGTCGAAAGTGCGTCAGAATCCAGTATGGTGAAAGTTATGGTGATTCTCGTGTACGACTGTCATGGAGTTATCCTAAAGCATTACGTTCCTCCACGGCAGACCGTCAGTGCAGAGTACTGATGTTCGTTTTTGGAGCATTTCTTGTCTCCCCAATTCTATTCAGTACTTCCTTATTATTTACATGATTGACCCACGGTAATCTTCAAAATTCTTCAGTAGCCCCACATGTCGGAAGTTTCTATTGTATTGTTGTCCAAGCTGTTTATCGTTGGTTGCTGTTTATCGTTTCACTCCCGAACATGGCTACACTCCAGACAAATACCTTCGGAAAAGACTTCTGAACACTTAAATCTATACTCGATGTTAACAAATTTCTCTCCTTCAGAAATGCTTTTCTTCCCATTGCCAGTCTGCATTTTATATCCACTCTACTGTGGCCATTATCAGTTACTTTGCTGCCCAAATAGCAGAACTGATTCCCTCAGCATCACCTGATATACTTTGACTACATTCCATTATCCTTCTGTTTCTTTTGTTGATGTACATCTTATATCCTCCTTCCAAACCACTGTCCATTCCGTTCAGCTGCTCTTCCAAGTCCTTCGGAGTCTCTGACAGAATCACAATGCCATCGTCAAATCTTAAAGAGTTTTTATTTCTTCTCCCTGAACTTTAATACCTTCTGCAAATTTTTCCTTTGTTTCCCTTAATGATTGTTCAGTGTACGTATTGGATAATATCGTGGAGGTTACAACCCTGTCTCACTCCCTTCTCAACCACTGCTTCCCTTTCTTTCCTTCTTATATCTACCATCTGGTTTCTATACAAGTTGTAAATAGCCTTTCACTCGCTGTAATTTACTCCTGCTCCCTTCAAAATTTCCAAAAGTGTATTTCAATCAACGCTGTCGAAGGCTATCTCTAAGTCCGCAACAGCTAGAAATGTACGATTGTCTTCCTTGATCTAAGACAGGTCGAAGTGTCAGTATTACCTCGCGTGTTCCTACATTTCTCCGGAATTCAAACTGATCGTCCCTGAGGTCGGTTTCTACCAGTTTTTCTATCCTTCTGTGGAGAATTCGTGTTAATATTTTGCAGCCTTGACTTGTTAAACTAATAGTTTGAAAATTTTCATATCAATCAGCAACGACTTTCTTTGGAATCGGAATTAATATAGTCTTCTTGAAGTCTGAGGGTATTTCGCCTGTCTCATACTTCTTGCACCACAGACGGAAGAGATTTGTCATGGCTAGGTCCCCCGAGCTGTCAGCAGTTCTGACGCTGTATTGCCTACTCCCTATTCCCGGCGGCTTGTTTTGACTTAGATCTCTCACAGCTGTGTCAAACTATTGTCGCAATTTCGTATCTTACATCTCATCCTCATCTCCGTCCATTTTCCTTTCTGCAGTATTACTTTCATCTCCCTTGTACAGACCCTCTACACACTCCTTCCACCTTTCAGCTTTTCTTTCTTTGCCTAGGACTGGTTTTCCATCTGAGCTCTTCATATTCATACAGCTACTTTCTTTTTCCCCAAATGGCTCTTTAAGTTTTCTGTAGGCGGTGTCCATCTTTCCCCTACTGAAATATGCTTCTAAATCGTTATACTGCCCTCTAGGCATTCCTGATTTGTCATTTTGCACTTGCACTTAATCTCGTTTTTTAAACGTTTTTATTCGATTTTGCCTTCTTCATTTGCCACATTTTTAAATTTTCTCCTTTCATCTGTTAAATTCAATATCTCTTGTGTTATCCAAGGGTTTCTTCCGGGCCTTGTCGTTTTACCTGGTTGATCGTCTGCTGTGTTCACTGTTTTATCTCTTAAAGCTACCCATTCATCTTCTGCTGTATTCCTTTTCCCTGTTATAGTCAACAGTTGCCTAATGCTCCATCTGAAACTCTCACCAACCTCTGGTTCTTTTAGTTCATCCAACGCCCATCTCCTTAATTTCCTATCTTTTTGTAATTTCTTTAGTTTTGATCAAAATTTCATAACCAATAAATACTGGTTAGAATCTACATCTGCCCCTGGAAATGTTTTACAATTTAAAATCTTGTTCCTAAATCACTGTCTAATCATTATATAATCAGTCTGAAACCGTAATGATTAAATTATGCTCCGTGCAAAATTCTACCAGGTGGGTTCCTCTTTCGTTCCTTACTCCCCCCCCCCCCCCCCAGTACATATTCATCTGCCCTATTTTTCTTCTATCGAGTTCCATCCCCCACCCCAACCCCCACGACTAAATTTTCGTCTCCTTTAAGTATCTGAATAACTTCTTTTATCTCATCATACATTTCTTCAATCCTTCCATCATCTGGGGAGCCAGTTGTCACGTAAACTTGGCACGGATCCACCCGTCGGAGGTTCGAGTCCGTCCTCGGGCATGGATGTGTGTGTTATCCTTAGCATAAGTTAAAGTTTGGTTAAGTGGTGTGTAAGCCTAGGGACCGATGACCTCAGCAGTTTGGTCCAATAGGAACTTAACACAAATTTCCAGTGTAAACTGGTATTATTGTGGTAGGCTTGGGCTTTGTGTCTATCTTGACTACGATAATGCGTTCACTACGCTGTTCGTAGTAGCTTACCCCCATTTCTATTTGCTTAGTCATCTTTCAACCCACCCCTGCAGTACTCGTGTTTGACTTTGTGTTTATAATCCTGTATTCACCTGACCAGAAGTCCTGTTCCTCCTGCCATCGCACTTCAATAATTCCCCCTATACCTAACTTCAACCAATCCATTTCCCTTCTTAAATTTTCTACCCTACCTGCCCGACTGAGGAATCTAACATTCCAGCGCAGTGGTTAGCACACTGGACTCGCATTCGGGAGGACGACGGTTCAATCCCGTCTCCAGCCATCCTGATTTAGGTTTTCCGTGATTTCCCTAAATCGTTTCAGGCAAATGTGCCGGGATGGTTCCTTTGAAAGGGCACGGCCGATTTCCTTCCCAATCCTTCCCCAACCCGAGCTTCCGTTCCGTCTCTAATGACCTCGTTGTCGACGGGACGTTAAACACTAACCACCACCACCATCTAACATTCCACGCTACTATCCGTAGAATGACACTTTTGCTTCTCGTGATGACGACGTGCTCGTGAGTAGTCCCCGCCCGGAGGTCTGAATGGGGCACTATTTTACCTCTGGCACATTTTACACAAGATGACACCATTATCATTTAACCGTATAGTAGAGCTGCATGTCCTCGGGAAATGTTACAGCTGTAGTTTCCCCTTGCTTTCAGTCGTTCACAGTACCAGGCCAAGGCTGTTTTGGTTGTTTTTAGAAGGCCATAACAGTCAATCATCCAGACTGTTGACCCTGCAACTACTGAAAAGGCTGCTGCCCCTCTTCAGGAACCACACGTTTGTCTGGCCTCTCAACAGATACCCCTCCGTTGTGGTTGCACCTACGGTACGGCCATCTGTATCGCTGAGGCACGCAAGCCTCCCCACCAACGGCAAGGTCCATGGTTCATAAGGAGCGAATACCGGTATGGCTATTAAATATTTGTACATGAAGCTCACGGTGTACAGCAAGATGTCTTTAAACTGATTTTCCTTCAATAATTATCGTTTGATTTTAGTATCCTATGTTAATTCAGTGAACATCAGATTTGCCAAATAATTCGAACTCTACACTATGTACATGATATCTCACATGACGGTTTAAGCATCGAAACGAGGTTTTCAGCAAATGATCTTACGCAAAAGTCTTCATTTGTGTGGCCATAGTGTCCGTAATTGCTTTATAATTCATAAGAGTATTTTTGTTCTGTCGTTCCAACTACAAAAACGCGTGAATTTTTTTCATCAGATGCGTTTCGATTAATTGAGGTGAAGCATCATCAGTGGTCTGTAGTTAAGTTATTTACATTTTGATTTGATTTTAGATCGAAATATACTTCGTTACGAATAAATTGATTTGTAGTTACGTGATTTTCGGTTGATTTCTCGCTTACACCGGGAAATGCCGCCTGCTAGCACATCGTTGATTTTCAGCATTAGACACTGAAAATTTTGGTCTAATTTTTAGATGTTCTGCAGCACTATACATTTATCATGTTTTTGACAACGCACTTTTATGCACACCACTGTATTCTGTTTGTTTTTGTACTTCAAGTATGTGTTGTGGTTTGTGTTTTGTAGTGTTGCCAACATAACCTTTTCACTACTTTGTCTTTTTAAATTACATTGTTGTATGTGTGTAATTCTAGTATGTTTCTGTGTATTTATGCACTGTGTAAGAGTAGAGAAGGAATAGAGATGGAAGGATCTTTTTGTGGGGGTAGGGGAGGGGGAAGCGTTGATGAGCAGGCGTAAGTATACAGCAGTGTGATGGACTGTGAGTTTAAAGAAGGTGAGGAGCTTGAAGTGAAATGAAGAAACTGTGAATGGTGGGGAGGGGGGGGGGGTTGTGGGAGAGTGGGAGGTGGTGATGGAAGGAAAAGGCTCTTTTCTTTTCCATGCAATTTCATCAATCACTATATATAGAGTCGGGTTTTCCCATATTTATTTCATCATTGAGCAACTGTTTATTTTGTGTTAACGCTTTTTGTATGTGGAAATTTTCTTGGAAAGGGAGGAGGTGTCTGTCTTCTCTGATTTTTATGATATTCATATCGTTTTTTATATTGTTTTGTCTATGGTGTTCTTCTTTTAGATGCTCCACAAATGTTGAACGATTTGTACCGTATTTGAATGCTCTGATGTGTTCTTTATATCTTGTGTCAAATGTCCTGCCAGTCATTCCAATGTATATCTTCTCACAACCTCTGCAACTGAGCGTTGTGAAAAACATAAGAGATGCGTAGTGTTGCAGAACATCTAAAAATTAGACCAAAATTATCAGTGTCTAACGCAGAAAAACAACGGCGTCTAGCAGACGGCATTTCCCAGTGTAAGCGAGAAATCAACCGAAAATCACCGTAAGTACAAATCGATTTATTCGTAACGAACTGTTTGTCGATCTAAAAGCAAAAAAAAAAAAAAAAATGACAGAACAAAAATACCATCAAAATTTACGTAAATGGGTTCGTTATTTTCTTTCACGTTTCATTCTCTTAACTTTTGCGGAAATCGAATATGGCTTTTTTTTTTCTTTCTGTTAATGGATCGATAATGTTGACGCTGGACCATTTTTGCAAAAATATACGAGAAATGCGCTCAAATTGAAAAGCAAGGCTGCCGAATTTAGCAATCGCGATATAAGTATCACCAGATTCCAGTTCCGTCGTTTTGCGCAGCAAGAAGATAAGCCTAAGCTGCTTGGATAAAACGTATTTGCTCTCGGCTTTACTTTGCCTTGTAGTAACAGGATCAGCTACGATTTTTGTAAACGGAACTGAATGTGAGTTTTAAGAGCATTAGAAGAGGTTTAGGAAAGCTATTTCAAAAGTTTGTACGTTCTCATGTTTTAGTGCGCACCTTTTGTGGAAACAAGTAAATAGTCGTAAAGTTTGATACACCGATGGAGAATGACAGGAATGCCGCACATGGTGGTGTTTACGACACAATAGCCTGTTCCCGCCGCTCCTCCTTTCAATTTTAGCACATTTGCCAGATAGTGTTGTGAAAAGTTTCAACACCATCTCTCTTCTTCTTAAAGTACTTACTCCCTTCGGAGGTTGGCTATCATTATCACTAATCTTGTCTTTGACATTGTGGACAGAAACACTTGTACGGAAGTACGTCAGATTCTGGAGTCATGACGCTCGTCTTCTTCCTACTGATCTTTTCGCCTCAATATCCTCTTCCATTATTAGTCTTGTAATATCGTTATCTTTCACTTCCCTTGATATAGCCAGTTTTCTGATTTAGATTTTGCTCCCCAATACCTTATCCTAATCGATTCGCCTTAGAACGTCTTCGTCGGTAATTCTTTGTATCCAAAGTATGTCTCCGTGGTTGGGGCAGCCAGTCGTCAAACGCTAAATGCCCAGACTACTTGGTCATATGGACAGTTGTAACAAGTACGGTCAACAACCTGTGTACCACAGAGATCCATATCAATTTCAACATCGTACAGATTTCATACCTAACACATCGTCATCTGACAGAGACGCAAACGGTATACAAGGATATTCGGAAAGTAAGATCTGACCGGGTGCAACGTGGAGGCCACACTCAAAATCCTATGAAAATTTTCACGGATGTGTTGGGCAGCGTCTCTAGTATGCCCGTCCATCATAGCATTGTAACTGTAAACGAGATAGCCGGCCGGAGTAGCCGAGCGGTTCTAGGCGCTACAGTCTGGAACCGCGCGACCGCTACGGTCGCAGGTTCGAATCCTGCCTCGGGCATGGATGTGCGTGATGTCCTTAGGTTAGTTAGGTTTAAGTACGAGGGCAGTTCAATAAGTAATGCAACACATTTTTTTTCTGAAACAGGGGTTGTTTTATTCAGCATTGAAATACACCAGGTTATTCCCCAATCTTTTAGCTACACAACACTATTTTTCAACGTAATCTCCATTCAATGCTACGGCCTTACGCCACCTTGAAATGACGGCCTGTATGCCTGCACGGTACCATTCTACTGGTCGATGTCGGAGCCAACGTCGTACTGCATCAATAACTTCTTCATCATCCGCGTAGTGCCTCCCACGGATTGCGTCCTTCATTGGGCCAAACATATGGAAATCCGACGGTGCGAGATCGGGGCTGTAGGGTGCATGAGGAAGAACAGTCCACTGAAGTTTTGTGAGCTCCTCTCGGGTGCGAAGACTTGTGTGAGGTCTTGCGTTGTCATGAAGAAGGAGAAGTTCGTTCACATTTTTGTGCCTACGTACACGCTGAAGTCGTTTCTTCAATTTCTGAAGAGTAGCACAATACACTTCAGAGTTGATCGTTTGACCATGGGGAAGGACATCGAACAGAATAACCCCTTCAGCGTCCCAGAAGACTGTAACCATGACTTTACCGGCTGAGGGTGTGGCTTTAAACTTTTTCTTGGTAGGGGAGTGGGTGTGGCGCCACTCCATTGATTGCCGTTTTGTTTCAGGTTCGAAGTGATGAACCCATGTTTCATCGGCTGTAACAATCTTTGACAAGAAATTGTCACCCTCAGCCACATGACGAGCAAGCAATTCCGCACAGATGGTTCTCCTTTGCTCTTTATGGTGTTCGGTTAGACAACGAGGGACCCAGCGGGAACAAACCTTTGAATATCCCAACTGGTGAACAATTGTGACAGCACTACCAACAGAGATGTCAAGTTGAGCACTGAGTTGTTTGATGGTGATCCGTCGATCATCTCGAACGAGTGTGTGCGCTCGCTCCGCCATTGCAGAAGTCACAGCTGTGCACGGCCGGCCCGCACGCGGGAGATCAGACAGTCTTGCTTGACCTTGCGGCGATGATGACACACGCTTTGCCCAACGACTTACCGTGCTTTTGTCCACTGCCAGATCACCGTAGACATTCTGCAAGCGCCTATGAATATCTGAGATGCCCTGGTTTTCCGCCAAAAGAAACTCGATCACTTCCCGTTGTTTGCAACGCACATCCGTTAGAGACGCCATTTTAACAGCTCCGTACAGCGCTGCCACCTGTCGGAAGTCAATGAAACTATACGAGACGAAGCGGGAATGTTTGAAAATATTCCACAAGAAATTTCCGGTTTTTTCAACCAAAATTGACCGAGAGAAAAAATGTGTTGCATTACTTATTGAACTTCGCTCGTAGTTCTAAGTTCTAGCGGACTGATGACCTCAGATGTTAAGTCCCATAGTGCTCAGAGCCATTTGAACCAATTTTGTAAACGAGATAAATTCACTTGCTGTGTTATTTGAAACGATGAAACGTACTTTAACTATTCGTAAAATATGGCTTAAGAGATAGTAAAGTTAGCAGATATGCGTTCTACTGAACTACGATTGTATTTCGAAAAAGTCCGCCCCTGGTAGCTGAGTGGTCAGAGCGACGGAATGTCATACCTACCGGCCCGGGTTCGATTCCCGGCTGGATCGGAGATTTTCTCCGCTCAGGGACTGGGTGTTGTGTTGTCCTTATCATCATTTCATCTCCATCGACACACAAGTCGCCGAAGTGGCGTCAAATCGAAAGACTTGCACCAGGCGAACGGTCTACCCGACGGGAGGCCCTACCACACGGCATTGCTATCCAGAAAAAAAAATGTAAACGCTGTTCTTACACATAACTTGCCATAATGTGTATGTTTTGAGATGCTTGGACACACAAAGAGCTACATCACAATTCGGACACCACCACGACGTTTCTTTTCGGCAAGTTTTTCCCTTCTGGCTCTTACTGACAGACGAAAGTAGAATGGACGCAGCACGATGCAGAAACATACTCTGACTCAGAGTTCGAATACTACTTGATAGCACAAAGTAGTTCTCTTCTTGTGTTGAGTACACGGTTAAAGATTTAGGCAACAAATCGCAGTGGCAGCTACGAAATATTACACAATGCACGGACAAGACTCGGGTAAGGCCGTCTGACTAACTGACGTTGCTCGAGTCCTACTCGGGTTCCGTTGTGAAAGTGCTGACACTCGTCAATACAGTCACATCTCGAATGCTTCAGACGTCTTCATTGTGGTGTCATTAACCGTGCTTGCCCTACCATTTGAAAGAAGAGTCTCATCTCATGAATGACAGTGTTAAATTCTGCTGTTAATTCCCTGGGTGTTATTAAGTATGTCATTGATCCAAGTACCGAGATGTTTATATTTGAACATCCTTTCGTTGGGTATGGCATTAATCAAGGAACAAAGGAATTAAAGAAATTTTCTGCCTGTGGGCGTTGGTATATATAAATGGAGAAAGTTGAAAACTTATCAAACGCTTACAGGAATCGGCGAGATGCCGTTAGTAATGAGGTTAATGTGCAGGGGCGCTACATCAGTAGTGTGTGGTATTACTTGAGAATGAGTCCGACGGGAGCCGTGCTAAGAAAGTCCGTGCAGGTATGCTGACCACTGTGTACAGACTACGACATCTGGACAAAGTGGTCAGCACAACTGCCTTGTAAGCAGGAGACCTGGGTTCCAATTCTGGTCTGGCACAAATGTTCAACTTGCTCCGTTGATGTAACTCAGTGGCCACCGGCAGCTAATGTCTTTAATTCTTTGTGTCTTGATTCATAAGTGGCTGCAGAATGAGAATGGTGTCTGTTCTTTGTTTTTTGTAACTTAAACAAACAAAAAATAATAATAAAGCCAAGATTATTGCAGCAGATTATTCAGAACTTAAAACTTAAGCCGGTCGCGGTGGTCTAGCGGTTCTAGGCGCTCAGTCCGGAACCGCGCGACTGCTACGGTCGCAGGTTCGAATCCCGCCTCGGGTATGGATGTGTGTGATGTCCTTAGGTTAGTTAGGTTGAAGTAGTTCTAAGTTCTAGGGGACTGATGACCACAGATGTTAAGTCCCATAGTGCTCAGAGCCATTTGAACCATTTAAGACTTAATTTGAAAATATTAACAACTCAAAGTCGAAAATTTTCGACAAGAGGTTCCTCTTTGCTTTCCGCCTCACAGATGATGATGTCTTTGATCTGATGTGCGTTGAGCATTACCCAGAAAAGCTTATCTGCTACATCTTTGTATTGTTGCAGGATACGGCGGCCTACCGTTCACCGTTACAGGGGAGATCTTCGCGCAGAACGTCAAGTCTGTGGCTCTACCTGCAGCTGCCTGTGTTTCGTGGACCATGTGCTTCCTGGTGACGAGGTTCTTCGAGGACATTTCCATCGCCGTTGGCAACTATGGGCCCTTCTTTCTGTTCGCAGCTTGCTCCTTGCTCGCCTCGCTCTACGTGTACCTGTTACTGCCTGAAACGAAGGGGAAGACTTTAGAAGAGATACAGGTTCTGCTTGAAAGCGGTAGGACTATCAGAGCATGTCGCTGAAGAGATACGCGATTGTTTGTTTTGGAACGTCTCCGCATCTGGTGCTCATTGTATTCCTTCACGACTGACTCGGAAGCAACAAAACGTAATGCTTCACATCGAGCATAATTCTTACCTGAGAACTGATCCAGCTGGAAGAAATGACGTCGAATGTCATTCACTTTCATTTTGTGAGAACTCGTTACGAGTGCACTGACCAGTACTACTCTCTATTTATGATTTGTTGACCGAGATTTATATGAGAAAATTAACCTTAATACTCATTGATTATAGTGACAAGTATTCTCTTTTCGACCATCGTGACGAAGAACGCCAATATATAACTCATTTTTAATTGGTCTCCAGAATACGAAACCGTGTGAATAATGAGATATACCTTTGATTAAATGTGTTGCCTGTCAATCACATTCTGTTACCTATTTCGAAATAAAATATAGACTAAGGGTAATGTAATGGTAATGCTTGTGACAAAGTTTGTGACTAATTTTATCTGAGGAATCTTTGTCAAAAAATGACATTTTCGTTGCAATTACTATTACTGTATTTGAAAGTTGTATTTAAAAATAAGAAAGAAAGTCATAGCCAACCAGTACGGAAGAAAGAGATGGAATCTTATTTTTAAGTTTGGAGTGCTTCTACCAGTAATTTATTTTGAAGCAGATATCCTGCAAAATGTTCAAACTCAAAACGGCCTTCTCCGTTACTAATTAGTAGCACAAAAGATTATTGTTGCCCTCCTGTTAGCAGTAAACCTGATCTGCACATTGATCCCTTCTATCAGAAGTCATTACGTTCTACGAGAAGGTAATGAGGACACACACACACAAAACTGGCATTTCCTGAATTCCATACATTGATCGCTAAATTTATTATGATATACAGGGTGTAGAAAAAAATACCGCACTTGCGATCGGCGTCCCAATTCAAGACAAAATTGCATCTAGAAGGACTTAGTCCTGTCTGTAGGTTTAATAGAAAGGCTGTTTAAGAAACGAGCTCTGACAACACTATAACTGCGTACAGCGTGGCCAAGAACAGGTAGCGAGAAGTCTGCACTCTGTTCGAGCGGTCCCATTAGGCCAGTGAGATGAAGGAATGCTGTGGAGAGTGACTGAGCAGACTCGCTAATGTTGGAGTCGCGTTCGCCAAACACTTCTTTTTTTTTAAGTTAAAGCATCAAATTGTATCCAGTTTACATCTCCTCAACGCGGTATCTTGTGTATTTTTTTCTGTTACTGTGACCTTTATTTAACCATTAAGATATAACATGACACTCACAGACATAAACGACCACTTTGTTTCATCCGTGACACAAATAAAGCCAATAGAGAATGATAGTGGATACAATGACATCGTTTGCATCCAATGAGGTTAAAAAAACAAAATAGGCAGGCTACATTAGATTGCACATTATTCTGAGCACAATAATTTCATTCTGTACGGTTGACGTCCTGCCTTATGTTCACAGAGCCGGTACATACAGGTACAAGCAACGTTCACTTTAGAGATAATGTTCAGAGGGACCTCCTTGCATTTGCAAAGACTTCACCACTCGCTGGATCATAATTTGATGGACTATAGGCAACACACGAGCATCCAGCATTGCCCAAACAGCACGCACACGAACTTCACTGAAGCGCCAAAGAAACTGGTATAGACATGCATATTCAAAAACGTAGATACGTAAACAGGCACAATACGCAATGGTCGACAACGCCTGTGTAAGAAAAGTGTCTGGCGTAGATCGATTACTGCTGCTACACAGGCAGGTTATCAAGATGTAAGTGAGTTTGAACATGGTGTTCTAGTGAGCGCACGTCCACCTCTTAGGTAGCGATGAAGTTGGGATTTTCCCGTACGACCATTCCACGAGTGTACCGTGAATATTAGAAATCCGGTAAAACCTCAAATCTCCGACGTCGCTGCGGACGGAAAAAGATCCTGCAAGAAAGGGACCAACGACGACTGAACATACTTCCGCTCTGCAGCTCTAATGAAAAAAATACGAGCGTATCCACTGTCAGACCAACTGTGTGACTGAGTGAACAGTTTCTATCAAACACAACACGTCATTGTCAACCGAGAGATGTCTTCAGATACACAAGTAGCTTTGGCCGCTCCCCGAGGGAGTGTTACAGGACCACTACTTTTCACAATATATACATGTGACCTAATACGAGGGGCGTTTAATAAGTAATGCAACGTTTTTTTTTCCTGAAAGTAGGTTGTTTTTATTCAGGATTCCCCACTCTTTTGGCTACAAAACCCTTATTTTCAACATTCTCTCCGTTCAATGCCACGGCATTACGACACCTCACTGGGAAGTAGAATTACGTTAATAACTGCAGCTGCTAACAGGCGTTGATATACATCAACGGGGACAGGTGAAATTGCGTGCCCCGACCGGGACTCGAACCCGGGATCTTCTGTTTGCATGTCAGACGCTCTATCCATCTGAGCCACCGAGGGCACAGAGGATAGCGCGACTGCAGGGACTACACTCCTGGAAACTGAAATTAGAACACCGTGAATTCATTGTCCCAGGAAGGGGAAACTTTATTGACATATTCCTGGGGTCAGATACATCACATGATCACACTGACAGAACCACAGGCACATAGACACAGGCAACAGAGCATGCACAATGTCGGCACTAGTACAGTGTATATCCACCTTTCGCAGCAATGCAGGCTGCTATTCTCCCATGGAGACGATTGTAGAGATGCTGGATGTAGTCCTGTGGAACGGCTTGCCATGCCATTTCCACCTGGCGCCTCAGTTGGACCAGCGTTTGTGCTGGACGTGCAGACCGCGTGAGACGACGCTTCATCCAGTCCCAAACATGCTCAATGGGGGACAGATCCGGAGATCTTGCTGGCCAGGGTAGTTGACTTACACCTTCTAGAGCACGTTGGGTGGCACGGGATACATGCGGACGTGCATTGTCCTGTTGGAACAGCAAGTTCCCTTGCCGGTCTAGGAATGGTAGAACGATGGGTTCGATGACGGTTTGGATGTACCGTGCACTATTCAGTGTCCCCTCGACGATCACCAGTGGTGTACGGCCAGTGTAGGAGATCGCTCCCCACACCATGATGCCGGGTGTTGGCCCTGTGTGCCTCGGTCGTATGCAGTCCTGATTGTGGCGCTCACCTGCACGGCGCCAAACACGCATACGACCATCATTGGCACCAAGGCAGAAGCGACTCTCATCGCTGAAGACGACACGTCTCCATTCGTCCCTCCATTCACGCCTGTCGCGACACCACTGGAGGCGGGCTGCACGATGTTGGGGCGTGAGCGGAAGACGGCCTAACGGTGTGCGGGACCGTAGCCCAGCTTCCTGGAGACGGTTGCGAATGGTCCTCGCCGATACCCCAGGAGCAACAGTGTCCCTAATTTGCTGGGAAGTGGCGGTGCGGTCCCCTACGGCACTGCGTAGGATCCTACGGTCTTGGCGTGCATCCGTGCGTTGCTGCGGTCCGGTCCCAGGTCGACGGGCACGTGCACCTTCCGCCGACCACTGGCGACAACATCGATGTACTGTGGAGACCTCACGCCCCACGTGTTGAGCAATTCGGCGGTACGTCCACCCGGCCTCCCGCATGCCCACTATACGCCCTCGCTCAAAGTCCGGCAACTACACATACGGTTCACGTCCACGCTGTCGCGGCATGCTACCAGTGTTAAAGACTGCGATGGAGCTCCGTATGCCACGGCAAACTGGCTGACACTGACGGCGGCGGTGCACAAACGCTGCGCAGCTAGCGCCATTCGACGGCCAACACCGCGGTTCCTGGTGTGTCCGCTGTGCCGTGCGTGTGATCATTGCTTGTACATCCCTCTCGCAGTGTCCGGAGCAAGTATGGTCTGTCTGACACACCGGTGTCAATGTGTTCTTTTTTCCATTTCCAGGAGTGTATCTCGCGCACGCCTTCCGCGAGACCCACATTCTCACCTTGTTTGTCCACGCACTGCTTATATGCTCGCATGGTACCACTCTACTGGCCGACGCCGGAGCCAACATCTTACTGCACCAATAACATCCCCATCATCGTCGTACTGCTTCCGTGGAGTGCATTCTTTTTTGGGTCAAACAGATGGGAGTCGGAAGGTAGGAGTTCCGGGCTGTAGGGTGGATGAGGGAGAACAGGCCAGTGAAGTTTTCTGAGGGTCTCTCGAGTGCACAGACTTGCGTCAGGCCTCGAATTGTCATATTGAAGGAGAATGATGATGATGATGATGATGATGATGTTTGGTTTGTGGGGCGCTCAACTGCGCGGTTATCAGCGCCTGTACAAATTCCCAACTTTTGCTCAGTCCAAATGATGAGGACAACACGAACACCCAGTCATCTCGAGGCAGGTGAAAATCCCTGATCCCGCCGGGAATCGAACCCGGGACCCCGTGCTCGGGAAGAGAGAAAGCGACCGCGAGACCACGAGCTGCGGACATAGAAGGAGAAGTTTGTTTCCATTTTTGTAGTGACGAACGCGATGAAGTAGTATGTTCAATTTCCTGAGGGTAGCACATTACACTTCCTAGTTAATTATTGCACCATGAGGGAAGATATCAAACAGAATAAGCTTTTAAGAATCGCAGAAGACCATCACCATGACTTCACCGCCTCAGCGTGCGGCTTTGAATTTTTTCTTCAGAGGAGAGGTGGTGCGGCGCCACTCCATGGATTGCCGTTCTGTTTCCTGTTCGAAGTGATGAAGCCGTGTTTTATCACCTGTGACGATTTTCGACAAAAATTGACACGATCAGCCCCGTAACGTGCAAGCAATTCCGCGCAGGTGATCCTTCGTTGCTCTTTATGGTGTCTGTTAGGCGACGAGGAAACCAGTGGGCACCCACCTTTGCTTATCCCAACTCGTGGATGAGAGTATGCATGGGGGCTTAATTAAAAAGAAAGGATAAATCCAGTAGCTTTAGTAGCTGTGTGGCCGGTTACGAAGTCTCGTAACCGGTTGGCCCTGACTAGTATTAGCACGCAATCTGACTGCATAAAATAAAAATAAAGAATGACAAGAAATTTCCATTAACACAATTGATTAAATAAGTCCCCTGCAACTATAAAAGCTACGAAACAACAAAGCACAAGTGTAACTGTTCTGTGTGTGGTAGTGTGACTCAACGTACATGTATCTGGCTCGGTTCTTCCTCAATAAGACAAGACATTTTAAACACCACTTACAATAAAGTAATTGAAAAACCAGAAATACTATAATTGCACATAGAAACCAGAATTATAAGTCTAATACATGAACACGAGCCAGATGCTTTGTTGACTGAATCTGTGACCAAAAGGCATTGTCATTACAGAAATCTGTAATACTTTTTTTTTACCTCAATGTGTATTGACGAAAAATACACTGTGATAATTGCAACATCTTCCACCTATACATTACACCAACCGAACAGCATCTGCTCTCTCGCCCAACAGAACAACAACTGCACTCGACATCTTCTGAACTACTACTGCCCTCGACAACCTGTGAACTACTACTGCACCAGTGGAGGCGGCGGAATAATAATCTTTGGCGCAATCTCTGGCGCTGTGACTTAGTGTAGCCACCTTTCAAGTGTCAGCACTACCAACAGAGAAGACCAGTTGAGCAGCGAATTGCTTGATTGGGATCCGTCGATGATCTCGAATGAGAGTGTCCGCACGTTCCAGCATTGCAGGAGTCACAGCTGTGTGTGGCTGGCTGGTATGCAGGACATTGGACAGGTTTGCGCGACCTCGTTGCGATGATGACAGACGCTTCGCCCAACGACTAACCGTGCCAGGACTCTGAAGACATTCTGCAAGCGCTTATGAATACCTGCAACGCTCTGGTTTTCCGTTAAAAGAAACTCAGTGACAACTCTCTACTTGGAACGCAACTCCGTTATAGGCGCCATTTTGAAGGCTACACATAAAAACGTCACTTCTTGGAACATCAGGGAACTATAGGGGCTGAAGCGTAATATTCCTCGACGTCGCACAGCAAATTCCGCCTTTTTCAACTGAAACTGGTCTCAAAAAAGCGTTGCATTAGTTACTGAACGCCACTCGTACAGAACCTCGGAAAGTCCATGAGTCCTTGCGCGGTTGATGCTGTTGTATACGCGCAAGTCGCAACGCTAGAAAATTGTGGCTTAATGCAGGAAGACCGTTTATTGTACGATTATACGATTGCAGAAGAATCGCTGAAAGAACTCACTTACAAAAAGTATCTAGCAATATGTATACGGAGGGATTTAAAGAGGAACGACCACGAAAAATCTAATCGCCGCACACACCGGCAAAATGACCACTTTAGGCGGCCAAAATTCAAATATGTTAAATAATATGTACATTTATACGTAGAAAGGTTTCTGACCTTAGGGTTGATGTATGTTCAGACTTGACAAGATTCTGAAAGTACCTACCAACCTAAAACGTGATTTATAGGTAGCTAAAAATGAAAAAGTAGACTGAAAATCGAATTAGTATATTTTACTTAAAGTTTACAGACATTAAGACAGTTAGTATATCTCATCATAATCATCCATTGTTCCGTCGTCGTCGTCGTCATCATCATCATCATCATCATTATCATCATCATCATCATCATCATCAACATCATCATCATCATCCATTCGTCACCATTATCTTCAAGCATTTTCACAACAGATTCTTCTAACATTAACAGTACCTCCTTAGGAAAGGGCTTTCTTTCTTTAATGTGGCTCCTCCTCTTGGACGCAATGATAGGATCTGAAGCTATCCGCATCCAGTGGACAATATCGGTATTGGTATGCATTCTTGAAGTTTTCCTTGCATGGAAAAGTCTTAAACCTTTATATTATTTCTGACTAGATTCCAAGACATCTTCTGAAAAAAGCCCCACAGGCAAAGGTAATTCCTTTATTATGTCTGCAAAAATGGTTCAAATGGCTCGGGGCACTATGGGACTTAACATCTGTGGTCATCAGTCCCCTAGAACTTAGAACTACTTAAACCTAACTAACCTAAGGACATCACACACATCCATGCCCGAGGCAGGATTCGAACCTGCGACCGTAGCAGTCGCGCGGTTCCGGACTGAGCGCCTAGAACCGCTAGACCACCGCGGCCGGCTATTATGTCTGCGCCATGTATTAGCAGCTTATGCACAGATGCACTCATTTTGTACCACTTGTACGTTTCTAAACAGAATTTTGCTGTTTCGAGGCAATAATTTTTAAATTCCTGTAATTAACATAAAATCCGCAAGATAAAACGCTTAGTATGTTTGCAAATCTTTGTATAATTTCGAGCTCTAGACCTGTTAAACTCGCAGATTTCGTGGGCTCTGCAAAAAATTTTCTTGCAGTATTCCCGTCATTGGAGTTACCTCCTCCTTGCATGGGCTGGTCTACCACTAATCCCATTTCACGATAGAATTTTGTGGTTATTTCTTCTTTTTATATTTTCTTTGGCTTCTTTACCACTTGCTTCCCACTGCTTCAGTTCCAATTTATATGATATATGTAACAAGTACTCGTAACATCTGAGGTATCAGTGTAAAACAGGTATCCCAAACTTAAATGAACTAGTCGTAGACTACTGTTTTTGCAAAAGTAAGTCAAGGTTGTTGAGTTCTTTGGGTGTTGCCTTGCACACATTACACGCTTGTGTTGACAAAGTGTCTGTGAGCACACTACACGTTTTCCCGTCCACCATTTTACGTACAGCACGATGCTTAAATGTGTAAGATTTATCCTAAAGGGTCACCTCAGTTGGCTGCAAACTTGATATTTGTTCCTCAAGTGCTTCCTAATGGAGTTTTACTGATTCCTTTGTCTCCTTTTCAATCTGCAGGCGAATGATGCGATTATATCTCGACGAAGAAGGACTCGGGTTTTGCCAGAAAATCTGTTTACCATTCGTTGTGACCTCTGATTTTTGCAATGGAACTATAGCACATAGAATTATGTTGGTCTCTCCATACAGCGAGTTGCTGGCAACACATTGTTTGTAAATGGAATGTCCACCACTACCGTCAAGGCTCCACTTGTAGATGAATTCAATCGCTGTGTTTGCTGTGTGATCGTGGTGTAACAGAAGTACATCCTGCTGTACATGAGCAAGTCGTTTGATTGTGTGCTCCAAAATATCTTGAACTGCAATTTGCACTTCGGTGTCCGTGATTGTTATGTGACTCGGGTAACATTGCTTCTTTGTTTGTGCTATGACATTATAAGGTGGATAGATGTTCGCGCCTCGATATTTCGCCCCTTTTTGCCAATGAATGTAATCTTCTTTTCCCATGTCAGAGTCAATGATGAGCGCTAAGGCTTCTTCGGGTGGGTAAGGCTTCATAACCGAATATCATGGCTTTTCGTGCATGTGTTTCATGCGTTTGTATCTGCGAGGGCTTGTGGTTAGGGCTAAGTTTACTACTTGTGCAGCTGTTCTTTTCCCACGCTTATTAAGGCTGCTTTGAGCAGCAGTACACAAAACCTCTGGGGTTGACTCAGAAATAATTGGTTGCACTATTCTTCGTTTTGATCGTTGAGAGCTCTCTTCAAAAGATATTGCAGGTCTTCCTCTGGGTTTTTTCACATGTAAATCTTTGTTTGAGGTTGTAGTGCTTAGAGCTGGCAAGACCAAGTCGTTTTTTAACCATTCTGAATTGGATTTGGTAAATCTTTCCATATTCCAATTGGATTTTTTCCACTTTTGTAGCAATTTTGAGACAAACACTTTTAAAATTGACTTAATTTTACATACACTGTCTTTTGACTGTTTATATTCACTAAATTTATCCAATATGTGAGTCATTAATCGTTCTATACACTTAGACTGTGATTGTTCGTAGAAGTTCTCCTTTTTTCACACTAAAACTAGATCCATTTTCGTCATATTTAATTCCGAGTGACTTCGTCCACTCCGACTACCTGTAAAGAAAAGAGTCTAGTGTCACAATGCGTTGGTTTGAATTCCTAGAATTTACAATACTAATAGTCAACAAACGCACAAGTGCACGTAAATATATAGGATAGAAAGCGGTACTAAGCGGAACTTTTTTTGAAAGTCTAAGGAAAAATATTTTTTTATAAATTCGTCATTTACTATTAAGAAGGATAAAAAAATGAATTGTAACGTTGTCTATTCAATGAACACACCTGTGGCTTCCACCTCCATGATAAATATCGAGATTTTCGCATGAGACGATCAAAAAATTCACGTTATCATACTTTCGAGTTTCGAATGCAGCTTTCCTGTCAAACCCTCACACGCCTTTATTATTAAGGATATTTTACGGCAGTGCTATGGACCAGTTACCTGAGGTGAAGAATACAAGGACGTTTAGACCTAATCTATAAGTGTGAAAATCGATTTTTTGCCGCCTAAAGTGGTCATTTGGCCGTGTGTGCGCCGGTAAGGCAGATACCAGACTGAAATACATTGAAAGAATACAAAGAATCTCGTTCGTCGCAATACTTGAATATTGCTCGCCAGTCTGGGATCTGTACTAGACAGTACTGATACAGGAAATAGAGAATATAGAAAGAAGAGCAACACTTTCCGTTACAGGTTCATTTAGTAAGTGCGAAACTGGAACAGAGTTGTTCAGTCAACTCCAATGAGAGACGGTGCACGAGAGGCGCTGTGCATCAAATTGTTCAAATTATGATAGCATACGATCCTAGAAGCCAGTATATTCCGTGCTACTACGTACACCTCGCGTACAGTTTAAGAAGTTTAGAGAGATTGGAGCCCACACGGAGGCTTACCAACAACCGTTCCACCCACGGACCATTCGAGACTCTAACAAGAAACTGGGGAAATGACTGTGGTTCGCAAAGTACCCTCCACGACACACCGTGAGGTGCCTTGCAAAGTATATGGATGTAGATTTAGATCACTGTTGTTAATTTAAAAATTTTATACCTTCGCTATCTAGTCAGTCTGGTTGTTACGACGGTTCGAATTACGAGCAATGATCACATTGCTTCCTTTTTCAATGAGCCGCGATGTGAGCAATATTGTTCTTTCCTCCGATGTTGTTGGTGCCTTTCTGTTTTAAGGTATGCACGAAGGTCAGTCCAAAAGAAACGTAAAACATTTTTTCAAAAAAAACAACTTTTGCTAAGCATCTTTGTTATTCACTGCGGTCATAGAAGCATTTTTCCTGCTTCTATTCAAATTTAATTCTATCTTTCTCCGCAAGTCGCGCTGTCGCAGCACTCCGTCAAGATGGCTGCTGCCCCTGATGTTGTCTGGAGCAACGTGTTCGTAAAGTGTTTCTGTGTTATGTGAATCTGACACACATTCACAAGCGACTGAAGAAGGTATACGGGGATGACACAGATGATTTTTGTGCAGTTAGTCGTTGGGCCAGCAGATTATCTGATGAATGTGGGCAAGTGCAGCGGCAGAACGAGACAATGCGCAACGTACTGACAAAGTGATTTTTGGCTGACACACACATAACAGTGAAGGAACTGTCAGTCCGAGTGGGAGTAGCAGGTGCGAGTTTATGCATAATATTGAAACATTGGGAGCTGAGAAAGGTGGGTTCGACGTGATGAACTTCTTTTCCAAGATCGCTAGTAATGGAAGCTGAGAAAGGTGGGTTAGACATGATGAACTTCTTTTCCAAGATCGCTAATAATAAGCCTTATTCTCGATAACCGGTCTTCAGATCTCGACAGACAGGTTATAGCATTTTTCTTAAAATAGCAGCAAGAACACTGTTTCTCAAGAATTAGCGGGTACGTGACAAACTTGAACGATGATGCATCGGCGTGTCAAAATTAAAACATATAGCCCACAGGGTGGTCCATTGATCGTGACAAGGCCAAATATGTCACGAAATAAGTATCAAACTAAAAAATTACAAAGAACGAAACTTGTCTAGCTTGAAGGGGCAAACCAAATGGCGCTATGGCTGGCCCGCTAGATGGCGCTGCCATAGGTCAAACGGATGTAAACTGCGTTTTTTTAAATAGGAACCCCCATTTTTTATTACATATTCGTGTAGTACGTAAAGAAATATGAATGTTTTAATTGGACCACTTTTTTCGCTTTGTGATAGATGGTGCTGTATTAGTCACAAACATATGGCTCACAATTTTAGACAAACAGTTGGTAGCAGGTAGGTTTTTCACATTAAAATACAGAACGCAGGTACGTTTGAAAATTTTATTTCGGTTGTTCGAATGTGATACAAGTACCTTTGTGAACTTATCATTTCTGAGAACGCATGCTGTTGCGACGTGATTTCCTGTATATACCACATTAATGCAATAAATGCTCAAAATGATGTCCGTGAACCTCAATGCATTTGGCAATACATGTGACGATATTCCTCTCAACAGCGAGTAGTTCGCCTTAATGTACGCATTTGTATTGACAATGAGCTGACGCATGTTGTCAGGCGTTGTCGGTGGATCACGATAGCAAATATCCTTCAACTTTCCCCACAGAAAGAAATCCGGGGACGTCAGGTCCGGTGAACGTGCGGGCCATGGTATGGTGCTTCGACGACCAATCCACCTGTCATGAAATATGCTATTTAATACCGCTTCAACAGCACGCGAGCTATGTGCCGGACATCTATCATGTTGTAAGTACATTACCATTCTTTCATGCAGTCAAACATCTTGCAGTCACATCGGTAGAACATTACGTAGGGAATCAGGATACATTGCACCATTTAGATTGCCATGGGGGCCAGTTATCCTTCCTCCCATAATGCCGCACCATACATTAACCCGCCAAGGTCGCTGATGTTCCACGTGTCGCAGCCGTCGTGGATTTTCCGTTGCCCAATAGTGCATATTATGCTGGTTTACGTGACCGCTGTTGATGACTGACGCTTCGTCGCTAAGTAGAACGCGTGCAAAAAATCTGTCATCGTCCCGTAATTTCTCTTGTGCCCATTGGCAGAACTGTACACGACGTTCTAAGTCGTCGCCATGCAATTCCTGGGGCATTGAAATATGGTACGGGTACAATCGATGTTGACGTAGCATTCTCAACACCGACGTTTTTGAGATTCCCGATTCTCGCGCAATTTGTCTGCACCTGATGTGCGGATTAGCCGCGACAGCAGCTAAAACACCTACTTGGGCATCATCATTTGTTGCAGGTCGTGGTTGACGTTTCACACTTGGCTGAACGCTTCCTGTTTCCTTAAATAACGTAACTATCGGGCGAACGGTCCGGACACTTGGATGATGTCAATGGTTCAAATGGCTCTGAGCACTATGGGACTTAACATCTGTGGTCATCAGTCGCCTAGAACTTAGAACTACTTAAACCTAACTTACCTAAGGACATCGCACACATCCACGCCCGAGGCAGGATTAGAACCTGCGACCGTAACGGTCGCGCGGCTCCAGACTGTAGCGCCTAGAACCGCTCGGCCACAGAGGTCGGCCTATATTCGCTTCAGACAGCGCGGTTTTGATATGGGTCTCTGTTACTTCTATACTATTTTCTCCGCTCGGCCGGCTGGATGATGTCGTCCAGGATACCGAGCAGCATACATAGCACACGTCGTTGGGCATTTTGATCACAATAGCCATACATCAACACGATATCAACCTTTTGAAAAATTGGTAAAAGGCCCATTTTAACACGGCTAATGTATCACGAAGCAAATACCGTCCGCACTGGCGGAATGTTAAGTGATACCACGTACTTATACGTTTGTGACTATTACAGTGCCATCTATCACAAAGCGAAAAAAGTGGTCCAACTAAAACATTCATATTTCTTTACGTACTACTCGAATATGTAATAAAAAATGGGGGTTCCTATTTAAAAAAAAACGCAGTTGATATCCGTTTGACCTATGGCAGCGCCATTTAGAGGGCCTGCCATAGCGCCATTTGGTTTGCCCCTTCAAGCTAGACGAGTTTCGTTCTTTGTAATTTTTTCGTGAGATATTTGGCCATGTCACTATCAATGGACCACCCTGTATATGTTTTAATTTTGACACGCCGAAGCATCATCCTTGAAGTTTGTCACGTACCCGCTAATTCTTGAGAAAGAGTGTTCTTGCTGCTATTTGAAGAAAAATGCTATAACCTGTCTGTCGAGATCTGAAGAGCGGTTATCGAGAATAAGGCACCACATACATCTGTTTTGTTACCGAAACCGGTAATCTAGAATAAAGGTAATTATTAGCGATCTCGGCAAAGAAGTTTATCTTCTCTAATCTGCTATCACAGAACGCCCCTTGCGGCTCAAAATGACTAAACTAAAAGAGAAAGGCGGGGTTACAGACAATTTTGACCGATGCTCACAAAGAAACGTGGAAGACAGTGAACAGCGAAAATTTGGCACAGTGTCAGTAATCTGGAGATGACTTCTTTGTAAGAATTATGACGGGAGACGCTACATGGTGAAATCACGTTGAACCGAGACGAAACGGCAGAGGATGGAAACGCATCATGCAAACTCGCCAAACGAGAAGTAATTCAAAACTGAGCCTTCAGTAGGAAAGGTATGGCTAACATGTTTTTTGATGCAGAAGGCGTGTTGCCTACAGACGTCAACCACTACCGATTTTGACGCGTATGTGGGAAACCTTTAAAATCTTCATACTAGAATGTCTCCAGATCGACAACATCTGTAAAAACATAATGTTTTGATTTTGCTTTTTAAAGCCTGGCCCCACTTCAGTGACAAACCCAGCACAGTGCTGTGTCAGCACAGCATGGAATTCAACTTTTACACAACGACACAAGCTCAGCACAATAGGCTGTGGGGTGGTGGGACTCGACCAACTGACACATCAGGCAATCACCATCGACAGATGCACTGAACATTTATTTGGCACATTTAAACAAGACAAATAACAAATAAAACCATTAACACATTTTTAAAATTATCATTTATGTGAGAGCAGTTTCAAAATTTAAATATTCATAAACCACGGCTCTTATGGGCTATTACACATTTAGTGAAATGAGTTAAAAATTACTTACTCAAAAACTATGACCAACCTGAAGAACACTTTACTAAAATTTAACGAGGAAATGTAGCCTTTCGTTACTGCCGTGATTGGTATTACCAAGGTGATTCAGAGTACAGGCAACAACAAATCAGATACCATGACACACAACCACGTTACTTAAATGGCAGGCACCCTACAATGTAGGATGTAAAATATAAAATTTCATGTGACCAAGAAACCTCGTGGGATTCAAGAATATTACGCCTAGAAGTGGCCGCCCGCCCACTCAGCTGTTTCCAATACAGGCTCGGCAAGCACCCCCAAAATGGAGCAGCAACGGTCACGAATAGGCACGAAAAATCCCAGAACTAGTGGCTATCTACAACAGATTGACATCTGCCTTAAGTAACTAGAAACATAACGATTCATTACAGTATTCATTAATAGACTCAGTTTCAAACTATTTAAACACACAATAACAACTGGCCTCTCAGTAACTTGTAAGAATTTATGAAACTACTCATTCAGAGTTAGACACGTGTCTCTCAGACGCACGCCGTGGTCCCGCGGTTAGCGTGAGCAGCTGCGGAACTAGAGGTCCTTGGTTGAAGTCTTGCCTCGAGTGAAAAGTTTAATTTTTTATTTTCAGACAATTATCAAAGTTCAGGCACTCACACATAATCAACTTCGCTCCTCAAAATTCCAGGACATGTTCAGATTTGATTGGACATATGCAGGGTTTGACGGTCTACACACGGAAAAACTTGAAAACGTAAAAAACATATGTTTTGACAGAGCACAGGGAAAAGTGTGCGAATGAGAGACTTTTGGATTCATTTGTTGCAGTTTATGTGACAAACTCTTATGTTTTCATCACTTTTTTGGGAGTAATTATCACATCCACAAGAAAACCTAAATCGGGCAACGTAGAAGAATCTTTTTACCCATTCGCCAAGTGTACAAGTTAGGTGGGTCGACAACATATTCCTGTCATGTGACGCACATGCCGTCACCAGTGTCGTATAGAATATATCAGACGTGTTTTCCTGTGGAGGAATCGGTTGACCTATGACCTTGCGATCGAAAGTTCTCGGTTCCCATTGGCGAGGCACGTCCTTTCGTCTACTAATCGCACGGTTTTGCGGTGCGGCCGCAAAACACAGACACTAAACTTATTACAGTGAACAGAGACGTCAATGAACGAAAGGATAGATCATAACTTTGCTAAAATAAAGAAAAGTTTTTCGCTGCTGCTCACGCTAACTACGGGACCACGGCGCTCCTTGTCTCAGTATGTCCATGATGTTGCATATCTTCGCGTGGACTACTCAGTTTGTATATTTTGCTTTTTTTTCATAGTTCCACACAACTTCTTCCTGTTTTCTCAACTGATCTGTGTTCGGTTTTTCAAGGCCTATCCACTGTGCCAACTTATAACTAAATCTGAGGGGGTTGCGATGGGGAGGTTCCCTTGTAAGCATTTTGCAACTAACACATTCGATGGCAGACTCAGTAGGAGTAACAACAGCGGGCCAAGAAAATGAAGCCTACAGCACTGAACCCAGTAGTCGATTCCGGCCACATTTTACAGCACAAGCAAGTCCCTCACCCTCTTGCTTGTTCGACAGAGCCAGCCGCCGCAGATCCCGGTGCCAGGAGATATGCACGAAGCGAAATACACTAACGGCTTCCCAGTAACGCGACTGCTTCCACGCCGGCGATATTTGCTACGGCGCCGTCAGCCAGGTAAACAGCCCCTTTTAGACGTGCTCTTCCTGCTGCCTCGCACGGTGCCTCTACTGTCCCCCAGACTTCCCAAACGACGTTACTGCTAGGCGTCCCAAAACAAAATCCTCGCTACTTTTACAGCTTACCGCTCGCTCCCCGATCGGGCCGGTAGGTGGCGCCACCGCGCGCTCTGCGCACACCACCGGAAAGATGACCCACACCGGCGCCGGGAATATCGCTGATCGAGGCACACGGCTCACACAGAAATCACAAAGTTTGGATGGACAACAATGAAAATTTCACTCTACAGGCCTGAGCTGGTACCATGTTATTAACACTTCTTCCGTAAACTGAACGATTCCTTTCGTAGGACGAAAGATAATAACTTTTACATCTACATACGTACTCCGCAATCCCCCATACGGTGCGTGGCGGAGGGTACCACGTACCACAACTAGCATCTTCTCTCCCTGTTCCACTCGCAAACAGAAAGAGAGAAAAATGACGGCCTATATGCCTCTGTACGAGCCCTAATCTCCCTCATCTTATCTTTGTGGTATAGAACGTCCCCTTAGAAAAATTAGTGAATTACGGTACTGGTAAACCCCCGAATTACGGTACTGGTAAACCCCTTACGTTATTTGATTTTCAAACAGCTGAGCAAAACTGAACGTACTCAGACATTTCTCTCTTTACTTACTCTGATCATCACTAAACTGAGACAATATTTTTAGCGCAACGCAATCTGACTTTCAATAATCTCTACAAAAGAATGGCCCTGACTAACAATAACCTTTACCTTTCATGAATCCCTTACCTCACAAAAATCTTCGTTACTCGAACTACTGCAATACAGTGAGCGCCAATACTGCCAGCTAAATAAAAGATTCAAACTACTGAAGGGATTAACTACTGATAGGCATAGTTAGCAAATGAAAGATTTTGATAAAGAACAAACAATGTATTTACTTTAATAGTGTTCAAAAGTCATTATATATATTGGCACTTCACAATAAATATATATATATATATATATATATATATATATATATATATATATATATATCAGTTCATGAAATCCAGTCTTACGAATTTACTGACTCTGATGGACACACGTCCACATCATTCGCTCTCAAAACTCCGCCATCTCTCTCCCCACATCCACCACTGCTGGCGGCTCACCTCCAACTGCGCAACGCTACGCGCTGTTAACATCCAGCTGCCCAACACTACAATAGCAAATAACAATGCAAACCAGCCACAGACTGCACACAGCACAGTCAGTGATTTTCATATAGAGCGCTACATGGCGTTACCAACATAAAAACCTAAACAGCCTACTTACAGCGGTCTTTCCGCGAAATATAAGTTGGCGACGGTAAAATTGTATTGCAGCCTCAAATGCTGGTTCTCTAAATTTCCTCAATAGCGATTCACGAAACGAACGCCTCCTTTCCCCCAGAGACTCTTACCCGAGTTCCTAAAGCATTTCCGTAACACTCGCGTGATGATCAAACCTACCAGTAACAAATCTAGTAGCCCGCCTCTGAATTGCTTCTATGTCCTCCCTCAATCTGACCTCATAGGGATCCCAAATGCTCGAGCAGTACTCAAGAATAGGTCGTATTAGTGTTTTATAAGCGGTCTCCTTTACGGATGAACCACATCTTCCCAAAATTCTACCAATGAACCGAAGACGACTACCTGTCTTCCCCACAACTGCCATTACATGCTTGTCCCACTTCATATCGCTCTGCAATGTTATGCCCAAATATTTAATCGACGTGACTGCGTCAAGGGCTACACTACTAATTGAGTATTCAAACATTACGGGATTCTTTTTCCTATTCATCTGCATTAATTTACATTTATCTATATTTAGAGTTAGCTGCCATTCTTTACACCAATCGCAAATCCTGTCCAAGTCATCTTGTATCCTCCTACAGTCACTCAACGACGACACCTTCCCGTACACCACAGCATCATCAGCAAACAGCCGCACATTGCTATCCACCCTACCCAAAAGATCATTTATGTAGATAGAAAACAACAGCGGACCTACCACACTTCCCTGGGGCACTCCAGATGATACCCTCACCTCCGATGAACACCCATCATCGAGGACAACGTAATGGGTTCTATTACATAAGAAGTCTTCGAGCCACTCACATATTTGTGAACCAATCCCATATGCTCGTACCTTAGTTAGGAGTCTGCAGTGGAGCACCGAGTCAAACGCTTTCCGGGAGTCAAGGAATATGGCATCCGTCTGATACCCTCCGTCCATGGTTCGCAAGATATCATGTGAAAAAAGGGCGAGTTGCGTTTCCCAGGAGCGATGCTTTCTAAAAATCTTCACACTTCCGTGTGAAGGTTACTAAACGACACATCAGATGTGCCAGTCCTGTCTCGTATCGCCCAGGTGTACAATCCTCAGTTTCACGATAGAGTAAGACAGTTGAGAGGAACGGGAATTATGAGGAAAACTGATACTTACGAATGTATAAACATACTGTAAAAAAAATCAAAGCTATGGAAAATAAACGCGATGCTCAAAAAAACATATGCACTTCTTTTGGAGTGGATCTCGTAATTAGCTTAAAGCGTTATACAGAGCAGAGTTATCTGATACACTTTCGCTATCATAGTTCGAGTTCAATGAATACCGCGATGGCCTTGAACAGTGAGTGCAGACGCCATCTACTGGAGCGTATCTGATTGTTCTATCCTGTACAAGCGGGAAATCAACTGATTATCTTGGCTTTTGAGATGAAGCAGGTACTGTTTTTCTCAGTTTTATTCACAGAGTTCTAGTTGTTGGGTGAGTACAGTGAGAGACACCTGTTAAGTGTTGCCAGCTACCGCTGCCACAGGCACTGCGAGCTCACACATTTCGTCATGCTGCGTGCGGGCCTTCGGAGACAGCTCCTAGCTATCGCTAGCGGTAAGAAAACACATTCTTTGATCATTTATATTACTAATGGTTTTGTATGCACGTCCTTATGGATTCAGCAAGCAGATATTCTCTTAACCCTAGGACGCCCAAGCCTTTTCTTCTAACTTGGATGCCTAAGGGGGGGGGGGGGGGGTTGTCAAGCCCACAGGTATTAAATATGTTTACTGACGAAAAATTACAACTTTCAAAATGGTTTATGTACTTTAACTAAGGCATCGGTTTATAAATGTAGTTAATTGTTATAAATATTGGACTGAGTGAATAAAAAATTGACATATTACAATACAAAATACAGATGTGTTCATATACAATAGACTACTCTGAGTCCTCAACTTCAAGTCAAGAGACATACTTCACAATTTTTCTGAATGTGTGTTACACACATGTTTATGGCACTGTCCACAATACTGTTTTGGTTTACTTAGATTGTTGTACTTCTGCTTCTTTGTTTTAGCTTTTCTTACACAAATACGGCACTGACCTTTCCCTGCAGGAGGTTGATGTGCTTCTGTTGTCACTTCTTTGATTTTCTTTTGTAGAATAGTCTCCATTGATTGAACGATTTGGTTAGATAACCCTCTTGAATTGGCACTTCTTTCTTCTACCTGCAATTTCACTAGTTCCATCCCAGCTTGCAGAAGATAAAGTTTCCGTTTGTTGTGTTTCTTTTCATTCCATCTTGGATGTTGCTGGATGAATATGGTGGTTGCATGGATAGCACAAATGTCGATGAGAGAGTAGAATACAGATAGAGGCCATATCTTTGTTCCCCTCTTACAGGTGTACATAAGCGCCATTTGATCAATGGTATCAATTCCACCTGTAGTGGAAGTAAAATATGCATTTATCTCTGTTGTATTCTTCTCTCCTACAACAGTGCATTGTTGACAACAACTTGGTTTCGTTTTTTCTGTGTAGGACACCAAAGTTACTGGAGGCCTACGTGTTGGGAACTGCACTAACTCACTGCAAGTTTACAAGATAAATAACAGCTGACTGACATCAACAATCACTTCCTCTGAAAGTAAACCGATTGTTGTGAATATCAAGAATGCCAACCAACAAGAAACTAACTTGCTTTGTAGTAGAGATGAGAAATACGAAATCCTACTAAGGGAAATTTTCTATAGCATGAAAGCCTAAGGGGGGGGGGGGGGGGGGGTTGTTCGACCCATAATAAGTTTATTTATTTTTCCTTTCAAATCAGGATTTTTCTGTAAGATATATTGACACTAACGTTTCACAAAACAACCAACAAACAATAACTCAAAGGGAATATGTAGTATGTAAGTTACTTGGGCAAAAGCAGGGGACATAAAAAAATTGTGGGTTGAACGAACCCCCCCCCCCCCCCTAGGCGTCCTAGGGTTAAATAACTTTTCCATAAAGTGGGAGAAAATCTCGTTAAATTGTCGGCAGCCTAACTTCTTGCCGAGCGTGCACTGTATTTTGATAACTGTGTCCTTCCCTGCATCAACCTGCAACGCTGGGGCCACATCTGATATATCTCTACCGCTCACCATTCTGTCCTTTCCTTCACGTGAGTAGGAGTTTCCTTTAACGCCCCAGCATCACCTGAACCCTAGGAAACAAATGTTGTGTACTACCCCTGTTTGAGAAGTGTATGAAGACTGGTGTCTTTCAATTTGTCAAATGTTTTCGTTTCTGTGGTAACCTGGAGCATTTTCTCACTGTTTATTTATTCGGGAATGCTTAACATCCATTGGTATTACGCTGCCTGGGATCTCATAACTTGTTTCATCAAATGCCCTCTATAATTTATGATACATTTTCTAATAAAGTTCACGATGGATGTAGAACATACGATGTCTTCCCATCTTCGACGTCATTGTCCGCCGAAAAGAAAATGGGTGTCTCAGCCATTGTGTTTAACTGTAACCATCCCACACGCCCTGGTTTCTGCACGCTATCAGCTACCACTACTCAGCAGATAAAATTTCTGTTCTGATGACTTTGGTACATCGAGCGGAAGCCGTTTGAGAAGCTGAAAGCCTGCTGAAAGAACTGAACCACTTGGGGAATGTTTTCAAAGGAAACATCTGCAACAATTAACAAATTTCGCAATCTAATTTACCGAAGACTCGTAAGCAGAAGCCCCCCCCTCTAGGAGAAGGAACGAAAAAAGCATGCCAAATTCAGAACACTGGCTAAGTTTCACGGAAGCTCGAAATTTAGTGCGGACGTCAATGCGCGATGCCTTTAATAGTTTACACAATGAAACATTGTTTCAAAATATGGTAGTAAACCCAAAGAGATTCTGGTCGTATGTAGAGTACTTCAGTGGCAAAAACAGTCAATACCGTCACTGCGCGATAGCGATGGAAATGATACCGATGATGGTGTCACTAAAGCGGAGTTACTAAATAGTTTTCCGTAATTTCTTCACGAAAGAAGACGAAGTAAATATTCCAGGATTCGAAACCAGAACAGTGACACAAAAGTAGATATCTTAGGTGTTGCAAAACAACTCAAACCACTTAAGAAAAGCAAGTCTTCAGGTCCAGATGGTATACCAATCAGGTTCCTTTGAGACTATGTAGACACACTGGCGCCTTTCTTAGCAATCATATGCAACGGCTCACTTGACGAAAGGTCTGTTCCTAAAGACTGGGAAGTAGCACAGGTCACACCAATATTCAAGGAAGGAAATAAGACTAACCCATTGGATTACCGACCCATACCACTGACCTCAATGTGCAGTACGATTTTGGAGCATATACTGTACTCGAACATTATTAGTCGCCTTGAAGAAAATGACTTATTGATACATAACGGATTGATAGATACACGGATTCAGAAAATATAGTTCTTGTGCAACACAGCTAGCTCTTTATTCCCATGAAGTAATGAGTGCTGTCGACAAAGGATGTCAGATCGATTCCATATTCCTAGACTTCCAGAAGGCTTTTGATACCGTTCCTCACAAGCGACTATTAATCAAATTGCGTGCATATGGAGTATCGTCTCAGTTGTGTGACTGGATTAGTGATTTCCTCTCAGAGAGGTCACTGTTCGTAGTGACAGAGGGTAAATCATCGAGTAGAACAGAAGTGATATCTGTCGTTCCGCAAGGTAGTGTCATAGGGATCCTGCTGTTCCTGATTTACATAAATTACCTAGGTGATAATCTGAGCAGTTCCCTTAGATTGTTTGCAGATGACGCTGTAATTTACCGTCTAGTAAAATCATCAGACGATCAGTTCCAATTACTAAATGATCTAGAGAGAATTTCTGTATGGTGCGAAAAGTGGCAATTGGCACTAAACAAAGAAAAGTGCGAGGTCATCCACATGGGTATTAAAAGAAATCCGATAAATTTTGGGTATACGATAAATCGCACAAATGTAAGGGCTGTCAATTCGACTAAATACCTAGGAATTAGAATTAAGAGCAACTTAAATTGGAAAGACCACATAGATAATATTGTGGGGAAGGAGAAAGAAAGACTGCGCTTTGTTGGCAGAACACTTAGAAGACGCGACAAACCCACTAAAGAGACAGCCTATATTACACTTGTCCGTCCTCTGCTGGAATATTGCTGCGAGGTGTGGGATCCTTACCAGGTAGGATTGATGGAGGACATCGAAAAAGTGCAAAGAAGGGCAGCTCCTTTCGTGTTATCGCGCAATAGGGGTGAGAGTGTCACTGATATGATACGCAAGTTGGGGTGACACTCACTAAAACAAAGGCGGTTTTCTTTGAGGCGAGATCTATCTACGAAATTTCGATCACTAACTTTCTCTTCCGAATGCGTAAATATTTTGTTGACATCCACCTACGTAGGGAGAAATGATCATCATAATAAAATAAGAGAAATCAGAGCTCGAACGGAAAGATTTAGGTGGTCCTTTTTCCCGCGCGCCATTCTAGAGTGGAATGGTACAGAAGTAGTATGAAAATGGTTCGATGAACCCTCTGCCAGGCACTTAAGTGTGAATTGCAGTGTAACGATGTAGATGAAGATGTAGATGTAGATACGAAGAAGCTTAAGTTTCTGCCGTTGTGTGGCTCAGAAACAATAATGATAAACAGGCACGAAATCGAATCAGTCTACAGGCCACCAACAAAAATTGGACAACTCATGAGGCCTGTGAAAGACGATGCAGACCTCAGAACACCAGGGACGTACAGAACCCCGACTGAGTGTGGACAGTTCTGTGTTGAACAGACTGTCCTCACTGTTGAACAGCGCCGTATAGTGCTTGAGAGGTGTTTCCAGCTACGGTTTCCTGTAAAATTGGACAAATGACAAATGGTTTACGGACTAGCATAATAAAAGAAGTGATCGAGATCAAAATTTCTGAAAACAATCTTAATAAACACGACAGTCTGTCGTTAAGCGCAGCCTTGAACGTGGTCACTGGCGGGCATGGCAGTCGCGTGACCAAAATATTACCTTAAATGTCACTTGTCTGGGTAACAGTGACGTCAGTGGCGGTAGAGCCGCTTTGTAAGGACAGTCAGCGGTTACCCATTAGCCTTGAGGTACGTGACGAAGGCTCGTGAGTTTCAAACCACTTGATACGACTAGAAGCTAGACAGAATAGATACGAGAACAGTCTGAAAAGCTTGTAAGGGTGTGGCAGGGTCCGTTGTGCATAGAAATTATTTTTAAGAAAAAAAATATATATATTTTGCGCCATTTCCGAGTTCATCAGCGCTGAAGTTAGCCAATCGTGCGTTGTGGGCGAAGTTCAAGACAAACGTGTTCTTCATTTCCAGAATGAGATTTTCACTCTGCAGCGGAGTGTGCGCTGATATGAAACTTCCTGGCAGATTAAAACTGTGTGCCGGACCGAGACTCGAACTGGGAACTTTGCCTTTCGCGGGCAAGTGCTCTACCAGCTGAGCACTTGCCCGCGAAAGGCAAAGGTCCCGAGTTCGAGTCTGGGTCCGGCAGACAGTTTTAATCTGCCAGGAGGTTTCATATTAACGTCTGTTTGTTTATTACAAAACATTTACCTTCTAGGTGAATGAGTGCTCCGTTGAAGATGTCGTCGTTGAATTCGATGGTGAGTTCAGGACGAGCTTGTCGGATTTGGTACAGTTACGTTGTGGTGTCACCGCCAGACACCACACTTGCTAGGTGGTAGCCTTTAAATCGGCTGCGGTCCGTTAGTATACGTCGGACCCGCGTGTCGCCACTATCAGTGATTGCAGACCGAGCGCCGCCACACGGCAGGTCTAGAGAGACTTCCTAGCACTCGCCACAGTTGTACAACCGACTTTGCTAGCGATGGTTCACTGACAAAATACGCTCTCATTTGCCGAGACGATAGTTAGCATAGCCTTCAGCTACGTCATTTGCTACGACCTAGCAAGGCGCCATTATCAGTCGCTATTTATATTGTAAATAATGTACAGACAAGAGCTACGTTCAACATTAATGGATTAAAGTTAAGTATTCCACCATCTGCGTCCGTTTTTCTAAGTTCTAATTTCCTTGTCCTGTTCCAGACCTCACGCCTGCGTGAGCTTAAACGCGTGCCTTTCGGCTTCCTCTAAACTTCGTGGGTTGGCTCTCCTGCCAAGCCACAACATACGTCATCACGCATACTCTCTTTGAAGGAGTCCCATAGCTATTCTGGTTCTATGGGTTACATGTTGCTAGAATTACGTGGAATAATTCTCTCATTCGTTCATCTGAGGCTGTTAGTGAGGCTCATTTTAATATTAATTCCCAGTGGTTGTTGTTTTCCAGTAGTCGCAAGCGTTGGCATGCTTCCCTGGAATTCTGGCTTAGGTAACCATCAGCAGTCTTGAGAGCTATGAAATTTGTTGGTCCCCGTACTTCGTGTAGCAATATCCGGATAAAGAAGCAGTCGGCGTTGTACGGATGTACGGCGTATACTCGGCCTAGGGTGCCAGTTTTCATGATTCCTAGATGATCTTCTAACAGAATTCCTTGTTTTCGTCATTGAAAGACTTTTCTTGTTGTGTTCCACGTATAATAGGTATGAACGTCGACATATAGTAATGTTTTCGTGAATGGATCGGTGTGGCACAGTTAATAGAAAACTGTTAATGTTGCGTTCTGAAAAGGTTCAGTTTTTCTGACATGATCTTTTGTGAAGTAAACTCCCTGTCCATTCTTCAAATGTACTGCTAGATGTAGAATAGTTGCCGTGCGTTCTTATAAGGGAAAAGCGAAAATCCGCCACGCTGCTTCGTTAATGTCGATGCATCTTCCCATTTGGTTCATGAGGATTTCGTCGTTTCTGTTTTGTTGTTCACTGTCTTTGACTATTTGAAATAGTGCCATGTCACTGCCTTTGTTCATATATTTGTAGACATATTTGATGGATTTCATTGAAGCGAGTGCTTCGAACATTTCGGAGAGTAATCTTTTATATGGTACTACTCATTGATTATCTACACTATGTGATCAAAAGTATCTATACACCCGCACAAACATACGTTTTTCATATTAGATGCATTGTGCTTCCACTTACTGCAAGGTACTCCATATCAACGCCCTCAGCAGTCAGTACACATCGCGACAGAGCAGAATGGGACGCTCCGCGGAACTCACGGACTTCGAACGTGGTCATCTGACTGGATGTCTGTACGCGAGATTTCCACACTCCTAAACATCCCTAGGTACTCTGTTTCCGATTTGATAGTGAAGTGGAAACGTGAAGTGGAAAAGCGTACAGGCCGACCTCCTCTGTTGACTGACAGAGACCGCTGACAGTTGAAGAGGGTCATAATGTGTAATAGGCAGACATCTATCCAGAGCATAACACAGGAATTCCAAACTGCATCAGAATCCACGGCAAGTACAATGACATGTGGCAGACGAGAAAATTTTGATTTCATGGTCGAGCGGCTGCTCATAAGCCACACATCACGCCGGTAAATGCCAAGCGACGCCTCGCTTGGTGTAAGGAGCGTAAACATTGGACGACTGAACAGTGGGAAAACGTTCTGTGGAATGACGAATCACGGTACACAATGCGGCGATCCGATGGCAGGGTGTGGGCATGGCGAATGCCCGGTGAACGTCATCTGCTAGCGTGTGTAGTGCCAACAGTAAAATTCGGAGGCGGTGGTGTTATGGCGTGGTCGTGTTTTTCATGGAGGGGGCTTGCGCCCTTAATTGTTTTGCATGGCACTATCACAGTACAGGCCTACATCGATGTTTTAAGCACCTTCTTGCTTCCCACCGTTGAAGAGCAATTCGGGGATGGAGACTGCATCTTTCAACACGATCGATCACCTGTTCATTCAAATGGTTCAAATGGCTCTGAGCACTATGGGACTTAACTGCTGAGGTCATCAGTCCCCTAGAACTTAGAACTACTTAAACCTAACCAACCTAAGGACATCACACACATCCATGCCCGAGGCAGGATTCGAACCTGCGACCGTAGCGGTCGCGCGCTTCCAGACTGAGGCGCCTAGAACCGCTCGGCCACTCCGGCCGGCCACCTGTTCATAATACTCGGCCTGTGGCGGTGTGGTCACACAACAATAACATCCCTGTAATCGACTGGCCTGCACAGAGTCCTAACCTGAATCCTATAGAACACCTTTGGGATGTTTTGGAACGCCGACTTCGTGCCAGGCCTCACCGACCGACTTCGATCCATCTTCTCAGTGCAGCACTCCTTGAAGAATGGGCTGCCATTCCGTAAGAAACCTTCCAGCACCTGACTGAACGTATACCTGTGAGAGTGGAAGCTGTCATCAAGGCTAAGGTTGGGCCAACACCATACTGAATTCCAGAATTACCGATGGAGAGCGCCACGAACTTTTAAGTCTTTTTCAGCCAGGTGTCCGGATACATTTGATCACATAGTGTATTTCCGCATCGTTTTCGTATTTTCGCTGTGAAGCCACCGTTTTTGGGTGATCGTCTTCTGTATTTGAAACAGCTATCAACCCTGGTTTGTGTGTTGTCCAGATATAGTTTTGGGTACTTTATTGTTCATTTTCCATCACTCATACTTAGAAATTGGGGTTTAATGGCCAGCATGGTCCGCCAATCAAGTTTATCACTACAATGTCGTACAGTTCCGGATCTTCTTGTGGATTTGGAAATTCAGCTCGGATGATTTTGTCGATATCCGTGGGATGAGTTCAGCCGTGTAGCCATATGAGATTGTGTGAGTGACGCACTCCTCGTTTTTACCAGTGGTTTGTGTACATCCAGCATCGAATGGTTCCATAGATGTGGTACTTTGTGATGCTTCAATAAATCTTGTGCGGTCCTCTCCACTCGTCGCTTATAGAGTGCCTAAAGGATGCTGCTTTCTCGGGTAGCTTTGCTTTCTCGGGTAGCTATACAACTATTCAGACAAAGCATTTTAATAGCGTTATTACAAATAAGCAGATTGACACTACTTAATTTTGAATTTACAACAGTGTCGCAAGCGATGGGCGACATGCAAGCAATCTAAGTCCTTTGCTGTACACAAGGTGCACGTAAGCAATTGATATGGATCACATGTCAGTGCTGTCGTAGTACTCGCCGCTAGGCCGAGTCTTGTGCTCATACTGTGCTAGGATTATAATCCTTGCTAGTACGAGATGCATTCAAGTTCTAAGGCCTCCAATTTTTTTTCTAATTAACTTCTCACCCGAAATCGATGAAACTGGCGTTACTTCTCGACGTAATCGCCCTGCAGACGTACACATTTTTCACAACGCTGACGCCATGATTCCATGGCAGCGGCGAAGGCTTCTTTAGGAGTCTGTTTTGACCACTGGAAAATCGCTGAGGCAATAGCAGCACGGCTGGTGAACGTGCGGCCACGGAGAGTGTCTTTCATTGTTGGAAAAAGCCAAAAGTCGCTAGGAGCCAGGTCAGGTGAGTAGGGAGCATGAGGAATCATTTCAAAGTTGTTATCACGAAGAAACTGTTGCGTAACGTTAGCTCGATGTGCGGGTTCGTTGTCTTGGTGAAACAGCACAAGCGCAGCCCTTCCCGGACGTTTTTGTTGCAGTGCAGGAAGGAATTTGTTCTTCAAAACATTTTTGTAGGATGCACCTGTTACCGTAGTGCCCTTTGGAACGCAATGGGTAAGGATTACGCCCTCGCTGTCCCAGAACATGGACACCATCATTTTTTCAGCACTGGCAGTTACCCGAAATTTTTTTGGTGGCGGTGTATCTGTGTGCTTCCATTGAGCTGACTGGCGCTTTGTTTCTGGATTGAAAAATGGCATCCACATCTCATCCATTGTCACAACCGACGAAAAGAAAGTCCCATTCATGCTGTCGTTGTGCGTCAACATTGCTTGGCAACATGCCACACGGGCAGCCATGTGGTCATCCATCAGCATTCGTGGCACCCACCTGGATGACACTTTTCGCATTTTCAGCATGTCATGCAGGATTGTGTGCACAGAACCCACAGAAATGCCAACTCTGGAGGCGATCTGTTCAACAGTCATTCAGTGATCCCCCAAAACAATTCTCTCCACTTTCTCGATCATGTCATCAGACTGGCTTGTGCGAGCCCGAGATTGTTTCGGTTTGTTGTCACATGATGTTCTGCCTTCATTAAACTGTCGTACCCACGAACGCACTTTCGACACATCCATAACTCCATCACCACACGTCTCCTTCAACTGTCGATGAATTTCAATTGGTTTCACACCACGCAAATTCAGAAAACGAATGATTGCACCCTGTTCATGTAAGGAAAACGTCGCCATTTTAAGTATTTAAAACAGTTCTCATTCTCGCCGCTGGCGGTAGAATTCCATCTGCCGTACGGTGCTGCCATCTCTGGGACGTATTGACAATGAACGCGGCCTCATTTGAAAACAATGTGCATGTTTCTATCTCTTTCCAGTCCAGAGAAAAAAAGTCGGAGGCCTTAGAACTTGAATGCACCTCGTACTATGCAAATAGTGCGTGGCCGAGGCTGGCAGGAGCGGCGTTTATATTCTCTTTAGCTAGAGGGCACTCCTGTCGTGGTACGGTCCTTGTCAGCGGCCTACTGGCTGACGTCGTCTCACAGCCTTCTTCGCTCTTGCGTTCTTCACCTTTGCTTATCGTTATAGCGGAACAAATGTCATTTGTTTTTGTCGGAAAACTCTGGCTGTTACGTCGTGTGAAAGCATTGGGGCTTGTCAATATTTTAGTTGTTCTTTGATCTTAGGCCATTGTATGTGCATTAATGAGGAGGTCAGGTCGTCCATATTTTCTTATGTAGGTCATGGCATCCTGAGTGTATTTGTGAATGTGTCTCTGACTTCCTTTGTATGATGAGTGTAACATTACCATTGTTCTAATGTCGTAAATGTTTCCATCATTTACGATTGCATCTCTAAGATAGATGTATTCTTCTGTGCATAGTTTCTTCTGATTCAGTCTTATGTAGAGCATCAGTTCCACTTCTGTTTTTGCATACAGACCTACCACGAATTGTTGGAGTAAACGAGGAGTATTCAGAATGTGATTAAATGTTTCATAGTCTCTGATCGCTAAGCGGTAAGCATAGAAATCCTTTGAGGTGACAATCATTTCTTTAACGCCTGTTTCAGGTTGGATTTGTTTCACATTACAAAGATATCCATCCTCTCCGGGCAGAAATATTAATGGATACTGGAGGGCATCATATGAATGATGTGTCTCTGCAATGCGTTGTAGTCCTGCTCTTCTTCGTTGCACAATTATGTCACGGCTTGTATTTTCATTATCCACAATTTCGATGGCAATCTCGTCTATCTGAGGTGCATTAAATCTACGTTCGTGTTCTCCAGGTGGTATTTTATTGGCTCGAATTGAATTATAACTCTATAGCATCAGAAATCATTGGGTCTAGTGCTGTTTCGAATAAGTGAATCAGATGACTGATCATCTGTACCTCTTGGATACTGATATTTGTCCATCGTAGATCAGTTTCTGTTTCTTCGTTTCCGATGGAATATACATGCAGAAATTTATGGTCTTCGTTGGGAATGGTAGTAATGATCCTGCGTTTTGATAGATTTGTGCTTGGACAAAAAAAAAATTGATTTCAACTCTGTTAGTGTTGATCGAAGTGATACCGACAGAAGTCATTTGGAAGCAAGCGCTGTACGCTTTTATATTTTGAAGACAGTCTCTTGATTCTGGAGTTTCCCTGTCATACAATATCAAAATTCCTGCAGATATGCTTCTATTGGTGATAATCGAATTTTTCAGTTCGTGCAACAGAATCGTGGAGTTTCTCTGCTGAACCTTTCGCTTTGCAAAATTGGCGGGTGCTATCCATTTGTTCGATTATAAAGTTTTTGTGTTTGTTATATTCTTTCGTCAGGTTATATTGGAATGCTTCATTTGTTAGCTTGTATTGATAATTGTCCTCGTCCACGCTTCTCGTAGGGTGATATTTTCATGATTGGATTGAGTTCGCAGTGTTTTATTACAAGATTATGTCGCAATTCTTGAGTCTTCAGTCAGCTCATTTCGTTGTTTTTCGGTTTCTCTATTTCTCACGATGATCACTATTGTTCATTGGGAGCTTAAACGTGCTACACGCTCTTCATCTGTTTCGTTTTTCGCTATACTTTCTTTTCGGCTTTTGGCTTCAGAACTGGCAAGACTTCGTCCTCTTTTACGTTTGGGCAGTATCTAAAATATAAATAACATCAACTTTTTAATAACAAATACGCTAAGTACACTTTACATACTTTTAACATTTTATTTTTCACTAGTAACGAACAATTTTCAGTGGACAGAGCGACATTCCACACTGCAAGGCAATCAATGGCAGATGTGCGAGAATTCTTTGGAAGTATAGAGTAGTGGCAGCGTCACTCCACTTTTGATATCAAATTGATATGCAAATTAAATAGATTGATAATTTACTCACCCCTCTCCTCTAGCCACCCCCTCCCCCATAAATGTCCACCCCCGCCAGATGATGCCATGTGTTTTTCTCAGATTGCAGATGGGCCCCAGCCCCCTTTCCCCTCCCCCACTCCACCTACCCTATTGGGTAACTTCGAATTTTGGCAGAAATTTCGAATTTTGGTGGGAATTTCGAATTTTGGAGGGAATTTCTTTGTATCAGGGCTGTGCTGACATCCCACCCCACCCACCACGCGGGAATGGGCGAGAAAGTAAACTTGGCAGTGTCCTTTCCAGGTCTCGAACCCTGGTCCTCCTGGGTGGAAAGGCCAAGTGCAACCCCTTAAGGGGGGTAGCACGTAAAACGGGCCGACTTGGAGCAGGAGAGTCACCACAGGACATTTTAATTTCTACTGTCTATACTTTTACAAATAAATTCATAAAACTTTGTCACCATGACCAGGAAGGGTTGAGGACTCACACTCATCGCAGTGGAAGTTCAAAAACGTAGCAAAATACCTTTTTTTACATGTGAAATTTCATCATTTTTTCACTTAATATTGGCTGCATTTGTTACTATAGGTACACTTCTCTTCCTAAGTAAGAGAGATTCTACGATAAATTTTTCATAGCATTCAAACAGTAGTTACAGGTGTATGAAACTCTAGAATTTTCCAAATCTATTAAAAAACTGTGGAAAAAACTTGAGATAATTAACTGTAAAACTTGAGTTTTTTTCAAAACATGAAGTTTAAAATGTAACAGATCATTCATTTTTTCATAAATTAAATAACTTCTAGAGTTTCGTACACCTGTAACTATGGTTTGTATGCTGTGCAAAAGTCATCGAAGAACCTCTTACTTAGGAAGAAAACTGTACCTATAGCAACAAATGCAGCCAGTAGTAAGTGAAAAAATGATGAAATTTCACATATAAAAAAAAGTGTTTTGTTACGTTTTTGAGCTTCCACTGCTATGAGTATGAATCCTGAATCCTTCCTGGTCACGCTGTTAAAGTTTTATGAATTCATTTGTAAAAGTATAGACAGTGGAAATTAAAATGTCCTGTGGTGCCTCTCTTGCTCCAAGTCGGCCCGTTTGACGTCTTACCCCCCTTAACACAACTCTACCACCAGAGGCGCTTGGAATTAATGGAACTCGAATCCTAATTCTACTGGATGGAAAGCCCAAGTGCACTCCCCAACATATGGAAACTGTCCAGATGCAGGAGAGGAAGATTAAATTAGTGCACTTTATTTATTTTTTCGGGAAACTGACGCAACGATTGGTCCTAATTACGTAATCTCGATTTACACCGCTTCCAGGGTTTGTATCATAATTTGCATGCACCCACTCATTACCAAAATGACGGTTCCTATTGAATCTATTGCTCCAGTTATTTCCACGGTTAGGCCATTCGTTATTACTATTCCCATTTTGTCGATCATGGCCCCGTGATCGATTTCGGTCGCGTCCTCTCGATCTTTCTTGCTTGCGTCTGGAGTCTTGCGCTTCCGCACCACGGGGCTCGCCCGCAAAATTAGACGCATACGCATCGGAGTCGTCTTCTAGATTAGATTAGATTTACTTTCATTCCAATTGATCCATAGTGAGGAGGTCCTCCAGGATGTAGAACATGTCAGATAAACAACAATACATGACAAATATTTACAACTCAAACAAATAAGCTAATGCACCATTTCACAGGTACCAAGTGGCATGGTCGTCATTTGTTAATGAACGCTATATCAAAGAATCATTTTACAAATACTAATGCACTGCATTTAAAATAAAAAAGTTTTTATTTATTTATAAGGTAATAAAAGTGTAATACAACTACCAAATACTTATTTACTATGAACAAATTACTGCACTGAACTGGTGCAGAGGTTAGATTGTACTTAAACACACACACACACACGCGCGCACACACACATACACCTATTTACAATGAACACATTACTGCACTGAAATTGTGCAGAAGTTATATTGATACACGAATCAGTTGGTTCTACTGAGAAATTCTTCAATGGAGTAGAAGGAGGTGGCCACCAATAAATCCTTTAGGCTTCTCTTAAACTGAATTTCTTTGGTTGTTAAGCTTTTTATGGCTGCTGCCAAGTTATTGAAAATGTGTGTTCCTGAATAATGCACACCTTTTTGTACAAGACTAAGTGACTTTAAATCCTAGTGAATATTATTCTTATTTCTAGTATTGATTCCATGAATTGAGCTGTTGGTTTGAAAAAGTGATGTATTTTTAATGACAAATTTCATTAAGGAATAAATATATTGGGAAGCAGTAGTTAGTATCCCTATAGTTCCCTAAACTGGCTTCTGCAGGATGTTCTTCAGTTCACACCACTTATAACTCTTACTGCACGTTTTTGTGCCCGGAAAACTTTAGCTTGGCTTGATGAATTGCCCCAAAAAATAATCCCATATGACATTATGGAATGATAGTAAGCATAGTATGCCAGCTTTTTCATTTTTATATCCCCTATGTCTGACACAATTTGCATTGCAAATAGAGATTTGTTAAGACGCTTCAGCAGTTCTGTGGTGTGCTCGTCCCAGTTGAATTTATTATCAAGCTGTAATCCCAAGAATTTAACACTGTCCACTTCTTCTATCTGTTTGTCATCGTATGTTAGGCATATACTCGCGGGACACCCCTTACAAGTTCTGAACTGCATGTAGTGTGTTTTTTCAAAGTTTAGTGACAAAGAATTGGCTAGGAACCAGTGATTAATGTCCCTAAATATTTTATTAGCTGTCCTTTCTAAGACAACACTTGATTTGCTATTTATTGGAATGTTTGTATCATCGGCAAACAAAACGAACTTGGCTTCTGGTAATGTTACTGATGAAAGGTCATTGATATACACAGGAAAAAGTAATGGCCCTAAAATGGAACCTTTTGGGACTCCACATGTAATTAGTTCCCAGTTGGATGATGCCTGATAGCTTGATACATGTCTCTTTCCTAAAATGGCTCTGAGCAGTTTGGGACTTAGGTCTCTTTCCTAATAACACCCTTTGTTTCCTCCCAGATATATAAGAGTTGAACCATTTTGCAGCCTTTCCTGTTACACTATAATATTCTAATTTACTTACAAGGATATTGTGATTTACACAGTCAAATGTCTTTGACAGATCACAAAATATACCAGTTGCCTACAGTTTTTTATCTAATGAATTAAGTACATTTTCGCTGTATGTGTAGATAGCCTTCTCAATATCAGAACTCTTTAGAAATCCGAACTGTGACTTTGACAGTATGTTATTTGAGATAAGATGGTTATTAAGCCGATTGTACATTACTTTTTCTAAAATTTTTGAGAGTGCTGGCAAAAGTGAAATTTGACGGTAATTTTATGCTATTTCTTTATCTCCCTTCTTAAACAGTGGCTTAACTTCAGCATATTTCAACCATTCAGGAAATATTCCACTGATAAATGACTGGTTACACAGATACCTTAATATGTTGCTTAACTCAGAATCACATTCTTTAATTAACTTTAGTGATATTTCATCATACCCACTAGATGTTTTTGATTTTAAAGATTTTATGGATACTATTTCTGCTGGAGTAGTGAGGGTTAAATTCATTTTATGGAAGTTACTTGAAATGTCTGGTGTGAGGTATTCCATAGTAGCATCTACAGAACCTGACAACCCCATCTTGTCAGTAACAGTTATAAAATGTTTGTTAAAAAGTTCTGCAACACTATACACGTCCGTCACCAATGTATCATTTACTCTTAATGCTATTTGTCTCTCTTCGTGTCTGGTTCTACTGGTCTCCTCCTTCACTATATCCCATATAGTCTTTATTTTGTTATCTGATATGACTATCTTTTCCTTGTAATATATTTGCTTTGATGTTCGTATTACAGTCTTTAATATTTTGCAGTATTTCTTGTAATGTGCTATAGCATCAACATCGGAACTGTTTCGGATTGACAGATACAGTTTTCTTTTTGTTTTACAAGATACCGCTATTCCTTGAGTAATCCATGGCTTCTTTGTAGACTTTAACCTTGGTGAGTTTTGGGGGAAAACAGTGTTCGAATAAGGTAAGCACTTTATTAGCAAAAGTTCTTGCAGTATTCCTTTGAAAGCTTCCACATCAGCTTTGCACCTTTCAGCAAGGAAGATGTGGCGCATATGTGCCGGAAGTTTCGTTAGACAAATCCGGATCAGCTCTGCTGGTCCGAATGGGTCATACAAGTATTGATTTGCCTGTACAATGTGATTGATTAGAGAAGACGCGCTCGTGAAATCTGAGTTTCTCACGGAGGGTATCAAATAATCTTATGCTTTACCCTGCCCTATGTAGCTTCCGACCAGTAGGCCAAAAGAAAAGCTTGTTTAAACTCACACACCGTGCCACTACTGCGCGCTACGGTTCTCATTAGCGCGGCATGTTCCCCCACTGGGAAACTACACATTAACTCACTTTTATGAGTGCTGGGCGACGTTGGAGGCAGCGCAAACTCAAACTGATCTATCCAAGCGACGGAGTGGATTCCATCACTTGCGTTTTTAAATACGACGAACTTTCTCAGTGAAAGAAAGTGCTTGAAATCGACTTCCTGCCTTTCTCTTCGCGGAGATCGATCGCATGAATTCCTTGTTCGGCCCCATGTATTTCCGACGGCATCGTTATCGCTAGAGTCCCATCCGTCCTCATGCCCAGAGTCACTCTCCGCACTTCCGTGTGCTTTATTTCGTCCGGCCACCCCTCGACCATGTTCTATACGTGTTTCGAGGTCCCCCACACGTTCAACCAGATCACGGGTTACCCCCGCTTTCTGTCGATTGATTAGGTATTGTTGTTGTGGTCTTCAGTCCTGAGACTGGTTTGATGCAGCTCTCCATGCTACTCTATCCTGTGCAAGCTTCTTCATCTCCCAGTACCTATTGCAACCTACATCCTTCTGAATCTGCTTAGTGTACTCATCTCTTGGTCTCCCTCTACGATTTTTACCCTCCACGCTGCCCTCCAATGCTAAATTTGTGATCCCTTGATGCCTCCATTCCGTTCAACTGCTCCTCCAAGTCCTTTGCTGTATTGTCCGTGCTGAAACTTCAGCAAAGATCGCACCTCTTCTGTATTCTCACTAATACCTGCCCCCGAACTGTTGTCTACCATTACGACGACCTTCGCAAGCTCATTTCTCAGGTCTTTGGTTTCAGAAGCATTTTCTTGTTTGCTTCGATCCAGCTCTTGTTGGAGACCACTAATCCCTGCTGTTCAGTCTCCGGACACCGCGCGCTCGCTACCTGCACCTTGGACAATAGCTCTGCGCGGTCCCGTTCGGACTGAGTTTCCAAAGCCTGCAATTTCTCGGTCATTATGCGTGCCTGTTGTTCGGCCACCTTGTTAAGTCTTGACTGTTCGTTTTCAACATGGCCGAGACGCTGCTCCACAACACTAACAGCTTTCCCTATTTCTGTAGCTATTTCTTCTCGTAATTTGGTCTGAAATTCTTTCAGGTTGTTTACTACGTTATTCTCTAGTTTCTCGAATCGCTTTTCTGTCGGCTACAGTCGCTTCTGTGTCTGCTCACCACACTCTATCACAGCATCAAACCGCTTTACTGTTGCTTCCAAACGCTTTTCAGTTTCCTTTGTACATTTATGTATCTCGTCGATTATACTTAATTGCCCCATCATACTTTGCAAGAGCGCGCCCATGTCTACCAGCGCACTGTTAAGCTGGCTAATGGTGGGTTCATTACTCTTATCGTGTGTCCTTCATTTATTACGTTCCCTATCAGGATCCTCCGTGTCCTGTAATTTCTGACTATCCGGATCCGCACGATTTTATACTTCTTCAGTTTGCTCAACTGAGTTCAGCATCACGTTTCCTATGTGTTCTAAAGGTTCATTATTTACACTCAGCCCGATAGTATTGTCGTCCTGATTATCGCTACTGTTGTTTTTCGCACGGCTGCGCGTATCCATAATTTTAAAATTAAAAAATCCACACAATAAAAGAATAATTTCGGCGTCCACTGACCATGACAACACACGATTATTTTACTGTGCAAGAACACAATTTAAAATGCGGCCTGTACTCAATTTTGTCACACGCAAAAAACCAATAACATATCAAAGCGTCACACAAATTAAAAAAAAAACAACATATACATAAATACAATAGACAACAAACAACGCTGTTCACAACGTCTAGACAAACTCTTTCTCTCAAGCAACACAGAAGTTTCCAGAATGAGATTTTCACTCTGCAGCGGAGTGTGCGCTGATATGAAACTTCCTGGCAGATTAAAACTGTGTGCCGGACCGAGACTCGAACTCGTGACCTTTGCCTTTCGCGGGCAAGTGCCCTACCAAGGCAAAGGTCCCGAGTTAGATTCTCGGTGCGGCACACAGTTTTAATCTGCCAGGAAGTTTCAACACAGAAGTTGTTTGAGCGCTGTGAAAAAATTTGCACATAATTAACACATGTAACTTGTATATCAGAATTTCGCCGGTCTAACGCATCCTAGGGCAGGGTTGGCCATATGTGAAGTATGTATGTAGAACTGTAAACGGATCCTAGCCAAGGCTCGACATACATTATGTACCAAGAATAATGGAGATGTAACCCTTGTGCGCAATTTCTGGTTAAGCCACCTTACAAGTATAATTAGAAATTTAAAAATTACAGGGTCGCCACCAGCCCAAGCCCTTCCTAAGAATTAAGAAAAGACCGAAATGGAAATTAGCAGTTTAATTTAATTATAAGAATGCGTTTTTTATCAAAGAAACTAACGAGATGAATAGCATTGTATGTCGTACATCAATGAGCTTGTTTAGTTACATGTGAATTCCTTAATTTTGAGACAGTATGCCGTTCACTTTGATTTTTCCTCCCATTTTTGTTCATCAACAGCAAGCAGATTAACTTTTAAAAAATCAGGGAATAGAATAATAATTTGAAAAGTAGCATCAATGAGAGAGATAAAGGACGCAGAATTTGGCTTTTACGTAGCACATTTATTTCATGACTGAATTTGATGCACATCCTATGAATACACACGAGTGAAGCCTGAATAAAAAAATTTAACTAAATAATTCGCCAAAAAATGTAGAATAGCGCAATTTAAAAAAAGGAAAAAACACACAAAAGGGAAGTGGAACACAATAATTCAATCATTCCATCTACATACCCACGACAGAAATAGTTCAGAGAGATACCTCTCACCATTATGCTCATGCACTAGCTTGGGAAGAGGTTTATCCGATTCGCAAGGTTTGTATGGTAGATATACGACATGGAATTCGCCCCTGCCGCTTACGAACGACCGAACTTCAGCGCGTGGTAAACTTGATTACCAGTTAACTGTTCAGAAAATAGACATTAAACCAAGCACAAACGTAAGAACTTTTAATGATACAATACCAGAATGATTTTGCCGTCAAGAAATAAAATTAACTCGGCACTGCAGAAACAACCCACCCACCCAACTGTTTCAACTTATGTGGTCCGCTCAGAACAAACCATTACAAACATTTCCTCTATGCGCACGAAAATCTGATACTTTACTGAAATTATAACACACGAAACAATTAAACTGGTAATATGAAAACCTATTGCAGTGCAGTAGTAGACCAGAAGAATCATCGGTGTTACCATACACGAGGTACGAGACGAACACAAAGAGACAGTAGCACCTTCCACGAAAACATAAAAACTGAGAATAATAAAAATCACGTTCGCTCGAAAACACTATTATTCTCACGTTCACCCGAAGTTATACTGACTAGCTTTTCCTAAACGCCGGCCGAAGTGGCCGAGCGGCTCTAGGCGCTACAGTCTGGAACCGCGCAACCGCTACGGTCGCAGGTTCGAATCCTGCCTCGGGCATTGATGTGTATGATGTCCTTAGGTTAGTTAGGTTTAATTAGTTCTACGTTCTAGGGGACTGATGACCTTAGAAGTTAAGTCCCATAGTGCTCAGAGCCATTTGAACCATTTTTCCCCCTAAACATATTCACTGCTAGAAATTCCACACCATGATGGCCGAAAGCAACAAAGCAACTTCCGCACTTTTAATTTCAACCACCATCATCGCCGATTTTTTTTTTACAAAATAATTATGCCACATTCCGAAAACACATAACTACACAAGCTTCACGTAAGCTGAAGTACTTAAATATTACATGGGTTTAACATGAGGAAGTTCTACATCGACCTACTCCCTATCAGCAGAAACCTTCTCTAGGAGCTACGAACTGTACTCACCAACCGCTAGCTGCAGTGTCCTTTCTCCACAAAGCTTCGCCGGCCGAAGTGGCCGAGCGGTTCTAGGCGCTACAGTCTGGAACCGCGCGACCGCTATGGTCGACTTTCCTATTTTCGGGGAAAGAGTACATTTATTATCGTTGCGATAGTGTTTTCCTTTTTTAATTGTTGCTTTATTATACGTTTACATCTACATCTACATGGTTACTCTGCAATTCACACTTAAGTGCCTGGCAGAGGGTTCATCGAACCATTTTCATACTACTTCTTTGCCATTCCACTCTCGAATGGCGCGTGGGAAAAAGGAACACCTAAATCTTTCCGTTCGATCTCTGATTTCTCTTATTTTATAATGATGATCATTTCTCCCTACGTAGATGGGTGTAAACAAAATATTTTCGCATTCGGAAGAGAAAGTTGGTAATTGAAATTTCGTAAATAGATCTCGCCGCAAAGAAAACCGCCTTTGTTTCAGTGACTGCAACCCCAACTCGCGTATCATATCAGTGACACTCTCACCCCTATTGCGCGATAACACGAAACGAGCTGCCCTTCTTTGCACTTTTTCGATGTCCTCCATCAATCCTACCTGGTAAGGATCCCATACCGCACAGCAATATTCCAGCAGAGGACGGACAAGCGTAATGTAGGCTGTCTCTTTAGTGGGTTTGTCGCATCTTCTAAGTGTTCTGCCAACAATGCGCAGTCTTTGTTTCGCCTTCCCCACAACATTATATAAATGGTCTTTCCAATTCAAGTTGCTCGTAATTGTAATTCCTAGGTATTTAGTCGTATTGACAGCCCTTACATTTGTGCAATTTATCGTATACCCAAAATTTATCGGATTTCTTTTAGTACCCTTGTGGATGACCTCGCACTTCTCTTTGTTTAGTGCCATTTGCCACTTTTCGCACCATTCAGAAATTCTCTCTAGATCATTTTGTAATTGGAATTGATCGTCTGATGATTTTACTAGACGGTAAATTAGAGCGTCATCTGCAAAAAATCTAAGGGGGCTGCTCAGATTATCACCTAGATCATTTATATAAATCAGGAACAGCAGAGGGCCTATGACACTACCTTGCGGAACGCCAGATATCACTTCTGTTCTACTCGATGATTTACCGTCTATCACTACGAACTATGACCTCTCTGAGAGGAAACCACGAATCCAGTCACACGACTGAGACGATACTCCATACGCACGCAATTTGATTAATACTCGCTTGTGAGGAACGGTATCAAAAGCCTTCTGGAAATCTAGGAATATGGAATAGATCTGAGATCCCTTGTCGACAGCACTCATTACTTCATGGGAATAAATTGCTAGTTGTGTTGCACAAGAACGGTATTTTCTGAATCCGTGTTGCTTATGTATCAATAAGTCAATTTCTTCAAGGTGATTCATAATGTTCGAGCACAGTATACGCTTCATAATCCTACATCAAATTGAGGTCAGTGATATGGGTCTGTAATTCAGTGGGTTAGTCTTATTTCCTTCCTTGAATATTGGTGTGACCTGTGCTACTTTCCAGTCTGTAGGAACAGACCTTTCGTCAAGCAAGCAGTTGTATATGATTGCTAAGAAAGGCGCTATTGTGTCTGCATACTCTTAGAAAAACCTGGTTGGTATCCCATCTGAACCGGAAAACTTGCCTTTCTTATGTGATTTGAGTATTTCGCAACACCTAAGATATCTACTTTTATGTCACTCATGCTAACAGCTGTTCTGGTTTCGAATTCTGGATTATTTACTTCGTCTCCTTTCGTGAAGGAATTACGGAAAACTGTATTTAGTAACTCCGCTTAGTGGCACCATCATCGGTAGCATTTCCATCACTATCGCGCAGTGACGGTATTGACTGTTTTCTGTCACTAGTGTACTTTACATACGACCAGAATCTCCTTGGGTTTTCTACCATGTTTTGATACAGTACTCCATTGTGGAAATTGTTAAAAGCATCTCGCATTGACGTCGCACTAACTTGCGAACTTCCGTGAAACTTAGCCAGCCTTGGGACTTTGCGTTCTTCTGAATTTCCCATGATTTCTTCGTTGATTCTGCAACAGTGTTCTGGCATAGGAGTCCCGTTGTTGTTAAATAGTCCTATGCTCGCGACAGCATGGTGGGAATTCTGTAAGAGGTCATGGCTGGTCCCTTAGATAAACAATTCCCACTCATTTATCACAGTTTTGTTCTGAAGGATGCTAGTTTCATGCTTTGTACGAGGAGCATTCAAGTTCTAAGGCCTCCGATTTTTTTTCTAATTAACTACTCACCCGAAATCGATGAAACTGGCGTTACTTCTCGACGTAATCGCCCTGCAGACGTACACATTTTCCACAACGCTGACGCCATGATTCCATGGCAGCGGCGAAGGCTTCTTTAGGCGTCTGTTTTGACCACTGGAAAATCGCTGAGGCAATAGCAGCACGGCTGGTGAATGTGCGGCCACGGAGAGTGTCTTTCATTGTTTGAAAAAGCCAAAAGTCACTAGGAGCCAGGTCAGGTGAGTAGGGAGCATGAGGAGTCACTTCAAAGTTGTCATCACGAAGAAACTGTTGCGTAACGTTAGCTCGATGTGCGGGTTCGTTGTCTTGGTGAAACAGCACACGCGCAGCCCTTCCCGGACGTTTTTGTTGCAGTGCAGGAAGGAATTTGTTCTTCAAAACGTTTTCGTAGGATGCACCTGTTACCGTAGTGCCCTTTGGAACGCAATGGGTAAGGATTACGCCCTCGCTGTCCCAGAACATGGACACCATCATTTTTTCAGCACTGGCGGTTACCCGAAATTTTTTTGGTGGCGGTGAATCTGTGTGCTTCCATTGAGCTGACTGGCGCTTTGTTTCTGCATTGAAAAATGGCATCCTCGTCTCATCCATTGTCACAACCGACGAAAAGAAAGTCCCATTCGTGCTGTTGTTGCGCGTCAACATAGCTCGGCAACATGCCACATGGGCAGCCATGTGGTCGTCCGTCAGCATTCGTGGCACCCACCTGGATGACACTTTCCGCATTTTCAGGTCGTCATGCAGGACTGTGTGCACAGAACCCACAGAAATGCCAACTCTGGAGGCGATCTGTTCAACAGTCATTCGGCGATCCCCCAAAACAATTCTCTCCACTTTCTCGATCATGTCGTCAGACCGGCTTGTGTGAGCCTGAGGTTGTTTCGGTTTGTTGTCACACGATGTTCTGCCTTCATTAAACTGTCGCAGCCACTAACGCACTTTCGACTCATCCATAACTCCATCACCATATGTCTCCTTCAACTGTCGATGAATTTCAGTTGGTTTCACACCACTCAAATTCAGAAAACGAATGATTGCACGCTGTTCAAGTAAGGAAAACGTCGCCATTTTAAGTATTTAAAACAGTTCTCATTCTCGCCGCTGGCGGTAAAATTCCATCTGCCATACGGTGCTGCCATCTCTGGGACGTATTGACAATGACCGCGGCCTCATTTTAAAACAATGCGCATGTTTCTATCTCTTTCCAGTCCGGAGAAAAAAAATCGGAGGCCTTAGAACTTGAATGCACCTCGTACTGAAGGCGCTGTGGTGTGAAGACGCACTCGCAGAGGGGAATTCCATTTCTACAAGCAGCCGACTTTTGAAAAAGTCGTCTGGGGCCTTCTCTGGGGGATGGAGTGTGGCAGGGGGGAGCTGGAGGCGAGAGGGGAGGTGAGAGGGCCTCGGTTCTCGTCAGTCTGTGATTGTACATCGAGGAGAACGCTTGCACAACTACAGCCCCTTTTGCAGTCTTTTAGGGCGACAGTTTACTCCAGTACATGTGCTGCATTATGACCCATTCATTACGAGTGCCCGTTTTTCTTTTCATGACATTTTCGAAGTGTAACTAGAACTGTTCCAAAGCCTTGTACACAAACAAAAATTACGCGAAGCGAAATGTAGTGTGAGGAGGGCTATGCGAGAGGCGTTCAATGAATTCGACAGTAAAGTTCTGTGTACTGACTTGGCAGAAAATCCTGAGAAATTTTGGTCTTACGTCAAAGCGGTAGGTGGTTCAAAACAAAATGTCCAGACACTCTGTGACCAAAATGGTACTGAAACAGAGGATGACAGACTAAAGGCCGAAATACTAAATGTCTTTTTCCAAAGCTGTTTCACAGAGGAAGACTGCACTGTAGTTCCTTCTCTAAATTGTCGCACAGATGACAAAATGGTAGATATCGAAATACACGACAGAGGGATAGAGAAACAATTAAATTCGCTCAAAAGTGAAAAGGCCGCTGGACCTGATGGGATACCAGTTCGATTTTACACAGAGTACGCGAAGGAACTTGCCCCTCTTCTTGCAGCGGTGTACCGTAGGTCTCTAGAAGAGCGTAGCGTTCCAAAGGATTGGAAAAGGGCACAGGTCTTCCCCGTTTTCAAGAAGGGACGTCGAACAGATGTGCAGAACTATAGACTTATATCTCTAACGTCGATCAGTTGTAGAATTTTGGAACACGTATTATGTTCGAGTATAATGACTTTTCTGGAGACTAGAAATCTACTCTGTAGGAATCAGCATGGGTTTCGAAAAAGACGGTCGTGTGAAACCCAGCTCGCGCTATTCGTCCACGAGACTCAGAGGGCCATAGACACGGGTTCCCAGGTAGATGCCGTGTTTCTTGACTTCCGCAAGGCGTTCGATACAGTTCCCCACCGTCGTTTAATGAACAAAGTAAGAGCATATGGACTATCAGACCAATTGTGTGATTGGATTGAAGAGTTCCTAGATAACAGAACGCAGCATGTCATTCTCAATGGAGAGAAGTCATCCGAAGTAAGAGTGATTTCAGGTGTGCAGCAGGGGAGTGTCGTAGGACCGTTGCTGTTCACAATATACATAAATGACCTTGTGGATGACATCGGAAGTTCACTGAGGCTTTTTGTGGATGATGCTGTGGTATATCGAGAGGTTGTAACAATGGAAAATTGTATTGAAATGCAGGAGGATCTGCAACGAATTGACGCATGGTGCAGGGAATGGCAATTGAATCTCAATGTAGACAAGTGTAATGTGCTGCGAATACATAGAAAGAAAGATCCCTTATCATTTAGCTACAATATAGCAGGTCAGCAACTGGAAGACTCTGCAGGAGAGACGCTCAGTAGCTCGGTACGGGCTTTTGTTGAAGTTTCGAGAACATACCTTCACCGAAGAGTCAAGCAGTATATTGCTGCCTCCTACGTATATCTCGCGAAGAGACCATGAGGATAAGATCAGAGAGATTAGAGCCCACACAGAAGCATACCGACAATCCTTCTTTCCACGAACAATACGAGACTGCAATAGAAGGGAGAAGCGATAGAGGTACTCAAGGTACCCTGCGCCACGCACCGTCAAGTGACTTGCGGAGTATGGATGTAGATGTAGAACTGTGACACATTTTTTCCATGAATTATGATAGTGTGTATTGGCTTCGATTACCTGAGCTGTAGGCGTCTGTAGTGAACTCTTAAGTCAAATAACAATAGATAGTGTTTGCTTACAGGTAATACACTTTATAAACTCCTCTCTGTCCAACACCAGCATTTCATCAAGTGAACATATTTCCCACCAAAAAGAATAAAGATAGTACCTTACACTCCTGCCTTTTCCCACCAGCTTGTAGGTGTAGGGTAAAATTTGAATGTGTCTGTCATTCGTTTCGAGTGGTACTGCGAAATTTTTTCCCGGCTGGATAACATCAGTTGTATGGTATCGCCAATTTTTGAGCTGTATTGCGATTTAGGTTGTCCTTGTATAGGGCTATGCACAGACCAGGGACACAGAAATTCCTGCCAAAATTCGAATCTTCGACTTAAATTCGAAATTACCACCAATAGGGTAGGTTGCGGGAGGGAGAGGGTCTAGAGGTGGAGTGGGCTGGGGCCAACTAGCGGGCTGAGGCGAACACATGACGTCATCCATGTGTGGTGGTGGGCGTGGCCGGGGGTAGGGGTAATTAATAGATCAATTTAATTAATTTTCATATCAATTTGATATAAGCGGAGTGACGCCACCACTACCCTACTACTTGCATGGCCCACAAATCATCAGATTTGTCCGTTACTGATCTTTTGTTGTGGGGCTACCTTACGAGTCACGTTTACACGACTCAGCCAAGAACAATGGATGAACTGAAACATAGAATTACTTACTTAAAGGGCTCCCGCACTCCTCGGCATTTGCCTTGTATTTCCATTCGCAACTTTTCACAATCGTGGCAGTCTTCCATTTTCAAATCTCTCTCCTCATCGTTGTCATTACTCGCTCTCTACATGTTAATCTCGACCGCCCACGCTTCCTCCTTCCTGGCGGCGACCATTCCAGGATTGCTTTTATTCTTCGCCCTTGCTGCATTCGTCTCACATGCTCATTCAATTGAAGACTTCTCTCTCCATTTCTTTACATGGCTAATCGTTTAATATCCATTGTCTACCCAATTTCCTCATTTCTTCTCCTCTATTTTCTGAATATCCTGACTGCCCTCCGCATTCCAGCCGTCTCTACTGCCTGTACTCTGCTTCTGGCTGCTTCTTCAGGGCCCATCCTCCTGCACCATATGTTAGTACATTTTCCACTATTGTTTTCATAAGGCTCTTCTTTGTTTCTTTTGATAATGCACAGCTGCACAGAACTCAATTTAACATTTTAACTGTTCTTCCTGCTTGCTGGATTTTAAACTGCTTTACAGCTTTATAGTTCCTTGCGGCTGTACTTGTATCCCTTGCACCTGCTCCAACTACTAAATATTCTGTTTTTTTTTCATATTTATTCTAAACCACCCGCGTTCAAATGATTCCATTAACTTCTTTATCATAAATTTGACATTCTCTCTACCATGTTCTATCAGTACTTGTGTAACCTCCAGACTATATTTCGTTTCGGTATGAAATTTCTTCCAAACTTACCTTCCGCTCTCTAAAGGTCTACGTTTTACCAAAACTATGTACCCACAAACTGTTAACTAATTTAAACTCGCATACTAGACTTCGACTAAACGGAACCTAATTTGAACTGAACTATAACTGATCTGAATGCAATTTGTCTTATATGAAATGTGCAACTGAACTAAAACAATTATCTGGCGCTAATCAAAATTTCCACTTACCACGCAACATTGTTGCAGATTTCTCGGAAGCACAACAGCAAACAGCAAGCAGGCAGCGGCTAGGCTAGATGTTTTCTATTTCTAAATAAAATTTCCAAACTATACTCAAACAGTTTCATACTTCATCGTACACTGTGGTAATGTGTAATGATAAATAGCGGGATGAGAAGGGTAACTATTCCTATGAAATGATATACAAAAACAACGATTTTAGAATGAAGTACATATTCAAAAAGACAGAGTAAAACTCATCGTGATTTTCACACATCACTCACAACATATATCTGAACAATACTGTGCTTAACGAAGTCAACAATGATTTAAAAATGGTACATTATGAACAGAGAATTTACATAAAAATCAAACAGCTTAATCAGTTAATACCTTAATCCATGACTCAGGGAAGTGGGGTGATCTTTCTCTCAGCTCTGAGCAAATGAACAAAGATAACTGGCTGACAATAATAATTCCTACAAACTAGCTGCGCAATGCTGCAGTCTTCTGTTCAAAAAATAATAACAATAGTCAAAATTTATATTCTCATTGTTTTCTAATATGTACATCTTATTCTTCCCCACTGTCCTTTAGAATCAATCTTTCTTCATCTCACAGGTACAATCACAAATCAGCACAGCACTACAGAACACGTCCATCACCTACAAAACTTCAATTAAGAATGAATCAGACCACGCAGAGGCAAAGAATGAGCCATGACAAGACCAAAGATTGTTTAACAGTAACGTAACTTGCCCTCTCTCTCACGTGCACATCGGCAACATACAAAAATCAAAATGACATGACCTTGTTACACTTGATCCTTATAATATGGAGTCGACAGTACCACGCTGGAAAGAAATTCTGATACCTCCACATGACTGATTCCATCGTTCCAGTATATACACTGAAGCGCCAAAGAAACTGGTATAGGCATGCGTATACAGAGATAAGTAAACAGGCAGAATACGGAACTGCGGTCGGCAACGCCGTTGTAAGACAAGCGTCTGGCGCAGTTGTTAGATCGGTTATTGCTGCTACAGTGCCAGGTTATCAAGATTTAAGTGAGTTTTAACATGGTGTTATAGTCGGTGAAGGAGCGATGGAGCACAGCATCTCTGAGGTAGCGATGAAGTGGGGATTCTCCCGTACGACTATTTAACAAGTGTACCTTAAATATCAGGAATCCCGTAAAGCATCAAATCTGCCTTATCGCTGCTGCCGGGAAAAGATCCTGTAAGAGCCGGGCCAACGACGACTGAAGGGTATAGTTCAACGCGACAGAAGTGCAACCCTTCTGTCAACTGCTGCAGATTTCAGTGTTGGGCCTCCAGCAAGTGTCAGTGTGCGAACCATTCAACGAACCATCACCGATATGGGCTTTCGGAGCTGAAGCCCACTCGTGTACCCTTGATGATTACATGACACGAACCTTTATACATCGCCTGGGCCCGTCGATACCGACATTGGACTGTTGATGACTGGAAACATGTTGCCTGGTCGGACGAGTCTCGTATCAAATTTTATCGAGCGAATGGACGTGTACGGGTATGGAGACAACCTCATGAATCCGTGGACCTTGAATCTCAGCAGGGGTCTTTTCAAGCTTGTGGAGGCTCTGTAATGGCGTAGGTCGTGTGCAGTTGATGTGATATGGGACTCCTGACAGGTAACACAAACGTAAGCATCCTGGCTGACCACCTGCATCCATTCATGTCCATCGTGCATTCCGACGGACTCCAGCAGGACACTGCGACACCCCACACGTCCACAATTGCTACAGAGCGGCTCCAGGAACACTCTTCTGAGTTTGAACATTATTGAGCATATCTGGGATGCCTTGCAACGTGCTGTTCTGAAGAGATCTCAACCCCTAGTGCTCTTACGGATTTATGGATAGCCCTGCAGGATTCATGGCGACAATTCCCTCCAGCACTACTTCAGACATTAGTAGAGTCCATGGCCCATACTGCTGGGGCACTTCCGCGTGCTTGCGTGGCACATAAATGATATTAGGCAGGTGTACCAGTTTCTTTGGCTCTTCAGTGTATTTCATAAATATTTTAAACAGGGTCAGCGAAATACTGCAGCCCCTTTTAAGTCCTGTCGATGTCTGGAATGTCTCACCCAATTTTCTTCCTTATTTACTACGTACGATTGCTGGTACGCTCTCCAATTAGGGATATTTGTTGTGCTTCTACATCTATATACTCCATAGCTACCCATAGTGCGTTGATGGTACAGAATCATATGCTTTTCCTAAATCCACAAATATTAGGTGTACGCTTAGAATACATCTTCTCTCTTATTCGTCTCAGGGTAAAAATATGATCGATACAAGAGCGTCCAAGTGTAAAACCTACCTTTTACACTCGCATCTTTCCCTCGGTATCATTCTCTAACCCGTTTTTCAGTACAGCGCTAAAAAGTCTGCTGATAGATGCCATAGTACTAATTCTCCTATATGAAATTCATCGTATTCCATCTGAGATGTCGCAGCACTCAAAGAGGAACCTCAAGTGCAGAATGGAAGAGTGCATACGTATAGTAGGACGCCATCTACAGGAAGTATTTCTCAAACACTGATAATTTGGATTACTGTCCCTTTGAAGGCAAGTTATAGTGGTTCAATTGCTGTCAACAAAACTTTTTTGTTCGTTTTTTTACTATTATGTGTTTCAAAAGGTCCCGTTTTTCTGTGTCACCCTGTATTTTACTTTCACGGGAGTACACGCTGAGGTGACAAGTCATGGGATAGCGATACACACATGTACAATTGGCGACAGTATCGCGTGCACTGCAGTGGCGTAGCTGTCATTTGTGTACAGGTGATCAATGTGAAAAGGTTTCCAACGTGATTATGTCCGCACGAAGGGAACTAACAGACTTTGAATGCGGAATGATAGTCGAGCTAGACGCGTGGGGCATTCCATTTCAGAAATCGTCACGGAATTCAGTATTCCGCAGTACACAGTGTCAAGAGTGTGCCGAGAATACCACATTTCAGGCATCACGCCTCACCAAGGCCAACGCAGAGGCCGACGGCCTTCGCTTAAAGACCAAGAGCACCGCTGTTTGCGTAGAGTTGTCCATGCTAACAGGCAAGCAACTCTGCGTGAAATTATCTCAGAAATCAATGTAGTATGTACAACGAAAGTATCCGTTACGACAGTGCGCCGAGGTTTGGCGTTAATGGGCTATGGAAGCAGATAGTCGACGCGAGTACCTTTGTTCGTTCAAATGGTTCAAATGGCTCTGAGCACTTTGGAACTTAACATCTGAGGTCATCAGTCCCCTAGAACTTAGAACTACTTAAACCTAACTACCCTAAGGACAGCACACACATCCATGCCCGAGGCAGGATTCGAACCTGCGACAGTAGCAGCAGCGCCGTTCCAGACTGAAGCGCCTACAACCGCTCGGCCACAACGACCGGCCGAGGGCCTTTGTTTACAGCACGAAATCGACTACAGCGCCTCTATGGGATCGTAACCATATCGGTTGGATCCTAGGCGACTGGAAAATCGTGGCCTGGTCATATGAGCCCCTATTTCAGTTGGTAAGAGCTGATGGTAGGGTTCGAGTGTGGCGCAGACCCCATGAAGCCATGGACACAGGTTATCAACAAGGCAGTGTGCAAGTTGGTGGCAGTTCATAATAGTGTGTAATTGACTGGGTCCCTTGGATATTCGGCAAATTGGAGACTATTTGCAGCCATTCATGGACTCATGTTCACCAAGAACGAAGGAATTTTTGTGGATGACAATGCATGATCTCACTGGGCCACACTTGTTCGCGATTGGTTTGAAGAACGACCTGGACAATTCAAGTGAATGATTTGGGGATGAAGATCACCTGACGTGAAACACTGATGGGACATAATGGAGAGGTCAGTTCTACATCTACTTCTACATATATACTCCGCTAACCACCAAACAGTGTGTGGCGGAGGGCACAATTCGCGCTAAAGTCATATTCCCCCCCCCCCCCCCCCCCCTGTTCCACTCGCGGATCGCGCGAGGGAAAAACGACTGTCTGAACGCCTCAGTACGAGCCCTTATTTCCCTTATCTTTGAATGATGATCATTACGCGATTTGAAAGTTGGAGGTAATAATACACGCTCTACATCCTCGGCGAAGACTGGATTTCGGAATTTAGTGAGCAGCCCTTCTGTTTAGTGCGTCGTCTATCTACAAGTGTGTCCCACTTCGAACTTTCTATGAGATTTGTAACGCTCTCGCAATGGCTAAATTTACCAGTCACTAATCTTGCCGCTCTTCTTTGGACCTTCTCAATCTCTTGAATCAGATCCAACTGGTAAGGGTCCCATACAGACGAACAATACTCTTAAGACCGGACGAACTAACGTATTGTAAGCTATTTCCTTTCTTGGAGGACTGCATCGCTTCAGGATTCTACTAATAAACCACAATCTATAGTTCGCCTTACCCGTTACTTGTGTAATCTGATCATTCCATTTGAGATCATTTCGAATAGTCACACCCAGATACTTTACTGATGTTACCGCTTCCAAAGACTGATCATTTATTTTGTACTCATACATTAATGGGGATTTTCGTCCTGTTATACGCAGTAGGTTACACTTACTAATATTGAGAGATAACTGGCAGTCATTGCAACACGCATTTATCTTCTCATTGATTTGTTACCAACTTTCGTGTGATACTACTTTTCTGTAGACTACAGCACCATCGGCAAGCAGTCTAAGGCCGCTGTCAATACCATCAACCAGATCGTTTGTGTAAATTGTAAAAAGCAGAGGACCTATTACGCTGCCCTGGGCACACCTGAAGTTACTCTTGTTTCTGTTGAAGTTACCCCGTTCAGGACGACATACTGCTCCGTGTCTGTTAGAAAACTTTCTATCCAACCGCATATGTCATTGGATAGACCGTAAGTGCGCACTTTTTGTAGCAAGCGACAGTGCGGAACTGAGTGGAACGCCTTTCGAAAGTCGAGTAATATGGCATCAGTCTGGGAGCCGGTATCTACAGCCTGTTGTATATCATGAACAAAGAGGGCCAATTGTGTCTCACATGACCGCTGTTTCCTAAAACCGTACTGGATTTTGCAGAAGAGCTGGTTTTTGCAGATGAGCTTTCTCAGAGTCTAAAAAGGTCATTATGTCCGAACACAAAATATGTTCCATGATTCTACAACAAATCGATGCCAGTGAAATTGGCCGGTAATTATGTGCATCCGATTTTCTACCCTTTTTATAGACTGCTATGACCTGGGCCTTCTTCCAGTCCCGTGGAACTTTCCACTGTTCCAATGATCTCTGATAGATGACGGATAAGAATGGTGCTATATTTGTAGCCCAGTCAACATACGAGGTTTGTCCGGAAAATACGTATAAAAAGTTGAATAATAACTTTATTTTACAATTATTCCGGTATTACAATATGGCCTCCTTCAAAGTACTCGCCCTGAGACGCGGTACACTTCTGCCAACACCGTTTCCACTGTTGATAACATTGGTGAAAGTCTTCAGTTGTGGTTGCCGTGTCATTTCCGCCTTGATGGCTTCCACATCTCCCAAGTGCCGCCCCCGAAGCACCATTTTGCATTTCGGGAACATGAAGAAGTCACACGGGGCTAAATTGGGTGAATAAGGCGGGTGGTCTGTCACGGTGATAGAGCTTCGGGCCAAAAACTCGCGCACAACGAGCGAAGTGTGAGCGGCCGCATTGTCGATATGAAGGATCCATCTGTGCCCTTTTGCCAACTCCGGTCGAACTCGGGCCATGCGAGCTCTGAGACGTGTCAGAACTTCAACGTAAAAATTTCCGTTCACTCTCTGGCCGGGAGGGACAAATTCCTCGTGAACAATGCCCCTAGAATTAAAAAAAAAAAAATCAACATTGTCTTCACATTGGACCTTGATTTCCGCGACTTTTTTGTTCTCGGTTCTCCTGCTAGTTTCCATTCCTTGCTTTGAAATTTGAGCTCCACATCGAATTCGTAAAACCAGGACTCGTCTCCAGTGATGACTCGGTTGAGAAAGTCCCCTCGTTCCTCTGCTTCCAACCAATCCTCACAGCACTCAACCCTCTGTGCTTTCTGTTCTGGCGTCAAGAGCTTCGGTACGATTTTCGCACACAATTTCTTCATTTCAAGTTTTTGTGTCGGGATTTCGTGAACGATTGTTTTGGGGATTGACAGCTCGTCAGCAATCATTCGGACTGTCAACCTACGGTCTTTAAGAACACAAGCCCGAATTCGTTCAACATTTGCATCGAAACTCGATGTCGACGGGCGTCCTGGGCGAGGGTCATCGTCCACTTCTTCTCGGCCATCCCGGACCCTTTCTAACCACTTGTTCACGGTTCGTTCCTTCAGAGAATTGTCTCCGTAAACCTGTTTCAAACACTCAAAAATCTCACGGCCATTCTTGCCTAGCTCTGCAAGAAACTTGATGTTGACGCGCTGTTCCTCAATCAGAGAGAGCTCCATGCCGACGGCAGGTGAAATAGGGTAACTGTCAACAAGCTGCCGCACACTCCCACCTTCACGCAGAGTGCTCTGACTCGAACTGAGCGTTGATGTGATTGATTACAGCAGTAGTCCCACCTGGCAGTGACTGCAACTTGTAACATAAAGACATTATTCAACTTTTATACGTATTTTCCGGACAAACCTCGTAAAATCTTACGGGGATACCGTCTGGGCCAGATGCCTTCCTGGCGTCTTAAGGATCTTAACTGTTTTACAATTCCAGATACACTAAACACTATGTCAGCCATTCTTTCCTTTGTTCGATAATTAAAAACTTGCACCGGCAACACTTTCGCAATGATGGACGAGTCTAGAGGCAGCATGGCTCAATATTACTGCAGAGAGCTTCCAACGACTTGCTGAGTCCATGCAGTTCGCTGGGTGAAAGGAGTTGCGACACGACATTGGAGATATCCCGTGACTTCTGTCATCTCAGTGAACACAGCACTGATATTGCCAGCCCTGACCACCCCAGGTTCTGCATTGTTGCAAACAGTCGACATAGCAAATGCTGCATTGATTCCCCTGCCTCTGCGTGGTCATCATCCGTGTTGTCTGTCTGACAGCGAGTCTGGCTATGGTGTCGACGGGCCTCGTGCTGGCGTGGTCGTCGCCGGCGGTGCCCAAACTCCCACACCTGACGGCCGCCGAGGCGTCGTGGGTGGGGTCTCTGCCGTCGCTGGCGGCGGCGCTGGGCCCCTGGCTGGGCGGCTGGGCGGCGGACCGCGTGGGGCGGCGCGCCACCGCCCTCCTGGGGGCGGTGCCCATGGCCGGCAGCTGGGTCGCGCTCATGTTCGTCGAGCACGCGCCCACCTGGCTCTGCGTCGTGCGCTTCATCTCGGGGCTCGGCATCGGACTCATCGTCACTTCGCTCAGCATGTTCGCCGCCGAGATCTCCCAGGTACGTCAGGCTGCTCTGTTTGGGACGCACTGACCAGTCCTTCTAGGTAACAAGCAGCGTTACACAGATCTCCAGCATCGTTTCAGACCATTACCAAAGAAACTTAATGATGATTCGATCATATCACATCTACAAGGGGTGGAGATTTCATAGTTAAGTTTAGAAATCGCCTGATAACAAACATAATAAACGATTGTACAGTGTAAGCTTTCACGGGTGGTGGTGACTTCACTTTAAACTTTCGTGACAGACCGTGGTCGGTCCATTAAACTTCCCTCTAGCGATGGCGGGAGACATCTCGGGTGGTACCTTACCTCTGAAGATGTCTCCCGCAGTCGGAGATGAAACGTTGGGGGGATGTGAAATAAAAAATGACTGCTGATGAGTCTTCCGGGCTTCAGATGTTATAAACAAGAGAGAGCTGTGAAACTTCCTGGCAGATTAAAACTGTGTGCCCGACCGAGACTCGAACTCGGGACCTTTGCCTTTCGCGGGCAAGTGCTCTACCATCTGAGCTACCGAAGCACGACTCGCGCCCGGTACTCACAGCTTTACTTCTGCCAGTACCTCGTCTCCTACCTTCCAAACTTTACAGAAGCTCTCCTGCGAACCTTGCAGAACTAGCACTCCTGAAAGAACGGATATTGCGGAGACATGGCTTAGCCACAGTTTCATATCAGCGCACACTCCGCTGCAGAGTGAAAATCTCATTCTGGAAACATCCCCCAGGCTGTGGCTAAGCCATGTCTCCGCAATATCCTTTCTTTCAGGAGTGCTAGTTCTGCAAGGTTCGCAGGAGAGCTTCTGTAAAGTTTGGAGGTAGGAGACGAGGTACTGGCAGAAGTAAAGCTGTGAGTACCGGGCGTGAGTCGTGCTTCGGTAGCTCAGATGGTTAGCCGGCACGGTAGCTCAGCGTGTTCGGTCAGAGAGCCGGTTGGCCTCTGTAATAAAAAACTGAGTGGAACGATCACCCACCGAACTTGAACAGGATGTCTTGCGACGTCCGCAACGACCAAACACAACGATCAATAACGAACAAATTGCAAAAAAAAAAAATAAATAAATAAAAAAATGGTGGAGCACTTGCCCGCGAAAGGCAAAGGTCCCGAATTCGAGTCTCGGTCGGGCACACAGTTTTAATCTGCCAGGAAGTTTCATATCAGCGCACACTCCGCTGCAGAGTGAAAATCTCATAATCTCATTCTGAAGGGAGAGCTGTCTTTAAAGTCTTTTTGATACAGCCAAAAGGATTCACAAGGCGGTATATCTGGCAGCTGGATTAACCTTGTGGCGTATGGTGTCCACTACTGTGGACGGCTGTTAATGGTCGCTTCTTTGGCATTTTCAATCATTCCTTTATCATGATCAAAAGAAATGTCTCAGCTCAAGTAGTTAAAAATTACTCACTTGCTCTATTATTTTGTTTTCTAACAGTATTTTTGATCGCACCTGCAGTTTTCTGGGAATGCCATTAATTTGCGTTTTCTTTGCCTATTTTTAATGACACTCCTACTTGTCACCAATCTGGTTTGATGAAGAAACATTTCTTTGTAATTTACCTTCTGAAGTGGGTATTATAGTCTGGCTGTCATCGTACATTAATGTAGATGCATACAGTTCACTGCATTGGGCACTCCCTACTGGTGTTGTGTACTGGATGCATTTGCAGCCTCATGACTGATTGAAAATGCCAGAAAAATGGACCATTATAAGTCGTCCACTGCAGTGAAATTCATGCACCACAGGGCTAAACATCGGAAGCAGGCTTTCAAGAAGAATGGTTATTCAGGCAAGGACGTAAACAGGGTTCCGCAACCGAATAACAGTAGGAAAAAGGACGACAATAAAACACTGCTATGGAAGATCACGATTTCTCTCCCTTTTATCAAAAAATTGACTGTTCAGGTCGGCAAGATTTTACAGAGACAAACGAAGAAAATATGTGAAGCACTCTGATCTGTAAACGATAAACGCCCTCCTCTGTAAGCAAGTGGAGTATGTAAGATTCCATGTACTTGTGGGGAGGTTTACACTGTAGCTACAAAGTAAAGCGTGAATACAAGATTGAAGGGACATAAAACGGTTTTCTGACTAGGGAAAACAGAAAAATCTGCTGTATCAGAGTATACTCTTCTGTCAGTAAATCACGAAGTGAAGTTTTCCGTAGCCAAATTTTTACCTTTCTGTGACAAACTCTTATCCACGACTGTATAGAGAAGCCATCGGAATATATAAGCATATTAATAATTTTAACAGAAAGAGGCAATGAAACTCAATTATAAACGGACAGTGGCTCTGAAGAATCAATAGATAAGGTTTTATCCTGGATAGACGACAATCGATAAGTTTCTCGAAGAAATTTTTCTCCGCTGATCAAGTATAAACTCGGCCATGCCCACTGTACCAGTTATTATGCCGCTTTCCGATGTCCGACTCATCAGTCGGTATGACTCAACGTTTCCAGAAGCACCTCCGAAGATGTCCAGCACAGCTCTGGACGAAACGTGAGAAACCAAAAAGTTTCTTCGACCATGGCCATACAGCCCGGAAGACTCATCAGCATCTATGACATCCGGTCGTGAAAGCCTACGTTGTATGATCATAAGAAATGGGCTAAACTAAAAATTGGCGTAAAAAGTTATTAGTTATTATGTATTTCATTCATCATCATCTACATCCAAGATTGGTTGATTGGTTGGTTGGTTCGGGGAAGGGGAGCAAACAGCGAGGTCATCGGTCCCATAGGATTGGGAAAGGATGAGGAAGGAAGTCGGCCGTGCCATTTCAAAGAAGCCATCCCGGCATTTGCCTGAAGCGATTTAGAGAAATCACGGGAAACCTAAATCAGGAAGGCCGGACGCGGGTTTAAACCGTCGTCCTCCCGAAAGCGAGTCCAGTGTATTAACCATTGCCCTACCTCTCCCGGTTACATCCATGGATTAGGTCGGAGGAAACTCTTCCGGCTTTAACTCCTTAGCTCCATCATTTCCTACGCTGACCCAATTCATTACCCTTTTGCTTTAACTGATCAGAGGAACTTCAGTTCTGACTTCAGGATACGATGAATTTCTTCCTAGTTTGCCATCGAAGCCTCAGATCCGTAAATTAGCAGTGGAACAGCTAGTGTTTTATAGAATTTCACCTGCTTTTCTATAGCCGTCTTTTTGTTTAATGTTGTTTCTTTTGTTACACATACATCCAGAAAAGTTCCTGTTTTCTTCTTTATCATGATAAAAAGAAATGTCGCAGCCCAGGTAGTTAAAATGACTTACTTGCTCTGTTATTTTGTTTCCTAACACTATTTTCGATCATGCCTGTATCTTTCCTCAGAATGCCACTATTCTGTGCTTTCTTTGCCTGTTTTTAATTGCACTCGTGCATTTGACCAATCTGGTTTAGTTCAGAAACAGTTGTTAGTAATTCACCTTCTGGAGCGGCCATTATAGTCTGGCTGTCATCATACATTAATGTTTTCATATAACGATCCATATCTAGTTCTATTCCTTTGTTGTGTTTTTTATTCCGCGTTCCACTTTTTAATCATATCATTTATATACAAAATGAACAAAACGGTGGATGGACTGCAACCTTGTTTACCTCCTTGCTTAGATATAAAGCTGTTCTTATTTTGTTCCCCATTTTTATCACAAATTTAGTTTCATTGTATAAACTCTTTATTTCCCATATCAAATGTCACGGAATTCCACAGCCTTGTAATGTTAACCAGTGTTTTGTCCTATTTAATCTGTCAGATGCCTTCACATAGTCTACAAAGGCTACGTGTGTCTCATTATTAAATTCTCTTCTTTTATTTGTCAATATCTTCTAAGTGATTACATCATCCACTGTTGTTCGTCCAAATCTAAATCCACTCTGGTCTTCAATTACAATTGTTTCAGCTGTTGGACTTAACCTTAGTTACCTTTTTATACACCTTATATCCAGCTGTTAAAACACGTATTCCCTATAATTATTACTCTTTTAGATCTCCTTTCTTCGAAACTGAATGCACAACAGCTGTTGACCAGATCTGCGGTACTTTAAGAAGAATCCGGCTGTATTTCTATAATCCGCAGTTAATACCATCTACACCATCTGCCTTAATGTTTTTCATTGTTTCCGTCACTTCTTATTATTCTGCTAACGTTCGTACATCTACTCCTTTCTCACCTTCATATATTTCTGCTTATTCCATTAAGTTTTGGTCATACCCCAATTTTGTATAGTGTTCTTTCCATTGTTTTTTGATTGTCTAAATATTAAACGTATCTTTTTCTTGTCTGTTTAAAGGTTTGTTTGCTTTATAGGCAATTGCTTGCTGTCCATGAATGTCATATTCTAGATGTTTCAACTTGCTCTGTGTGCTTTTTTATGTTTTCGAGCATCAATTTCTCTTCTTCGATTATATTCTCCTCTTTATTGTGGCGTTTTTTCTGTAAATGTTTTAGATATGCTTCCTTTTTCTCCCTTATTACTTTTTTCTGATTCTTTGTTCCATCTTCTTAATCAGTTTTATCACATCTTTTACATCTTGTTCCCACTGCTTCCAAAGCTTCCTTCTGAACACTACTACTTCTATTCTCCCATTCTTCATGAATATACTCAGTGGCGAGTTTCATTACCAGTTGTTCATTTAATTTATTTTCGTGTAGGGGGTGTATTCTGTTATCTTGTAATAACTGTACTTCGAGTGCTGTTTCTTTATTTCTGTTAGGTTTATTACTCCTTCACCAAACTGTTAAAATATTCATTTTAGAAATTACAAAATAATGGTCGGAACAGACGTTACTTCCTCGATATACTCTTTCATCGGTCGCCAGTGATGCTGCATTTTTGTTAACTATTATGTTGACTTTATGCTGACTATGTATATTTGTGAATATCCTTCTCTCTTAAAAAAGTGTTAGTGATTTTCTGGTTATTAAAAATTACCAGTGAACTTAACTCTTGCACTGAAATTTGAATATTAATTTATAACTGAACTGCACAAAATTATGGATGTTCCACAATATTAATTTATCTGGTTAACCAGATTTCGGCTTTTGAGACCGTTATAGATTGTAACTGACATATCAAATATGATGCAGTGAAAAAACAACTCTGTTTTTGCACTTCACTTTTCATGTGTAGAGTCTTTTCCAGTACTCACCAGTACTGTCATACTTGACATGTAACCTTCCTAACGCTTTATATTGCTGATTCTTAACTGAAACAGGTTTCTGTGAAATGATTTGACATGATTAAAGCATTTTTGTATGTCCATCCTTCTGATTGGGATTTTGAGGTGTTCCATTTTATTAGATGATTGAAGATTGGTTAACAGAGGGAACAAGCTTTGTGCGAAATATGACCACGTTACCTAAATGAAATCGTGTCTCTTTTCTTCACGAATATTAAAATATTAAAGAAGGTTGCTTTCAAAGGATAAACGTTTGTTGCATTTACTTCGTATATTGTGTAGTGGTCGTGTGTGTGTGTATTACGACTGCTATGGAAGGGTGGGGAGCCATTCTTCTGGTCTGTCAGGATGGTGTAGTTGCTCACGCACAAAATAGCGTGGGTTGGATGCTCTGGCGATGACTATGGGAATCGATCAGAGGCTTAATAAGTGACGGGACTGATCCACCATGGTACACAAAACAAGTCGGAATACTGTCGCAGAAGCAACGTAAAAAGCATGCCAAATTCAGAAGAACGCAAAATCTCCAAGACTGGCTAAGTTTCACGGAAGCTCGAAATTTAGTTCGGAGGTCGATGCGAGATGCTTTTAATAGTTTCCACAATGAAATTGTTAGACACTGGTCTTGCATTCGGGAGGACGACGGTTCAATCCCCCGTCCGGCCATCCTGATTTAGGTTTTCCGTGATTTCCCTAAATCGCTCCAGGCAAATACCGGGATGGTTCCTTTCAAAGGGCACGGCCGACTTCCTTCCCCGTCCTTCCCTAATCCGATGAGACCGATGACCTCGCAGTTTGGTCTCCCTCCCCAAACAACCCAACCCAACCCACAACGAAATATTGTCTCAAAATATGGTAGAAAACCCAAAAAGATTCTGGTCGTATGTAAAGTACACCAGTAGCAAAAAGTAGCCAATACCGTCACTGTGCGATAGTGATGGAAATGTTGCCGATGATGCTGCCACTAAAGCGGAGTTACTAAATAAAGTTTTCCGTAATTCCTTCACGAAAGAAGACGAAGTAAATATTCCAGGATTCGAAACCAGAACAGCTGTTAGCATGAGTGACATAAAAGTAGATATCTTAGGTGTTGCAAAACAACTCAAACCACTTAAGAAAGGCAAGTCTTCAGGTCCAGATGGTATACCAATCAGGTTCCTTTCAGTGTATGTAGATACAACAGCGGCTTTCTTAGCAATCATATACAACCGCTCACTTGACGAAAGGTCTGTTCCTGAATACTGGAAAGTAGCACAGGTCACACCAGTATTCAAGAAAGGAAGTAGGAGTAACTCACTGAATTACAGACCCATATCACTGACCTCAATTTGCAGTAGGATTTTGGAAAAAAATGATTCAAATGGCTCTGAGCACTATGGGACTTAACATCTTAGGTCATCAGTCCCCTAGAACTTGGATCTACTTAAACCTAACTAACCTAAGGACATCACACACATCCATGCCCGTGGCAGGATTCGAACCTGCGACCGTAGCAGTCCCGCGGTTCCGGACTGCAGCGCCTAGAACCGCACGGCCACCGGGACCGGCAGGATTTTGGAGCACATACTGTACTCGAACATTATTCATCACCTTGAAGAAAATGACTTATTGACACATAACGGATTGATACATACACGGATTCAGAAAATATCGTTCTTGTGCAACACAGCTAGCTCTTTATTCCCATGAAGTAATGAGTGCTGTTGACAAGGGATCTCAGATTCCATATTCCTAGATTTCCAGAAGGCATTTGATACCGTTCCTCACAAGCGACTGTTAATCAAATTGGGTGCATGCGGAGTATCGTTTCAGTTGTGTGACTGGATTCGTGATTTCCTCTCAGAGACGTCACAGTTCGTAGTGACAGACGGTAAATCATCAAGTGGAACAGAAGTGATATCTGGCGTTTCGCAAGGCAGTGTCATAGGCCCTCTGCTGTCCCTGATTTACATGAATGATCTAGGTGATAATCTGAGCAGCCCCCTTAGATTGTATGCAGATGACGCTATAATTTACCGTCTAGTAAAATCATCAGACAATTAGTTCCAATTACAAAATGATCTAGAGAGAATTTCTGTATGGTGCGAAAAGTGGCAATTGGCACTAAACAAAGAAAATTGCGGGGTCATTCACATGGATACTAAAAGAAATCCGATAAATTTTGGGTGTACGATAAATTGCACAAATCTAAGGGCTGTCAATTCGACTAAACCTAGGAATTTCAATTACGAGCAACATAAATTGGAAAGACCACATAGATAATATTGTGGGGAAGGCAACACAACGACTGCGCTTTGTTGGCAGAACACTTATAAGATGCGACAAACCCACTAAAGAGACAGCCTACACTACACTTGTCCGTCCTCTGCTGGAATATTTCTGCGCGGTGTGGGATCCTTACCAAGTAGGAGTGACGGAGGACATTGAAAAAGTGCAAGGAAAGGCAGATCGTTTCGTGTTATCGCGCAATAGGAGTGAGAGTCTCACTGATATGATATGCGAGTTGGGTTGGCAGTCATTGAAACAAAGGCGGTTTTCTTTGTGGCGAGATCTATTTACGAAATTTCAATCACCAACTTTCTCTTCCGAATGCGAAAATATTTTGCTGACACCCCACATACGTAGGGAGAAATGATCATCACAATAAAATAAGAGAAATCAGACCTCGAACGGAAAGATTTAGGTTTTCCTCTTTCCCACGCGCTATTCGAGAGTGGAATCGTAGAGAAGTAGTATGAAAATGGTTCGATGAACCCTCTGCCAGGCACTTAAGTGTGAATTGCAGAGTAACCATGTAGATGTAGATGTAGATGTAGACACATTTGTATAGACGGAAGTCATGTATCTATTAATTTCAACCAAGTACCGAAGATGTATGATGAGCTGCAATCGAAGCAAATAGTGGTATGCTTCGACTTAAGTAAATGTAATGTAGCATGAGAAAATATGTGTAAATACACGCCATCGCTTCTCAGTGTTTTGTGATGGACGACGATAGAAATGTAGCAGATGCCAGAAAGAGATTTATCAGATAAATGCTAAGTGTAATTTAGCCCTTAAGGTGGTCGCTAAGAAATATCTCGTTCATCCTGTGACGTCCCAACATTCCATTCGATAAACAACTTGTCCGTGTGTTCGCTTACCGAACGATTTCCAAAGCAAGCCCATCGGTTGCAGTTACTGCCGAATAGAAATGGGGAAACATGTGCAACTTATTGCTGTGAATGGCAATAACAGCTGACTCAACTAGGACAATATGTTTGATAAATCAGTGAATAAAAGGTATAAATTTGGTAGTGATCTTTCACGGTAATAAATATTTGCGGTGACTGGATTATTTAGTTGCTTGAAATGAACCTGGATAATTTCGAAATATGACAGTCGCCAATCCAACTGGACAAACGTCACTGCAAAATTAGTTGACTACAGCAGTGACGTCCGTAATATGCAGCTATGTGTAAAACTCGGTTACATAATGCTGTAACATGCAATACAATAAAACATACTGTGTGACAATGTAACTACCTTGAACACGACAATACATAGAGTTCGCAGCACACTTACCTTTATAAATTGGTTTTAGATGGATTAAGCACAACGTAAAAATAAACCTTTCAAACCGCTGAAACTCACCAAGAAAGATAAACTCCTGGAAACAAAGCTGAAATACGACCATAATTCAGGAAGCAGAACGAAATGCAAATTTCTTACACTGTTTAACTTGTTGAGTGCCAATATTATAATTAAATTAAATGATTACTTTTAAAACAAAATAATACTAGGTTGAAGGTTGTTATTACTCAAACTGACTGTTAGTTAATTTAGTTTTACTCATGAATTTCTCAAAGGAATTGAGAAAATTGATATAATTCTCTGACCTCTGTTAGTGTCACAACGTAACAATATAATCTATCACACACAATCTACACTGACACAAAAGACTGCATTAAAAAATTACTATTTGCCAAAGAGTCTCTGGAAAATATAAATTAAATGACTCATTACTTTAAGCATCACTGTTACACCTTCTACTGTCTTAATCTGTGGAGAGGCTTATTAGCACCAACAATGGTCCAGTACTACTCCACATCTGATGTTTGCAACAACCTAACAATATTGTGCATTTGATTAACTGTTATCTGAATTTTGGTCTCTGCGCACTGCAACCCACGAGCGTAAGGCTTGCGAGAGAACCGCTTGTTGTTAACTTTCGCCTACAAAACCTACGGGAGCGTAGTCTTCCATACATGAGCCCACTCCACGGCTCAGACTTTCTGTTGATGATACGTTCAATGGCCGGCTCCCGTCTCTACAATCAGCGGGTCCACCCTCCCACGCCACTTTCCAAAGTCATTGTTAGAAAGACGTCTACTTAAACCTAACTAACCTAAAGACATCACACACATCCATGCCCGAGGCAGGATTCGAATCTGCGACCATAGCAGTCGCTCGGTCCCGGACTGAAGAGCCTAGAACCGCTCGGCCACTGCGGCCGGCTATAAGCATTGAATTTTTTTTTTTTTTTGATTAACGTGTACCCAGAGTGCACAACAAACAGTCTATCTTTGTTACTTTACGCACTGGTGTGAAAAAGGTAAGACGAAAATAGCTTTCACACGATATATAGAAAGAGCTGCTACAGTTAAGTACAGAGTGTAACTGGACGAAATACACAATGAGACGATCAAAAACCATACTTTTATCCAATGGCAATAATTACAGTGAAGCCGCGACTCTATGATGGCTCCCTGAACTTTACAAACGGGAAGACAGGTTCTTAACGAGGTGTGTGATCACCACTAACGACAGTGCTTTCTCTGCAACGTGTTGCCATGTGGCCGGCCGGTGTGGCGGAGCGGTTCTAGGCGCTACAGTCTGGACCCGCGCGACCGCTACGGTCGCAGGTTCAAATCCTGCCTCGGGCATGGATGTGTGTGATGTACATAGGTTAGATTTAAGTGGTTCTACGTTCTAGGAGACTGATGACCTCAGAAGTTAAGTCCCATAGTGCTCAGAGCCATTTGAACCATTTGAACCATCCTTCTACTCGCTGTGTCCATCTCCTCCTACCCTGCTCCCAGTCCATCTCTTCCTACCTCTTCGTACTGTTGATTTCCTCCACCCTTATCTTTCTGTACATATCCTCCACTTCCCAAGCTGTGTCCACCTCCTCCTCCCCTCTCTCTATCCACCTTTTCACCCCCTTTTCCTGCGCCTCTGCTCCTTTTTCCTTTCTCTGTCCATGTGGGCCGCAAGGTTAGCAACCATTTCTTGTAGCAGGACGCTCTATTCCTCCACAAGTGCAGTTGAGAACTGGTGAATGGTGTTGGTGCGTGTGGACGTGTTGCAATAAGTCTCCCTAAGGCTTGCCACATGTGCTCGATAGGATTTAAGTCGGGGTAACAGGCAGGCCACTCTATTCCCCGAATATCCTCTCGTTCTAAGAGTCCTCCATCTACGCTGTTCAATATGGTCATCCATAAAAATGAAGCCAGGGCCGAGTGCACCTCTGAAAAGAGGCCCATGGGGAGGGATTGCAGTTTAACAATAACGTTGACAGTGAGTGTATTGTGTTCAAAGATTTGTAGCTTAGTACGTGCTTGCTACATTATGGCTCCCCATACCATAACACCTGGACCATCGAAGCGACCATATTCGACAATGCTGTTCGACAATGCTTTAAGTACCCTCACGTAGAGCGAGGGGGGGGGGGAAATTGGGGGTAGTGAACACGTAATGCATCCAGTAACTGTGGAAGAAGATCGTTTTAGTGTCTCAGGTGTGATGGTGTGGGGAGGTGTAGAGTCGCATCGGTGAACTGACCTCCAGGTTTTTGGACATACTACACTCACCAGCGAACGTTACTGAGGCACTTCACTGTTTCCCCATGTGCGTCTTTCAGTGGTGCATTCTGCCTAACACCATTCATCACAGAAAGACTCAACAAACCCCCAAGGTATAATTAACCCTGCATCAAATGGTTCAAATGGCTCTGAGCACTATGGGACTCAACATCTTAGTTCATAAGTCCCCTAGAACTTAGAACTACTTAAACCTAACTAACCTAAGGACATCACACACACCCATGCCCGAGGCAGGATTCGAACCTGCGACCGTAGCAGTCCCGCGGTTCCGGACTGCAGCGCCAGAACCGCACCGGCCACCGCGGCCGGCAACCCTGCATCCGTGGAAGAATATAGGTCCATTCAATATAACAGATTCTGCAGTTCCATTTCCTCCAAGTTTATTTTCCAGACTAATAAAATGTTTGTACACGGGTACGCGGTGGCGACGTTGACGATACATGGAAAAATACATGTATGGATGAAGGGACTTGGTGTACGTGCAGAAAATGTAACTATAACTGGAGACCATACTCTGTACTGTAAGTCATATTAACAGAATCTTCCGTCGGTTTTTGGTAGAACAACATTATAATAATAAATGAAAAGCACCTGTTTGCTTTTGTTCTACTCGTACAATATCATTTTTATTGTTAACCGGTTTTCGGCTTACATGACCATCTTCAGACAATGTTTTACTCAGACAATGTCTGAACATGGCCTTGTAAGCCGAAAACCGGTTAGCAATAAAAATAATATTGTAGAACAAAAGCAAACTGGTGCTTTTCATTTATTATTGTACTATAAGTGTTAATAAAGTGTGATGCTTGACCTCCGTAATCGGGGAGCGTACATCGCGAACCGGGGGCTCAAAGATGCAACAGTTTGAATATAAGGAAGGCCCTGAGTGGTGTGGAGAACTATATTCTTCAAAAAATTCCGTTACGAGTAAAGAAACGGTTTGCTTTCTCAGAAAAACGCAGATGTGTATAGAGAAGAGCTGACAGTCTCTGTTTTGAATGGAACGAGAATAATCGACGGAGGGTAAGTGATTTTGGGACGCTAAGTTATGTCCGCAGCACAGTGTATCGTGAATTGTGGATTGCAGGCATTAATGTAGTTACAGTAAACCAGAGTATTTTTTTGTTGTAATAATCAGCATAGTCACAGAATAAAAACATCTACCAACCCTCTTACTGTATAGAAATAATTTACTTGCCTGCCTGTAGCAATAGTGACACTATCATCATAAGCCGCGTTTTTTGTTGTGAAACTTCCTGGCCGCTGAACAATGATTTTAGCGCGGAATTTTGCTATTTGCGAGCAATTCTCTCGCTGGCTGTGAGTTATCCAGACACTATCTACGACACGTCCTCATAATTCTGCTTCCGCCAGTACCTCATTCTACATTCCAACCTTCACATATGTCTTTCTGTGCACTTTGCTGTCATAAAAGTGGAAAGCAGGTGCTGGCGGAAGTGAAGCTTTATGTGCGCGTTGTGATGTGTGCAGGGGTAGCTCAGATGGTAAGAGCTTTACTCACGAAAGACTGGGTTCCAGGTTCGAGTGCCCGTCCAGCACACATATTTAATCCGCCAGGTAGTTGCTGTCAGACAGCAAAGGACTTGGAAGAGCAGTTGAACGGAATGGACAGTGTCTTGAAAGGAGGGTATAAGGTGAACATCAACAAAAGCAAAATGATGATAATGGAATGTAGTAGAATTAAATCGGGTGATGCTGAGGGAATTAGATTAGGAAATGAGACACTTAAAGTAGTAAAGGAGTTTTGCTATTTGGGGAGCAAAATAACTGATGATGGTCGAAGTAGAGAGGATATAAAATGTAGACTGGCAATGGCAAGGAAATCGTTTGTGAAGAAGAGAAATTTGTTAACATCGAGTATAGATTTAAGTGTCAGGAAGTCGTTTGTAAAAGTATTTGTATGGAGTGTAGCCATGTATGGAAGAGAAACATGGACGATAAATAGTTTGGACAAGAAGAGAATAGAAGCTTTCGAAATGTGGTGCTACTGAAGGATGCTGAAGATTATGTGGGTAGATCACATAACTAATGAGGAGGTATTGAATAGAATTGGGGAGAAGAGGAGTTTGTGGCGCAACTTGACTAGAAGAAGGGCTCGGTTGGTAGGACATGTTCTGAGGCATCAAGGGATCACCAATGTAATATTGGAGGGCAGCGTGTAGGGTAAAAATCGTAGAGGGAGACCAAGAGATGAATACACTAAGCAAATTCAGAAGGATGTAGGCTGCAGTAAGTACTGGGAGATGAAGCAGGTTGCACAGGATAGAGTAGCATGGAGAACTGCATCAAACCAGTCTTCAGGACTGAAGACCACAACAACAACAACAACAGGTAGTTTCGAAATGGCGCACATTTCACTGCAGACTGAAAGTTTCATTCTGGCTTTTCTGTTCCTTTCTCCATGAGTTTTAGGCCTGACGCCATTTGCGCCAAACAAGAGCGATACACGAATAGTTTTCTCTGCTTTATGTCTACAGGCCAACATCAGGGGCGCGCTGCTTATGGTGCAACAGCCGTCGATAACGACGGGCTTCATGCTCGACTACTGCATCGGCCCCTTCGTATCGTACACTACGCTAGCGGCCATAGGGCTGGCCGTGCCTCTCCTCTTTATGGTGGCCTTCTTCTGGGTGCCAGAGTCGCCCTACTACCTGCTCGCTAGGGGCAGAGACGAGGACGCCGAAAGGTCTCTCCGGCGGCTGCGAGACGACAACAGTGACATCTCTTCTGAGCTACAGAGGATGAAGGTACACGCTTTACACAATCAGTACTAACTGCAACTAAAACGTATTCTTTCTAGAACCTTGCAAGACACTGTGGTTACAATTGTCGTCCTAAACGTGCGTAGATTTGCTTATCAGTCTTCAAATTCATTCTCTCCCCCCTTTTCCAGATTCCTCCATATCTCTGCTTATTTTCTGTTGGTCATGCATACAAATCAAAATCACACATAAGACATAAAAAGTATACTTTTACAAGAGAAGAAGACTTTCGTCAAGCTACGAAATTGCTTTGCCTCAGGTAGTGATTTAGAATTAAGAAATTAGTTTCATTAAATATACACTACTGGCCATTAAAATTGCTACACCACGAAGATGACGTGCTGCAGACGCGAAATTTAACCGACAGGAAGAAGATGCTGTGATAAGCAAATGATAAGCTTTTCAGAACATTCACACGAGGTTGGCTCCGGTGGCGACACCTACAACGTGCTGACATGAGGAAAGTTTCCAACCGATTTCTCATACACAAACAGCAGTTGACTGGCGTTGCCTGGTGAAACGTTGTTGTGATGCCTCGTGTAAGGAGGAGAAATGCGTACCATCACGTTTCCGGCTTTGATAAACGTCGGATTGTAGCCTATCGCGATTGTGGTTTATCGTATCGCGACATTGCTGCTCGCGTTGATCGAGATCCAATGACTGTTAGCAGAATATGGAATCGGTGGGTTCAAGAGGGTAATACGGAACGCCGTGCTGGATCCAAACGGCCTCGTATCACTAGCAGTCGAGATGACAGGCATCTTATCCGCATAGCTGTAACGGATCGCGCAGCCACGTCTCGATCCCTGAGTCAACAGATGGGGACGTTTGCAAGACAACAACCATCTGCACGAACAGTTCGACGACGTTTGCAGAAGCATGGACTATCAACTCGGAGACCATGGCTGCGGTTACCCTTGACGCTGCATCACACACAGGAGCGCCTGCGATGGTGTACTCAACGACGAACCTGGGTGCACGAATGGCAAAACCTCATTTTTTCGGATGAATCCAGGTTCTGTTTACAGCATCATGATGGTCGCATCCGTGTTTGGCGACATCCCAGTGAACGCACATTGGAAGCGTGTATTGGTCATCGCCATACTGGCGTATCACCCGGCGTGATGGTATGCGGTGCCGTTGGTTACACGTCTCGGTCACCTCTTGTTCATATTGACGGCACTTTGAACAGTGGACGTTACATTTCAGATGTGTTACGACCCGTGGCTCTACCCTTCATTCGATCCCTGCGTAACCCTACATTTCATCAGGATAATGCACGACCGCATGTTGCAGGTCCTGTATGGGCCTTTCTGGATACAGAACATGTTCGACTGCTACCTGGCCAGCACATTCTCCAGATCTCTCACCAATTGAAAACGTCTGGTCAATGGTGGCCGAGCAACTGGCTCGGCACAATACGCCAGTCACTACTCTTGATCAACTGTGGTATCGTGTTGAAGCTGCATGGGCAGCTGTACCTGTAAACACCATCCAAGCTCTGTTTGACTCAATGCCCAGGCGCATTAAGGCCGTTATTACGGCCAGAAGTGGTTGTTCTGGGTACTGATTTCTCATGATCTATGCACCCAAATTGCGTGTAAATGTAATCACATGTCAGTTCTAATATATTTGTCCAATGAATACCCATTTATCATCTGTATTTCTTCTTGGTGTAGCAGTTTTAATGGCCTGTAGCGTATAAATCCACAGAAGTGAAGCATGGTAAACCCGAAAGCAATGTTCGGGAGTTTCCTTTACAAATCTCTAAGTGTTCTAGAGGGGACTGACCACGTAATACTGTACAGGAACCCATGTCCGGAAATCTACCGTTTCCGCTGTACAGCCGTTTGAAAACATGTTTGCTAGGTTGGTATGCAATAGTACTGTCACGGTGTTGGTGGTTACGTCAAATCGTTTCCTACTCAAAATGTTTTCTACTCACTCCCCTCTAAAAATCCTGGAAGGTTGTAGCGGGACTTTTCGAATGCCCTATATTTCAAATAACATTTCCCAAACGGAAATAAAGAATGAAATGAAGACGCTCTAATATCCTACCACTTCAGCGATATGGAGAAGAACTCGAATAGCGCCGATAATATTTATACACCTCAAACGTTTAAATGTGTATGAATTTCTAAGGGACCAAACTGCTGAGGTCATCGGTCCCTAGACTTACACACTACTTAAACTAACTTACGCTAAGGACAACACACACATCTATGCCAAGGGAGGACTCAAACCTCCGGTGACTTTGCGCCTCAAACCACGCGGCCACTTCGCGCGGCATTTATACAGCTCACACCCCCTCAACTCACGGCTGGGGGTCGCATCAAACACTGACCTCTATACACTGCGAAACTGAATGTCGCTTGCTGGCGTTGCGGATTCAGGACGCGTTGAGGAAAGCATGTGATCGGATCAGAGAATGGGAATCGTTCTATGTACAACATGGACTACAAATGGGGAAATCCAGTACCCTCAGCAAGATAAACGACTACGACAAAGGATTATTACGTATCCAAGGCCTCTGAACGAATGTGGCAGAGGGCGTTCTCTACAAGCCTTTTATATTGGGGGCTTCCGACCCCGCATGTCGGATTCATTGCCTCTTACCTCTGTGACCATCCCTTCAAGTCACTGCTGAAGATGGTATCTCGACAGCCAGAGCAGTACAAGCGGGAGTGCCGCAGGGGTCTATCCTCGGACCTATTCTGCGCTCCCTGTATACCGCCCATGTCCCAAAGACAGAGAGGGTATTGTTGGCACTTTATGCGGACAGCACCTCGCTCTACGGTCCCTCCGTGAGGACTGACATCGTGCATCGCCGTTTTCAGGCGGCGTACAACGTTGTAGGGGCATGGGCAACCAAGTGGCGCCTGAAGTTTAAAGCCACGAAAAGCCAGGGCGTCATGATTACGAGACGCAGAGTCCCAGCGGTCCTTCAACCGTTGCGAAACATGGGAGACCCCATCCTATAGTCTCGCACGGCAAAGTATCTCGGAGTAGCTCTAGATAAGCACTTCGTATGGAAACCGCACATCCGCGAGGTCTGGGGTAAAGCATGTGCCCGCCCGAAGGCTCTTTACTCCTTGCTAAACCCATAGTCGACACTTCCCCACATTGCGGTGCTGCACTGTATCTAGCACTGATCCGACCAGCGCCAGAATACGCGGCCGCAGTCTGGGCAAACGCAGCCTATTCCAAAATTTGTCGCCCTCAAGGCGTGCATGTACGAGGTGCATTCAAGTTCTAAGGCCTCCGATTTTTTTCTAATTAACTACTCACCCGAAATCGATGAAACTGGCGTTACTTCTCGACGTAATCGCCCTGCAGACGTACACATTTTTCACAACGCTGACGCCATGATTCCATGCCAGCGGCGAAGGCTTCTTTAGGAGTCTGTTTTGACCACTGGAAAATCGCTGAGGCAATAGCAGCACGGCTGGTGAATGTGCGGCCACGGAGAGTGTCTTTCATTGTTGGAAAAAGCCAAAAGTCACTAGGAGCCAGGTCAGGTGAGTAGGGAGCATGAGGAATCACTTCAAAGTTGTTATCACGAAAAAACTGTTGCGTAACGTTAGCTCGATGTGCAGGTTCGTTGTCTTGGTGAAACAGCACACGCGCAGCCCTTCCCGCACGTTTTTGTTGCAGTGCAGGAAGGAATTTGTTCTTCAAAACATTTTCGTAGGATGCACCTGTTACCATAGTGCCCTTTGGAACGCAATGGGTAAGGATTACGCCCTCGCTGTCCCAGAACATGGACACCATCATTTTTTCAGCACTGGTGGTTATCCGAAATTATTTTGGTGGCGGTGAATCTGTGCGCTTCCATTGAGCTGACTGGCGCTTTGTTTCTGCATTGAAAAATGGCATCCTCGTCTCATCCATTGTCACAACCGACGAAAAGAAAGTCCCATTCGTGCTGTTGTAGCGCGTCAACATTGCTCGGCAATATGCCACACGGGCAGCCATGTGATTGTCCGTCAGCATTCGTAGCACCCACCTGGATGACACTTTCCGCATTTTCAGGTCGTCATGCAGGACTGTGTGCACAGAACCCACAGAAATGCCAACTCTGGAGGCGATCTGTTCAACAGTCATTCGGCGATCCCCCAAAACAATTCTCTCCACTTTCTCGATCATGTCGTCAGACTGGCTTGTGCGAGCCCGAGGTTGTTTCGGTTTGTTGTCACACGATGTTCTGCCTTCATTAAACTGTCGCAGCCATGAACGCACTTTCGACACATCCGTAACTCCATCACCACATGTCTCCTTCAACTGTCGATGAATTTCAATTGGTTTCACACCACGCAAATTCAGAAAACGAATGATTGCACCACGCTGTTCAAATAAGGAAAACGTCGCCATTTTAAGTATTTAAACAGTTCTCATTATCGGCGCTGGCGGTAAAATTCCATCTGCCGTACGATGCTGCCATCTCCGGGACGTATTGACAATGAACGCGGCCTCATTTTAAAACAATGCGCATGTTTCTATCTCTTTCCAATCCAGAGAAAAAAAATCGGAGGCCTTAGAACTTGAATGCACCTCGTACTCGCCATGCACCTCCCGCAAAAGTACCCTACCCTGGAACTGCAACAGGAGACAGGTATCCCCATGATCAGGGACCGAATAAAACAGATTGTGCGGCAGTTCTATGAAACGACGTGCCAGTCTGATAACAGGCTGATTTGATGTCTGGGAAACCAGCAGCCCAGACGAAAGACCGCTAGATAGCCGGATCTGCTACGGCAGTGACGATAGGATGGTTAAAACATGTTAAAAAATTCGGAAAACAGAGACGACATACACATCCATTAAGCATAATACGAGTACGATCACTTTAAGGAAAAGCAGGAACAGTTTTCTGAACACTTAACCTGCATAAAGGAGACTGTAAGGGCTGTCCTTTAGAAAAAGACCGGCGGTAGGTGCGGCTCCGGGAACAATTATCATGGAAATGGCGAAACTAGTCGGTTGTTCGCGTGCTACTGTCGTGATCGTCAATGGAAAGTGGCAGGAGAATGGTGATACGACGAGTCGGCGATCAGGTGTTCAACATCAATGTCCCATGGCGGAACACGGTCTGGTACTTTACCACTCTGTAAAACGGAATAGGTGGCAATCTGTGGCAGACCTGACGCCACATGGCGGAACACGGTCTGGTACTTTACCACTCTGTAAAACGGAATAGGTGGCAATCTGTGGCAGATCTGACGCCAGAGTATGATGCTGGTGCAGGCATAAGTGTTCCGGAGCGCACCGCCCAATGCAAGTTGTTTCGACCCTGACACGTTGCCGTGTTGACTCCAACAACACAGTCAATTACGAATGCAGTGGATACGCGATAATTGGTATTAGACCATGCATCATTGGGAACGTGCGGTCCGGTCGGATTAATCACTTTTATTGTTGCACCAGCTCGATGGTCGTATTTCGATACGCCTTTATCAAGGCTAGCGGGTGTTCGAAATATGCAACATGGCACTGAATCAACGCTGTGCTGTGTTTATTATGCGTTTGGGAATATCCATCTGTTGTTCCAGGAGACCTGTGACAGTAATCAAAGCACCTGTTCCTGACGGCGATGGCATCTTCCAGCACGATAACTGTCTGTGTCACAAGGGCACAATCTTACTATAGTGGTTGGAAGAATATTATAGCGAACGTTGATGTCTCGGCCACCAAATTCGCCTGATCTGAACCAGATGGAACACATCTAGGGCGCTATTGAGCGGTAGCTTCTCTCTCACAAACCACAGGTGTTGCATGACCTGTGCGGAGGCATCTGGTGCCAGATACCTCCAAAATACAAACAAGGACTCGTTAAATCCATGACACATACTTTCGTTGCAGTAATGCATTCCAAAGGAGGACCAGCGCGCCCTTAAGTAGGTGTTCGTAATGGTTTGGTTCTAGAGTGTAACTTTGTGCAGGGAATGTATGTCCAGTAACGCAAAGGCTGCAGTTTTGGACCAATAGCACTTCTCCTCATATCTCTAATGTTGCCGCACATTTGGTGTACTTCGCTCGCAGCTCCTGAAGTAGAGATGCAACCTTTCCAGTAGTTGCGGGGGTCAACTGTCTGAGTGAGTGACTGAACTGGTCTTGTAACACCAGCCAAAACTGCCTCGTTGTGTTGCTACTGTGAATGATTAAAAGCAAGGTGAAACTACAGCTGATACTTTTATTTTCCCGAGGTCATTCAGCTCTATTATATGGCCTTATGATGATGGCATCCTCTTGGGTAAAATATTCCGGAGATAAAATAGTCTCCCATTCGAATCTCAGGATAGTGACTACTGTCATCATCAGCAAACACAAAAACTGGCGGTCTGCGGGTCGGAGGGTGGGATGTTAGATTCCTTAATCGGGGAGATAGGTTGGAGAATTTAAAAAAGGAACGAATAGGTTAAAGTTAGGTATAGTGTGAATTAATGAAGAGATGTGATGGGAGGAACAGGACTTCTGGTTGGGTGAATACATGATTATAAACACAAAATCGAATGCAGATGTTGCAGGAGTAAGCCTAATAATGCAAAAAAATAGGAAGGTTGGTAAGCTAATATGAACAGCATTCGGAACTCTTATCGTAGTCAAAATAAACACAAAGCCAACACCCGCCATAGTAGTATACGTGATAAATAGGTTGAAAGAATGCGTGATGAGATAAAAGAAATTATTCAGATACTTAAGGAAGACGAAAATCTATTTGTGATGGGTGACTGAAACAGTAAGAAAAGCAAGAGAAGGAAAATACAATATAACTTAATTTTGTCCATTGTTTTCCAGTGTTCCATCCGCGATTGTTTTACTTTCCTAAAATGAAGAACAAACCTTCTTCAGTCACAGGTTGTGTTTATTTACTGCACTACGCATTTCGAGCCCTGGAGGCTCATCTTCAGGTGCTTTTTAGTGATTTACATGAGTTTTTTTTTAGTTGCTTGCCTATTGATATTACATTTTTGTGTTACAACATGGTATATAGTACATATAAGTTTAACAGCGTTAATAATATGAAACTAACTTATGGTTTAACATTGTGTGATGTCTGCTTCTGCTGTGCAGTTGGTATACACAATGCACATCTTTAATTTTGTAGTACATACGCAGTCACACACTTTTTCGCACATTGTAGTAGCAGAACGTAAACATGTCAAAGATTGTCATTCATACAGATGTTCTGCTTCTAAACATAATCGATTTTCTTGTTTCCCAGAAGATAGTATGATATAGTATTACTAGTACACAGGTATTATTAAAATAATTATTTGGCACCATGTTGTAGGTTGTCAGCTGTTTGCACTATTATAGATTTGATTTCTCACGAAAAAATAAACTTTTAAAGGTGTAAAAAAAATTGTTGCTGTTAAACTCTGTTTGTTCATTCAACAAGTTTTCGGAATATTTTTCTTTGTGTAGCATTCTTTCTAACTGTTCTAGTAGATTAAGTTTTTTACTGTTGGGTTCTGTGTGGAGTATAGTTAGGTTGTTGTGGATGTCGTCAAGTCTGTGTTTATTAATATACACTCCTGGAAATGAAAAAAGAACACATTGACACCGGTGTGTCAGACCCACCATACTTGCTCCGGACACTGCGAGAGGGCTGTACAAGCAATGATCACACCCACGGCACAGCGGACACACCAGGAACCGCGGTGTTGGCCGTCGAATGGCGCTAGCTGCGCAGCATTTGTGCACCGCCGCCGTCCGTGTCAGCCAGTTTGCCGTGGCATACGGAGCTCCGTCGCAGTCTTTAACACTGGTAGCATGCCGCGACAGCGTGGACGTGAACCGTATGTGCAGTTGACGGACTTTGAGCGAGGGCGTATAGTGGGCATGCGGGAGGCCGGGTGGACGTACCGCCGAATTGCTCAACACGTGGGGCGTGAGGTCTCCACAGTACATCGATGTTGTCGCCAGTGGTCGGCGGAAGGTGCACGTGCCCGTCGACCTGGGACCGGACCGCAGCGACGCACGGATGCACGCCAAGACCGTAGGATCCTACGCAGTGCCGTAGGGGACCGCACCGCCACTTCCCAGCAAATTAGGGACACTGTTGCTCCTGGGGTATCGGCGAGGACCATTCGCAACCGTCTCCATGCAGCTGGGCTACGGTCCCGCACACCGTTAGGCCGTCTTCCGCTCACGCCCCAACATCGTGCAGCCCGCCTCCGGTGGTGTCGCGACAGGCGTGAATGGAGGGACGAATGGAGACGTGTCGTCTTCAGCGATGAGAGTCGCTTCTGCCTTGGTGCCAATGATGGTCGTATGCGTGTTTGGCGCCGTGCAGGTGAGCGCCACAATCAGGACTGCATACGACCGAGGCACACAGGGCCAACACCCGGCATCATGGTGTGGGGAGCGATCTCCTACACTGGCCGTACACCACTGGTGATCGTCGAGGGGACACTGAATAGTGCACGGTACATCCAAACCGTCATCGAACCCATCGTTCTACCATTCCTAGAGCGGCAAGGGAAATTGCTGTTCCAACAGGACAATGCACGTCCGCATGTATCCCGTGCCACCCAACGTGCTCTAGAAGGTGTAAGTCAACTACCCTGGCCAGCAAGATCTCCGGATCTGTCCCCCATTGAGCATGTTTGGGACTGGATGAAGCGTCGTCTCACGCGGTCTGCACGTCCAGCACGAACGCTGGTCCAACTGAGGCGCCAGGTGGAAATGGCATGGCAAGCCGTTCCACAGGACTACATCCAGCATCTCTACGATCGTCTCCATGGGAGAATAGCAGCCTGCATTGCTGCGAAAGGTGGATATACACTGTACTAGTGCCGACATTGTGCATGCTCTGTTGCCTGTGGCTATGTGCCTGTGGTTCTGTCAGTGTGATCATGTGATGTATCTGACCCCAGGAATGTGTCAATAAAGTTTCCCCTTCCTGGGACAATGAATTCACGGTGTTCTTATTTCAATTTCCAGGAGTGTACATGTGGTTAAGTACTGTAGATTTTTCAAAATGTTTTAGTCGAAAGGTGTCAGTGTGTTCTTTTATACCGTGTGTGGATGGTTCTTCCAGTTTTTCCTATGTAAAATGCAGGGCAACTGTTACATTGTAATTTATATATTCCACTGTGTTGTGTTACTGGCTCGTTTGTGTTCACTGTGTGAGGTAAGTGGTATCCAAGTTTGCTGTTTGGGGAGAAAGATATTTTAATATTGGTTTTTTGAATAAGTTAGCTATTTTTTGTGATACTGTGCCTAAGTATGGAATGCATGTGAAGATTTGTTTTGTGTCGGTAGTTTTCTTTTCAGTGTTCTCGTGAGTGATGTTGGTCTGAATTTGTCTAGATAGTTTATCAATTGATTTTACAGAATAACCATTATTTACTGCAATTGTTTTGATAGTATCTATTTCTTGTGTTAGTGCTTTGGGTTTTAAAGGTAATGTATGTGCCCTGTTCAACATTGATCAAAATGCAGCATACTTATGTGTGTTCGGGTGGTATGAAGATTCATGTATTGTGATGTCAGTGTAGGTTGGTTTTCGGTAAATGTACAAGTTATGTTCTTGTTGTTCATTCACAATTGTGAGGTCTAAGAAATTTATGGACTGATTTGTTTCATGTTCTATTGAGAACAGTATTTTATTGTGGAGTGAGTTGAATGATGTGAGGAGTTCTTCAAGTTCATCTTTAGTGCCATCAAATAAGAGCAGTGTGTCATCTACATATCTCTTGTAATACACAATTTTTTGAACAAGTTTATTTTCTCCTTTGAAGAACTTATTCTCTAAGTGGTTGATGAAAATGTCAGCTAGGAAACTTGACATGCAGTTACCCATAGCTAAGCCTTCTTTCTGTTGATAGATTTTATTATTAAATGAAAAGTAGTTGTGGGACAGTACTAGTTCAAGTAGATCTACCAACTCTGTAACCTCTGGCATGGTTACTTTTTTGTGTGTGGTGAGGTTTTTCTAATAATTTCAATTGTCTCTTTAACAGGTATATTTGTGAACAGGTTGATAATATCAAATGAGGCAAATCTAGCTTCTCCAGGGATTTTTACATCTTTGATGAGCATTGATAACTCATGTGCGTTTTTTTATTGTGTATGTGGTTTCAAAAGTGTAAAATTCTCTGAGGATATTATTTAACAACTCTGAAAGTTTGTATGCAGGTGTGTTCTTGGAGTTAACAATTGGTCTAATTGGAGAGTTCTGTTTATGGATCTCTGGCTGTGCTCTCAGTTTGGGGGCAGAGGAATTCATTAATGTGCAACTAAAAAGCACCTGAAGATGAGCCTCCAGGGCTCGAAATGCATAGTGCAATAAATAAACACAACTTGTGACTGAAGGCGGTTTGTTCTTCATTTTACGAAAATATAGTATAAGCTTTCACGGCTGTGTTGATTCCACATAAAACTTCCAGGCTATTTAGGCCGTGGTCGGTGTATAAAGCTTTCTTGTAACTGTTACTTTCAAACGCGAATGCTGGCCTTACCGGATGTCAGGTGATACACAGTGGTGCCCTCTAAGCTACCGATGTATTAGGCGTCCCCTCGAGTTCTGGATGCAGTTCGCCATTCTAGCTCGGTAGAATCACCCGCAGTCGGAGACCCAACGTTAGGAAAAGTTTTATATATCTGCCATGGCCCAATAGCGAGAAAGTTTTAAGTGAGGTGAGAAGGAACAATAATAGGAGAACATAGATTGACTGCCGGAACTATTCTGCCACGCTGGACGCAATTGAATCGTTAATCTGCTCGCAGAGAACGAGCTTATTTACGCATCCTGATACGAGCCTTATAGCGTACAGCACCATCTGGGAGCAGCTTTTGTAACTATTGTTTCGAAACTTCCGCATAAAATTCTTACAGATTTCACAATAAACATACCGTTCACCAACTGCGACATAATCGCGTCTACAAACAGTGATCCAATACTGTGAAATGCTTTTTTATTCCAGTAACTGATCACAGTATGAATTCTATAGACGATGACCGGTTTCAGTCTGTAATGACCATCCTCAGATCTCTTTTACACCATGTCCTAAAGTGATACGGTCATAATGGCATCGTCATATAAATATAATCTGTATAGCATCGTCACGTAAATTTAAGATATGGTGTAGAATAGGCCACATCGTCCACATGTTTTGACGATGCCATTATGGCCGTATCACTTTAGGACATGGTGTAAAAGAGATCTGAGAATGGTCATTACAGACTGAAACCGGTCATCATCTAAAGAATTCATATTGTGATCAGTGACTGGAATAAAAAAGCAAACATACCGTTTCTTGTGTTCTTCTATCGATCTTTGTCTTCGTTTTATTAAAAAGAGGTTCTTTGATGGACACCATGTGTGGCAGCATACCGATTTGGTCTTGAGTCTCGAGACCTGCTGACTGGGACGACATGATGGTTTCTCCATACAGGGAGCAGTGGAGGAGTCCAAGATGAACGAGGCGTCGGTGCTGGACCTGTTCCGGTCCCGCAGGTGCCGCCGCGCCCTGGTCATTTCTCTGGGCGTGGTGTGCGCTGAGCAGCTGGCGGGCATCAACGCGGTGCTCTTCTACAGCCAGAGCATCTTCAACGCCGCTGGCGGCGACGTGGACAGCCGGGTGGCGCCGATCATCGTCAACGGCACCATGCTGATTGAGTCGTGCGTCACGCCCTTCCTGGTGGACCGCCTGGGCCGCAGACCCCTGCTCATCTTCTCCTCCACTGGCATGTCTGTCGCCTTGGTGAGAACTCGCTGCGCAGAAGTGTTTCACTGCCACACAGCCAATTCTTATGATACATGTTTAATTTGTACCTGTTCCACTGAAGTAAACAGTGGTGCACAGAAGAAAGGAGGTGGGTGTCATTATGAGCATAAAGTGCACTGTTACCAGATTTCTCCTTCCCCCCCCCCCCATCCCCAAGGTCATCAACTGCTCCTCCATCACCCTCCACCAATCTTCAAAAGCATGGCAGATCTAGGGAGGAAGGAAGGGGGGGGGGAAGAAGATGGAAGTGGATGGAGAGAGGGAAATTTGGCAGTGCTGCATGCAGCAGGGAAGTCTTGCAACAGAGCAGCCTTTGAACGACACCCAATCCTACTCACAGACTTTATGACAGTTTTCTCCTTCTTCGGTGTTTTTGACCTCCACTGGCCACTTTCACTGCAGTCACCTGGTCTCATATTTTGTCCTCCATTGCATCCTGTGTGTATTTTTCCCATCTTAGCGCTGGTCACACTCTCCTTCTTCTTTCAGGTGGCTTCCGTTTTTAAAATCTTCCTTGTCCACCTGTGGTTAAGAATTCACTGTATGTGCCTGTACTATAGAAGTGTTCTAGTCTTGAAAGATTTTGCTATGTAGCATTTATCTCCATTCACCCCTATATCTCCTCATTTGCCTCGTTAAGTGCAGACATCTTCTCATACACTCCATTTCTACTGTTCTAATTTTCTCCCTAACTCTTCTTTTTTGGGGTCACATCTCAGCTCCATATACAATTATCTTCTCTACCATACTGTGAAATATTTTTTTCTTTGTTTTCTGCCAAATATTATTATTCCATATAATCCCATACAAAACTTTAGTAGCTCTCTATCCCACTGCTATTCTCGTATTAACACCCTTGTTACATATGCCAGAGTTATTGTTCCCAAGTATTTATAGTTTCTGCAGGATTTTATTTCTTCTTCATCTGTGTCAATGTGCACCAATCCTGCTGCATACACATACACTCTGTCTTGTCAGATTTAATCCCAAACACCACTTGCTACATTCCTGTTTAAACAGTCTCATCATCGTTTTCATCTTGAGAGAATATTAGCTAGTCATCCGCAACTAAACCAAAGTGCCTCAGCGTTTCCTGTACCGGCCATTCAATGTATATCCCAAATAAATGTTAAATGGGAACGGTGACGTTCCACAAACTCGTTTTATACGTTTCTCGAGGAAAATATTTCGAGTAACCTTGTTTCTCATTTTAATCACTACTTTCGCGTTCTTGAATGATTTTTTAACCCATACATTTCTGTCTCAGAACAACTCCTCTCATTGCTTCCCGCAGTCTAGGGACATTCTCATACGCTTTCTGATGGTCCACAACGATTTTTATTTCTGTATTTTTTCCAATAACTGCCTAATACAGCGAATGATCTCAAGACATGATCGTCCTTGGCTGGAACAATTTGGCCTCTCACTTAAATCTGACACACACTTTTGTATTTTCTTACTCAAAATATTCGAGAAATACCTCGCTATTGCTGGAATAAAACGCATTCCTCTAAAAATTGTGCATACTGCCTTGTTACTTTTTTATATATCGAGGAGACATAAGAAAAATTCATTAAGTAGATGACTCTTCTCCCACCTCTTTCCTTGCGAATAAAGTTTCCACAGATATTTTATCACTGCACTTCCCTCATACTTCAGAAGCCCCATTCGTATAATTCTGGCCCTGGTACTTTGTTTACATTTGCTTCAGACAGCGTGGTTTTGATATGGTCCTCTGTTATTTCTATATTGTTTTCTCCTAAGATGTTAACTTCTTCTCTTTTCTAGTTCAACCTTTTTACCTGCAACAACCTTTTCACCCTCTCCAAGGGCTTCGGTTACTGATCGCAAAACAGTTTCTTTCAATTGTTGTAAATAGTTGTGGAAACTTCTATTCTTTCCACCTTGTTCTGGAGCCTACTGTGGTACAGCATTTTGACGGTATGTTGTCAGAGAAGGTTTGCCTTAAACATTATTTCCTTATATTCTGTAAATTCATGCTCCACCCAGTCTTACACTGTTCTAGTATGTTTACTCCAGTACCTTACTTTGATTTCTGGGGCACTCTCATCGTCAACATACGCTTATGTCTGCGAGCAGTGTGTTCCTTTTCTTTTGTCACCACCATGAGCTCTACAGTTGATTGTTGGCTCTTTCAGCATGTATTTATAGACATCTTTATTCTGGAAAAAAGGTCCCAAGTTTAATGATTAATTATAATCTAGTTGATGAACTATGTTAAGTACAAAACATTTCTACATAATTAGCACAATCTCTTGTGACGAAGTGCCTAGCGTTTGGGTCTTGCAATCGCAAAGTCGCCAGTTCAAATCTGACTCGTTATAACCTCCTTTTTATTTTGATTTCAACTCCTTACTTGTTAACAAATGTGTTGTGACATCGGCCTCAGTTGGGTTTCGCAACCAACCAAAGGGTATGCAGGCCAGCCCGTATTTAATTCTTCAGCAATTGTGGCATAGCCTGGTGCTGTCAAATGGCTCTGAGCACTATGGGACTTAACATCTATGGTCATCAGTCCCCTATAACTTAGAACTACTTAAACCTAACTAACCTAAGGACATCACACAACACCCAGTCATCACGAGGCAGAGAAAATCCCTGGCCCCGCCGGGAATCGAACCCGGGAACCCGGGCGCGGGAAGCGAGAAACTAGTGCACGACCACGAGCGGCGGACCTGGTGCTGTCAGAGGCCTACAGTAGTGGTGGGGTGGACTGCTACATGATGTAGCGCAACGATGCATTTCCACAGCCGGCTAGATGACGGGAAGCGAGCTGCTGTCACAACACACCCATCCGGAGCCATTAGCAGTACTTCCGACTTCCACCAGCGCCGTACAGTCATCAATCATATTTGTGGCCAAGCAGGTAGAGCCTCACCGAGCAGTGTGATCAACTAGACGACGCTTCCAGTGTATGGGCCGTCAGCAGGCCCTGACGGTTCCAGGCTTCGAAATGGAACCGCTGAAGTGAGGCCACTCACTGGGTGCCATCGCCTGAGTCTCCAGCCAGCTACGTTGGGCTGCGGGCAGCGTTCACCACTCAGCAGTCTCAGCTGTAACAGTTCAGTCACTAAATGTAACTGGGTTCGCTCTTTTGATGCTAATCAATTGTCAGGATGAGCATTACTGAAAAGGGCATTTGATTCTAAAGCATTATGTCAGGGTGAAAATACTAAATAAATTAATTTTTCTCTCTTAACAACATGTGGGCAGGGTGGTTTCTTCCTTGGCTCGGGTATGAGGTAGAATGAAACAACATTTTTACATAAGATAACTTTTATTGAATGTTTTGTACAACTGTATCTTACTGGATGTTCTGGTTCGGAGAGCGGCAGCTGTGTCGTTTGCGTAGCCTTCTGCTGCGGCAGCGGCGGCGTCTGATTACGCGTGGCAGTGTGTATCTCGTGTCGCTGTCTCGCCCAGCTGACTGGAGACACGCAGTGCGAGGTGGCCCGTTTAATTATTGAGAGCAAAGTCGTGCATCGGATGGTGATACCTTGGATGTGGCGTCCCAGTGTTTCTCTTCTCTAAGCGGCCACGTGTGTTGTGCGTCAGCCAGCGGAGCGGCGCGGCGTGGTAAGACCAGTGTCCTGGACTCGAACAATGGACTCCCGCTTGCCAGTCTTCAGCTGTCAGATCTTCATCCCAGCTCACAGGTGACTGCTGATATGAGGCCGTCTCCTTCCCGTCCTCACGAGTCACCCAGGTACGTAAAAATCAGACTTCAAATACCTTTTAACTTCCGTCTTCTGGCGCCGTGGCTGCTGCTTGCTGTTCCATTACAGCGGCGGACTTGGTGCATCTGTGCATGATGCAGTCTCTTCTTGCATGACAGTCTTCAGCACCGAAACTGACTGAAAACTACTGATACTCTCTTCTCTTTTCTTCGTCTTCTTCGTCTCTCGTCTGTCGGGCCCACTGCGTCTCGTGTATTTATTCACTTCAGTTTACTGGAGGTGAATGACTTCACGGTCATTGCCTCTTCTGTCACGTTAAGAAGCTGCTCGAAGAATCTTCTTAACATCGGTCATTGGCTCTTGGAATGTAGGCGAGGGCCTCTGATCACATGTGACGACTGAGAAACACGTGAGCCGGTCATTGCCTCTTCTGTCACGTTGAAAAGCTTCTCGAAGAATCTTCTCAACGTCGGTCATTGGCTCTTGGAATGTAGGCGAGGGCCTTTGCTCACATGTGACAACTGAGAAACACGTGAGCCGGTCGGGCGATACCCTGACGGCTTAATCGACAGCGCCCGCTTATGTGGAACTTGCTGACTTCACGGTCATTGTCTCTTCTGCTCTGCTGTTCTGCCCACTGTTTGCCAGTATGTAACTCTCTAAACTAAACCAAGTTTTTCATTATATTCTAATTTGTACTTCACTTCGATTTCACTAATTTATTTACTTAAGTACCACTCAACACAGGACACCTGCTGCAGAGCTGACTCCCATCCTGCATCAGCCGCCAGCCCTGTTATGCTGTCACAGCATTCTGCCGCCTCAGCGATCTCACCGTTGCTCATTAGCCACGGCCAGCTCCTGCCTGCAGTCATTGACCTCCTGTGTTGAAGTAATGATTATTAAAGATGCTGTTGTTGGGCGAGCATTCTTGACTCGGGGCTCGCCGCGGTACTGCAAAGTCCCATCCCACACCTCCTGCATGCTCCATTCTGCAGCAGAAGCGACCATGCTCCAGCTGTGGCATCAGCAAAGTGATCTACACGCATATAGCCCCATCAGATGTGGTGTCTGACCATTGCAAACTCAAATGTTAGTTAACAAATATTGAAGTACTTCGTTTAATTTTAAATTGCTAATTGCAAAACAATATGAGCATGCACAACATACTAAAATTAGGTTCCGAAAAGTGGAACATCAAATTGAAAAAGAAATACTTTTCTGCTTCTAGAGACTGAAAAGTGTTTTTGATATATATGTTCACCTTTTGTATTATCGGAAAATAGGGGAGATAGTGTCAGAGACATGATACGTGAATTGCAGTGGCAATCATTAGAACAAAGGCGTTTTTCGTTGCGACGGGATCTTCTCATGAAATTTCAATCACCAGTTTTCTCCTCCGATTGCGAAAACGTTCTGTTGGCACCCACCTACATAGGGGTAAATGATCATCGCGAGAAAATAAGAGAAAAATTTAAGTGCTCGTTTCTCCCCCGCGCCTTTCGAGAGTGGAACGGTAGACAGACAGCTTGAAGGTGGTTCATTGAACACTCTACCAGGCACTCCATTGTGAATAGCAGAGTAATCACGTAGATGTAGATGTAGACCTATCTATCATTTAACAGTAAGTCCATTCGCATTTCTGTATGAAACACTAATTTATTTTTATTCAATCAATAATTAAAAAGAAAGATTCTTTTTTCTCAAACATCATGATTCAAATTTTCTCACCTAACTTTTGTATTCCATAATAAAGATGGAATTTAAATTAAAGGAAAAAAGTGTTTGCAGCTAGTGAGATTCGAGCCTGTGCCTTACCGAATACTACTTAAGAAACTAACAACCTAATTTCATTATACACTGACGGGAAAAAATCGCAACACCAAAAACTAATGAACGTAGAGTTACGAAATTTCGGGAATACTTTTTTGTGGGTAAGATATTTAAGTGATTAACGTGGTAAGATCACGGGTTAATGTAAGCACGAGATAAGCCATTGCATATGTGGAACGCTGTTACGAGGGCAGTTCAATAAGTAATGCAACACATTTTTTTCTGAAACAGGGGTTGTTTTATTCAGCATTGAAATACACCAGGTTATTCCCCAATCTTTTAGCTACACAACACTATTTTTCAATGTAATCTCCATTCAATGCTACGGCCTTACGCCACCTTGAAATGAGGGCCTGTATGCCTGCACGGTACCATTCCACTGGTCGATGTCGGAGCCAATGTCGTACTGCATCAATAACTTCTTCATCATCCGTGTAGTGCCTCCCACGGATTGCGTCCTTCATTGGGCCAAACATATGGAAATCCGACGGTGCGAGATCGGGGCTGTAGGGTGCATGAGGAAGAACAGTCCACTGAAGTTTTGTGAGCTCCTCTCGGGTGCGAAGACTTGTGTGAGGTCTTGCGTTGTCATGAAGAAGGACAAGTTCGTTCAGATTTTTGTGCCTACGAACACGCTGAAGTCGTTTCTTCAATTTCTGAAGAGTAGCACAATACACTTCAGAGTTGATCGATTGACCATGGGGAAGGACATCGAACAGAATAACCCCTTCAGCGTCCCAGAAGACTGTAACCAATACTTTACCGGCTGAGGGTATGGCTTTAAACTTTTTCTTGGTAGGGGAGTGGGTGTGGCGCCACTCCATTGATTGCCGTTTTGTTTCAGGTTCGAAGTGATGAACCCATGTTTCATCGCCTGTAACAATCTTTGACAAGAAATTGTCACCCTCAGCTACATGAGGAGCAAGCAATTCCGCACAGATGGTTCTCCTTTGCTCTTTATGGTGTTCGGTTAGACAACGAGGGACCCAGTGGGAACAAACCTTTGAATATCCCAACTGGTGAACAATTGTGACAGCACTACCAACAGAGATGTCAAGTTGAGCACTGAGTTGTTTGATGGTGATCCGTCGATCATCTCAAACGAGTGTGTTCGCACGCTCCGCCATTGCAGGAGTCACAGCTGTGCACGGCCGGCCCGCACGCGGGAGATCAGACAGTCTTGCTTGACCTTTCGGCGATGATGACACACGCTTTGCCCAACGACTCACAGTGCTTTTGTCCACTGACAGATCACCGTAGACATTCTGCAAGCGCCTATGAATATCTGAGATGCCCGGGTTTTCCGCCAAAAGAAACTCGATCACTGCCTGTTGTTTGCAACGCACATCCATTACAGACGCCATTTTAACAGCTCCGTACAGCGCTGCCACCTTTCGGAAGTCAGTGAAACTATACGAGACGAAGCGGGAATGTTTGAAAATATTCCACAAGAAATTTCCGGTTTTTTCAACCAAAATTGGCCGAGAAAAAAAATGTGTTGCATTACTTATTGAACTGCCCTCGTATATTAACAACCGGTGCAACTGCTAGAATTTTTAATGCAACCATGCAAAAGCGCGGGCGTTGTTATGCACACTTGTGGAATATCAGTTTGGGGGATGTAGTTTGATGCCTGCGGCACCTAGTCGGTCAGTTAGGGGCGATTAATATAGCTTGTGGATGACGCTGGAGATGTCGTCCGATGATGTTCCACATGTACTCGATTGGAGACAGATCTCGTGATCGAGCAGGTCAAAGCAACACGTCGACACTCTGTAGAGGACGTTGGGTTATAACAGCGGTATGTGGGGGAACGTTATCCTATTGGAAAACAGCCCCTGGAATGCTGTTCACGAACGACAGCACAACATGTCGAATCACCAGACTGAGACAAAAATTCGCAAAAAGGCGGCGAGGCATAACAATAAGTGTGTTCCTGCTGTCATACGAAATCGCTCTCCTGACCATAACTCCAGGTGTAACGCCAGTGTGTCTATCAAGCAGGAAGGTTTATTGTAGGCCCCCAGTTGCTATTCTAACACATACGACCATCACTGGCACCGAGGCAGATCGAGCTTTCATCTTGCCCTCCAATATATTCCCGATTGACACCACTGAAGTTGCAGATGACTATAGTTTGGGGTCAGTGGAATGCACAATAGAGGGGGTCTGGCTTGGAGCTCTAATTGAAGTAAGGTTTGTTGTAGGCCCCCAGTTGCCCTTCTTACACACACGACCATCACTGGCACTGAGGCAGATCGAGCTTTCATCTTTTCCTTCAATAAATTCGCGATTGACACCACTGAAGTTGCAGATGACTATAGTTTGGGGTCAGTGGAATGCACAATACAGGGGGTCTGGCTTGGTGCTCTCCTTGAAGTGAAGTATGTTGTAGGCCCGCAGTTGCCCTCCTTACACACAAGACCATCACTGGCACCGAGGCAGATCGAGCTTTCATATTGCCCTCCAATAAATTCCCGATTGACGCCACTGAAGTTGCAGATGACTATAGTTTGCGGTCAGTGGAATGCACAATACAGGGGGTCTGGCTTTCAGCACTCCTTGGAGTAAGGTTTCTTGTAGGTTTCCAGTTGCTCTTCTAACACACATGACCATCACTGGCACCGAGGCAGATCAAGCTTTCATCTTGCCCTCCAATAAATTCCCGATTGACACCACTGAAGTTGCAGATGACTATAGTTTTGGGTCAGTGGAATGCACAATACAGGGGGTCTGTCTTGGAGGCCTCCTTGATGTAAGGTTTGTTGTAGCCCCCCAGTTGCCCTTCTTACACTCACGACCATCACTGGCACTGAAGCAGAACGAGCTTTCATCTTTTCCTTCAATAAATTCCCGATTGACACCACTGAAGTTGCAGATGACTATAGTTTGGGGTCAGTGGAATGCACAATAGAGGGGGTCTGGCTTGGAGCTCTCCTTGAAGTAAGGTTTGTTGTAGGCCCCCAGTTGCCCTTCTTACACACACGACCATCACTGGCACCGAGGCAGATCGAGCTTTCATCTTGCCCTCCAATAAATTTCCGATTGACACCACTGAAGTTGCTGATGACCATAGTTTGGGGTCAGTGGAATGCACAATACAGGGGATCTGGCTTGGAGCTCTCCTTGAATTAAGGTTTGTTGTAGGCCCCCAGTGGCCCATCTTACACACATGATCATCACTGCCACTGAGGCAGATCGAACATTCATCTTGCCCTCCAATAAATTCCCGATTGACACCACTGAAGTTGCAGATGACTACAGTTTGGGGTCAGTGGAATGCACAATACAGGGCATGGCATGGAGTTCTGCATGAAGTAGGGTTTGTTGCAGGCCCACAGTTGCCCTTCTTACACACACGACCATCACTGGCACTGAGGCAGATCGAGCTTTCATCTTTTCCTTCAATAAATTCGCGATTGACACCACTGAAGTTGCAGATGACTATAGTTTTGGGTCAGTGGAATGCACAATACAGGGGGTCTGGCTTGGTGCTCTCCTTGAAGTGAAGTATGTTGTAGGCCCGCAGTTGCCCTCCTTACACACAAGACCATCACTGGCACCGAGGCAGATCGAGCTTTCATATTGCCCTCCAATAAATTCCCGATTGACACCACTGAAGTTGCAGATGACTATAGTTTGCGGTCAGTGGAATGCACAATACAGGGGGTCTGGCTTTCAGCACTCCTTGGAGTAAGGTTTCTTGTAGGTTTCCAGTTGCTCTTCTAACACACATGACCATCACTGGCACCGAGGCAGATCAAGCTTTCATCTTGCCCTCCAATAAATTCCCGATTGACACCACTGAAGTTGCAGATGACTATAGTTTTGGGTCAGTGGAATGCACAATACAGGGGGTCTGTCTTGGAGGCCTCCTTGATGTAAGGTTTGTTGTAGCCCCCCAGTTGCCCTTCTTACACTCACGACCATCACTGGCACTGAAGCAGAACGAGCTTTCACCTTTTCCTTCAATAAATTCCCGATTGACACCACTGAAGTTGCAGATGACTATAGTTTGGGGTCAGTGGAATGCACAATAGAGGGGGTCTGGCTTGGAGCTCTCCTTGAAGTAAGGTTTGTTGTAGGCCCCCAGTTGCCCTTCTTACACACACGACCATCACTGGCACCGAGGCAGATCGAGCTTTCATCTTGCCCTCCAATAAATTTCCGATTGACACCACTGAAGTTGCTGATGACCATAGTTTGGGGTCAGTGGAATGCACAATACAGGGGATCTGGCTTGGAGCTCTCCTTGAATTAAGGTTTGTTGTAGGCCCCCAGTGGCCAATCTTACACACATGATCATCACTGCCACTGAGGCAGATCGAACATTCATCTTGCCCTCCAATAAATTCCCGATTGACACCACTGAAGTTGCAGATGACTACAGTTTGGGGTCAGTGGAATGCACAATACAGGGCATGGCATGGAGTTCTGCATGAAGTAGGGTTTGTTGCAGGCCCACAGTTGCCCTTCTTACACACACGACCATCACTGGCACTGAGGCAGATCGAGCTTTCATCTTTTCCTTCAATAAATTCGCGATTGACACCACTGAAGTTGCAGATGACTATAGTTTGGGGTCAGTGGAATGCACAATACAGGGGGTCTGGCTTGGTGCTCTCCTTGAAGTGAAGTATGTTGTAGGCCCGCAGTTGCCCTCCTTACACACAAGACCATCACTGGCACCGAGGCAGATCGAGCTTTCATATTGCCCTCCAATAAATTCCCGATTGACACCACTGAAGTTGCAGATGACTATAGTTTGCGGTCAGTGGAATGCACAATACAGGGGGTCTGGCTTTCAGCACTCCTTGGAGTAAGGTTTCTTGTAGGTTTCCAGTTGCTCTTCTAACACACATGACCATCACTGGCACCGAGGCAGATCAAGCTTTCATCTTGCCCTCCAATAAATTCCCGATTGACACCACTGAAGTTGCAGATGACTATAGTTTTGGGTCAGTGGAATGCACAATACAGGGGGTCTGTCTTGGAGGCCTCCTTGAAGTAAGGTTTCTTGTAGGCCACCAGTTGCCCTTCTTACACACACAACCATCACTGGCACCGAGGCAGATCGAGCTTTTACCTTGCCCTCCAATAAATTCCCGATTGACACCACTGAAGTTACAGATGACTATAGTTTGGGATCAGCGGAATGCACAATACAGGGGGTCTGGCTTGGAACTCTCCTTTAGGTAAAGTTTGTTGTAGGCTCGCAGTTTCCCTTCTTACACACACAACCATCACTAGCACCGAGGCAGATCGAGATTTCATCTTGCCCTCCAATAAATTCCCGATTGACACCACTGAAGTTGCAGATGACTATAGTTTGGGGTTAGTGGAATGCACAACACAGAGGGTCTGGCTTGGAGCTCTCCTTGAAGTAAGGTTTGTTGTAGGCCCGCAGTTGCCCTTCTTACACATTCGACCATCACTGGCACCGAGGCAGATCGAGCTTTCTTCTTGCCCTCCAATAAACTCCCGATTGACACCACTGACGGTACAGATGACTATAGTTTGGGGTCAGTTAAATGCACAATACAGGGGGTCTGGCTTGGAGCTCTCCTTGAAGTACGGTTTGTTGTAGGCCCCAAGTTGCTCTTCTTACACAGACGACCATCACTGGCACCGAGGCAGATCGAGCTTTCATCTTGCAGTCCAATAAACCCCCGATTGACACCACTGATGGTACAGATGACTATAGTTAGGGGTCAGTTAAATGCACAATCCAGGGGGTCTGGCTTGGAGCTCTCCTTGAAGTTCGGTTTGTTGTAGGCCCCCAGTTGCTCTTCTTACACAGACGACCATCACTGGCACCGAGGCAGATCGAGCTTTCATCTTGCCCTCCAATAAATCTCCGATTGACATCACTGAAGTTGCAGACGAATATAGTTTGGGGTCAGTGGAATGCACAACACAGGAGGTCTGGCCCGGAGCTCTCCTTGAAGTAAGTTTTTTGTAGGCCCCCAGTTGCCCTTCTTTCACACACGACCATCATTGGCACTGAGGCAGATCGAGGTTTCATCTTGCCCTCCAATAAATTCCCGATTGACACCACTGAAGTTGCAGATGACTATAGTTTGGGGTCAGTGGAATGCACAATACAGGGGGGTCTGGCTTGGAGCTCTCCTTTAGGTAAAGTTTGTTGTAGGCTCGCAGTTGCCCTTCTTACACACACAACCATCACTAGCACCGAGGCAGATCGAGCTATCGTCTTGCCCTACAATAAATTCCCGATTGACACCACTGAAGTTGCAGATGACTATAGTTTGTGGTCAGTGGAATGCACAATGCAGGGGGTCTGACTTGGAGCTCTCCTTGAAGTAAGATTTGTTGTAGGCCCCCAGTTGCCCTTCTTACACACACGACCAGCACTGGCACCGACACAGATTGAGCTTTACTGAGCGAGGTGGCGCAGTGGTTAGACACTGGACTCGCATTCGGGAGGACGACGGTTCAATCCCGCGTCCGGCCATCCTGATTTAGGTTTTCCGTGATTTCCCTAAATCACTCCAGGCAAATGCCGGGATGGTTCCTCTGAAAGGGCACGGCCGACTTCCTTCGCCATCCTTCCCTAATCCGATGAGACCGATGACCACGCTGTCTGGTCTCCTTCCCCAAAACAACCAACAGATTGAGCTTTCATCTTGCCCTCCAATAAATTCCCGATTGACACCACTGAAGTATCAGATGACTATAGTATAGGGTCAGTGGAATGTACAATACAGGGGGTCTGGCTTGGAGCTCTCCTTGAAGTCAGATTTCTTGTAGGCCCCCAGTTGCCCTTCTTACACACACGACCATCACTGGCACCGAGGCAGATCGAGCTTTCATCTTGCAGGCCAATAAACTCCCGAATGACACCACTGACGGTACAGATGACTATAGTTTGGGGTCAGTGGAATGCACAATACAGGGGGTCTGGCTTAGAGCTCTCCTTGAAGTACGGTTTGTTTTAGGCCCCCAGTTGCTCTTCTTACACAGACGACCATCACTGGCACCGAGGCAGATCGAGCTTTCATCTTGCCCTCCAATAAATTCCCGATTGACATCACTGAAGTTGCAGACGACTATAGTTTGGGGTCAGCTGAATGCACAATACAGGGGGTCTGGCTTGGAGCTCTCCTTTAGGTAAAGTTCGTTGTAGGCTCGCAGTTGCCCTTCTTACACACACGACCATCACTGGCACCGAGGCAGATCGAGCTTTCATCTTGCCCTCCAATAAATTCCCCATTGACACCACTGAAGTTTCAGATGACTATAGTTTAGGGTCAGTGGAATGCACAATACAGGGTCTCTGGCTTGGAGCTCTGCTTGAAGTAAGATCTCTTGTAGGCCCCCAGTTGCCCTTGATACACACATGACCATCACCGGCACCGAGGCAGATCGAGCTTTCATCTTGCCCTCCAATAAATTCCCGATTGACACCACTGAAGTTGCAGATGACTATAGTTTGGGGTCAGTGTTATGCACAATCCAGGTGGTCTGGCTTGGAGCTCTCCTTGGAGTAAAGTTTCTTGTAGAAGCCCAGTGGCCCTTCCTACACACACGACCATCACTGGCACCGAGGCAGATCGAGCTTTCATCTGGCCCTCCAATAAATTCCCGATTGACACTACTGAAGTTGCAGATGACTATAGTTCGGGGTCAGTGGAATGCACAATACAGTGGGTCTGGCTTGGAGCTCTCCTTGAAGTAAGGTTTGTTGTAGGCCCCCAGTTGCCCTTCTTACACACACGACCATCACTGTCACTGAGGCAGATCGAGCTTTCATCTTGCTCTCCAATAAATTCCCGATTGACACCACTGAAGTTGCAGATGACTATAGTTTGGGGTCAGTGGAAAGCACAATACAGGGGGTCTGGCTTGGAGCTCTCCTTGAAGTACGGTTTGTTGTAGGCCCCAAGTTGCTCTTCTTACACAGACGACCATCACTGGCACCGAGGCAGATCGAGCTTTCATCTTGCAGTCCAATAAACCCCCGATTGACACCACTGATGGTACAGATGACTATAGTTAGGGGTCAGTTAAATGCACAATCCAGGGGGTCTGGCTTGGAGCTCTCCTTGAAGTTCGGTTTGTTGTAGGCCCCCAGTTGCTCTTCTTACACAGACGACCATCACTGGCACCGAGGCAGATCGAGCTTTCATCTTGCCCTCCAATAAATCTCCGATTGACATCACTGAAGTTGCAGACGAATATAGTTTGGGGTCAGTGCAATGCACAACACAGGAGGTCTGGCCCGGAGCTCTCCTTGAAGTAAGTTTTTTGTAGGCCCCCAGTTGCCCTTCTTTCACACACGACCATCATTGGCACTGAGGCAGATCGAGGTTTCATCTTGCCCTCCAATAAATTCCCGATTGACACCACTGAAGTTGCAGATGACTATAGTTTGGGGTCAGTGGAATGCACAATACAGGGGGGTCTGGCTTGGAGCTCTCCTTTAGGTAAAGTTTGTTGTAGGCTCGCAGTTGCCCTTCTTACACACACAACCATCACTAGCACCGAGGCAGATCGAGCTATCGTCTTGCCCTACAATAAATTCCCGATTGACACCACTGAAGTTGCAGATGACTATAGTTTGTGGTCAGTGGAATGCACAATGCAGGGGGTCTGACTTGGAGCTCTCCTTGAAGTAAGATTTGTTGTAGGCCCCCAGTTGCCCTTCTTACACACACGACCAGCACTGGCACCGACACAGATTGAGCTTTACTGAGCGAGGTGGCGCAGTGGTTAGACACTGGACTCGCATTCGGGAGGACGACGGTTCAATCCCGCGTCCGGCCATCCTGATTTAGGTTTTCCGTGATTTCCCTAAATCACTCCAGGCAAATGCCGGGATGGTTTCTCTGAAAGGGCACGGCCGACTTCCTTCGCCATCCTTCCCTAATCCGATGAGACCGATGACCACGCTGTCTGGTCTCCTTCCCCAAAACAACCAACAGATTGAGCTTTCATCTTGCCCTCCAATAAATTCCCGATTGACACCACTGAAGTATCAGATGACTATAGTATAGGGTCAGTGGAATGTACAATACAGGGGGTCTGGCTTGGAGCTCTCCTTGAAGTCAGATTTCTTGTAGGCCCCCAGTTGCCCTTCTTACACACACGACCATCACTGGCACCGAGGCAGATCGAGCTTTCATCTTGCAGGCCAATAAACTCCCGAATGACACCACTGACGGTACAGATGACTATAGTTTGGGGTCAGTGGAATGCACAATACAGGGGGTCTGGCTTGGAGCTCTCCTTGAAGTAAGGTTTGTTTTAGGCCCCCAGTTGCTCTTCTTACACAGACGACCATCACTGGCACCGAGGCAGATCGAGCTTTCATCTTGCCCTCCAATAAATTCCCGATTGACATCACTGAAGTTGCAGACGACTATAGTTTGGGGTCAGCTGAATGCACAATACAGGGGGTCTGGCTTGGAGCTCTCCTTTAGGTAAAGTTCGTTGTAGGCTCGCAGTTGCCCTTCTTACACACACGACCATCACTGGCACCGAGGCAGATCGAGCTTTCATCTTGCCCTCCAATAAATTCCCCATTGACACCACTGAAGTTTCAGATGACTATAGTTTAGGGTCAGTGGAATGCACAATACAGGGTCTCTGGCTTGGAGCTCTGCTTGAAGTAAGATCTCTTGTAGGCCCCCAGTTGCCCTTGATACACACATGACCATCACCGGCACCGAGGCAGATCGAGCTTTCATCTTGCCCTCCAATAAATTCCCGATTGACACCACTGAAGTTGCAGATGACTATAGTTTGGGGTCAGTGTTATGCACAATCCAGGTGGTCTGGCTTGGAGCTCTCCTTGGAGTAAAGTTTCTTGTAGAAGCCCAGTGGCCCTTCCTACACACACGACCATCACTGGCACCGAGGCAGATCGAGCTTTCATCTGGCCCTCCAATAAATTCCCGATTGACACTACTGAAGTTGCAGATGACTATAGTTCGGGGTCAGTGGAATGCACAATACAGTGGGTCTGGCTTGGAGCTCTCCTTGAAGTAAGGTTTGTTGTAGGCCCCCAGTTGCCCTTCTTACACACACGACCATCACTGTCACTGAGGCAGATCGAGCTTTCATCTTGCTCTCCAATAAATTCCCGATTGACACCACTGAAGTTGCAGATGACTATAGTTTGGGGTCAGTGGAAAGCACAATACAGGGGGTCTGGCTTGGAGCTCTCCTTGGAGTAAAGTTCCTTGTAGGAGCCCAGTGGTCCTTCTTACACACACGACCATCACTGGCACCGAGGCAGATAGAGATTTCATCTTGCCGTCCAATATATTCCCGATTGACACTACTGAAGTTGCAGATGACTATAGTTTGGGGTCAGTGGAATGCACAATACAGGGGGTTCGGCTTGGAGCTCTTCTTGAAGTAAGGTTTGTTGTAGGCCCCCAGTTGCCCTTCTTACACACACGATCATCACTGGCACCGAGGCAGATCGAGCTTTCATCTTGCAGTCCAATAAACTCCCGATTGACACCACTGACGGTACAGATGACCATAGTTTGGCGTCAGTTAAATGCACAATACAGGTGATCTGGCTTGGACTATCCTTGAATTAAGGTTTGTTGTAGGCACCCAGTTGCTCTTCTTACGCAGACGACCATCACTGGCACCGAGGCAGATCGAGCTTTCGTCTTGCCCTCCAATAAATTCGCTATTGACATCACTGAAGTTGCAGACGACTATAGTTTGGGGTCAGTGGAATGCACAACAAAGGGAGTGTGACTTGGAGCTCTCCTTGAAGTAAGGTTTTTTGTAGGCCCTCAGTTGCCCTTCTTACACACACGACCATCATTGGCACTGAGGCAGATCGAGCTTTCATCTTGCCCTCCAATAAATTCCCGATTGACACCACTGAAGTTGCAGATGACTATAGTTTGGGGTCAGTGGAATGCACAATACAGGGGATCTGGCTTGGAGTTCTCCTTGAAGAAAGTTTGTTGTAGTTCCCCAGTTGCCCTTCTTACACACACGACCATCACTGGCACTGAGGCAGTTCGAGCTTTCATCTTGCCCTCCAATCAATTCCCGATTGACACCACTGAAGTTGCAGTTGACTATCGATTGGGGTCAGTGAAATGCACAATACAGGGGGTCTGGCTTGGAGCTCTTCTTTAAGTAAGGTTTGTTGTTGTCCCCCAGTTGCCCTTCTTACACAGACGACCTCAGTGGCACCGAGGCAGATCGAGCTTTCGTCTTGCCCTCCAATAAATTCCCGATTGACATCACTGACGTTTAGATGACTATAGTTTGGGGTCTGTGGAATGCCCAATACAGGGCGTCTGACTTGGAGCTCTCCTTGAAATAAGGTTTGTTGTAGGCCCGCAGTTGTCCTACTTACACACACGACCATCACTGGCACCGAGGCAGATCGAGCTTTCATCTTGCCCTCAATATACTCCTGATTGACATCACTGAAGTTCAGATGACTATAGTTTGGGGTCAGTGGAATGCACAATAAAGGGGGTCTGGCTTGGAGCTGTCCTTGAAATAAGGTTTCTGCTAGGCCCCCAGTTGCGCTTCTTACACACACGACCATCACTGTCAGTGAGGCAGATCGAGCTTTCATCTTGCCCTCCAATAAATTCCCGAGTGGCACCACTGAAGTTTCAGATGACTATAATTTGGGGTCAGTGGAATGCACAATACAGGGGGTCTGGCTTGGAGCTCTTCTTGAAGTAAGTTTTGTTGTAGGCCCCCAGTTGCTCTTCTTACACAGACGACCATCACTGGCACCGAGGCAGATCGAGCTTTCATCTTGCCCTCCTAAAAATTCCCGAATGACACCACTGAAGTTGCAGATGACTATAGTTTGGGGTCAGTGGAATGCACAATCCAGGGGGTCTGGCTTGGAGCTCTCCTTGGAGTAAGGTTTGTTGTAGGCCCCCAGTTGCTCTTCTTACACACACGACCATCCCTGGCACTGAAGCAGATCTAGCTTTCATCTTGCCCTCCAATAAATTCCCGATTGACACCACTGAACGTACAGATGACTATAGTTTGGGGTCAGTGGAAAGCACAATCCAGGGGGTCTGGCTTGGAGCTCTCCTTGGAGTAAAGTGTCTTGTAGGAGCCCAGTGGCCCTTCTTACACACACAACCATCACTGGCACCGAGGCAGATCGAGCTTTCGTCTTGCCCTATAATAAATTCGCGATTGACATCACTGATGTTGCAGATGACTATAGTTTGGGGTCAGTGGAATGCACAACACAGGGGGTCTGGCTTGGAGCTCTCCTTGAAGTAAGGTTTTTTGTAGGCCCCCAGTCGCACTTCTTACACACACGACCATCACAGGCACCCAGGCAGATCGAGCTTTCATCTTGCCTCCAATAAATTCCCGATTGACACCACTGAAGTTGCAGTTGACTATAGATTGGGGTCAGTGGAATGCACAATCCACGGGTCTGGCTTGCAGCTCTCCTTGAAGTAAGGTTTGTTGTAGTCCCGCAGTTGCCCTTCTTACAGACACGACCATCACTGGCACTGAGGCAGATCGAGCTTTCATCTTGCCCTCCAATAAATTCCCGATTGACACCACTGAAGTTTCAGATGACTATAGTTTGGGGTCAGTGGAATGCACAATACAGTGGGTCTGGCTTGAGGTCTCCTTGAAGTAAGATTTCTTGTAGGCCCCCAGTTGCCCTTCTTACACACACGACCATCACTGGCACCGAGGCAGATCGAGCTTTCATCTTGCCCTAAAATAAATTCCTGATTGACACCACTGAAGTTGCAGATGACTTTAGTTTGGGGTCAGTGGAAAGCACAATCCAGGGGGTCTGGCTTGGAGCTCTCCTTGGACGAAAGTTTCTTGTAGGAGCCCAGTGGTCCTTCTTACACACGCGACCATCACTGGCACCGAGGCATATCGAGATTTCATCTTGCCCTCCAATAAATTCCCGATTGACACCACTGAAGTTGCAGATGACTATAGTTTGGGGTTAGTGGAATGCACAACACAGAGGGTCTGGCTTGGAGCTCTCCTTGAAGTAAGTTTTTTTAGGCCCTCAGTTGCCCTCCTTACACACACGACCATCTTTGGCACTGAGGCAGGTCGAGCTTTCATCTTGCCCTCCAATAAATTCCCGATTGACACCACTGAAGTTGCAGATGACTATAGTTTGGGGTCAGTGGAATGCACAATACAGGAGGTCTGGCATGGAGCTCTCCTTTAGGTAAAGTTTGTTGTAGAGTCGCAGTTGCCCTTCTTACACACACAACCATCACTGGCACCGAGGCAGATCGAGCTATCGTCTTGCCCTACAATAAATTCCCGATTGACACCACTGATATTGCAGATGACTATAGTTTGGGGTCAGTGGAAAGCACAATCCAGGGGGTCTGGCTTGGAGCTCTCCTTGGTGTAAAGTTTCTTATAGGAGCCCAGTGGTCCTTCTTACACACACGACCATCACTGGCACCGAGGCAGATCGAGATTTCATCTTGCCCTCCAATAAATTCCCGATTGACACTACTGAAGTTGCAGATGACTTTAGTTTGGGGTCAGTGGAATGCACAATACAGGGGGTCTGGCTTGGAGCTCTCCTTGAAGTAAGGTTTGTTGTAGGCCCCCAGTTGCCCTTCTTACACATTCGACCATCACTGGCACCGAGGCAGATCGAGCTTTCATCTTGCAGTCCAATAAACTCCCGATTGACACCACTGACGGTACAGATGACTATAGTTTGGGGTCAGTTAAATGCACAATACAGGGGGTCTGGCTTGCAGCTCTCCTTGAAGTACGGTTTGTTGTAGGCCCCAAGTTGCTCTTCTTACACAGACGACCATCACTGGCACCGAGGCAGATCGCGCTTTCATCTTGCAGTCCAATAAACCCCCGATTGACACCACTGATGGTACAGATGACTATAGTTAGGGGTCAGTTAAATGCACAATACAGGGGGTCTGGCTTGGAGCTCTCCTTGAAATAGGGTGATTTGTAGGCCCCCAGTTGCTCTTCTTACACAGACGACCATCACTGGCACCGAGGCAGATCGAGCTTTCATCTTGCCCTCCAATAAATTCCCGATTGACACCTACATCTACATCTACATCTACATTGATACTCCACAAGCCATCCAACGGTGTGTGGCGGAGGGCACTTTACGTGCCACTGTCATTACCTCCCTTTCCTGTTCCAGTCGCGTATGGTTCGCGGGAAGAACGACTGTCTGAAAGCCTCCGTGCGCGCTCTAATCTCTCTAATTTTACATTCGTGATCTCCTCGGGAGGTATAATTAGGGGGAAGCAATATTTTCGATACCTGATCCAGAAACGCACCCTCTCGAAACCTGGCGAGCAAGCTACACCGCGATGCAGAGCGCCTCTCTTGCAGAGTCTGCCACTTGAGTTTATTAAACATCTCCGTAACGCTATCACGGTTACCAAATAACCCGGTGACGAAACGCGCCGCTCTTCTTTGGATCTTTTCTATCTCCTCCGTCAACCCGACCTGGTACGGATCCCACACTGATGAGCAATACTCAAGTATAGGTCGAACGAGTGTTTTGTAAGCCACCTCCTTTGATGATGGACTACATTTTCTAAGCACTCTCCCAATGAATCTCAACCTGGTACCCGCCTTACCAACAATTAATTTTATATGATCATTCCACTTCAAATCGTTCCGTACGCATACTCCCAGATATTTTACAGAAGTAACTGCTACCAGTGTTTGTTCCGCTATCATACAATCATACAATAAAGGATCCTTCTTTCTATGTATTCGCAATACATTACATTTGTCTATGTTAAGGGTCAGTTGCCACTCCCTGCACCAAGTGCCTATCCGCTGCAGATCTTCCTGTATTTCGCTACAATTTTCTAATGCAGCAACTTCTCTGTATACTACAGCATCATCCGCGAAAAGCCGCATGGAACTTCCGACACTATCTACTAAGTCATTTATATATATTGTGAAAAGCAATGGTCCCATAACACTCCCCTGTGGCACGCCCGAGGTTACTTTAACGTCTGTAGACGTTTCTCCATTGATAACAACATGCTGTGTTCTGTTTGCTAAAAACTCTTCAATCCAGCCACACAGCTGGACTGATATTCCGTAGGCTCTTACTTTGTTTATCAGGCGACAGTGCGGAACTGTATCGAACGCCTTCCGGAAGTCAAGAAAAATAGCATCTATCTGGGAGCCTGTATCTAATATTTTCTGTGTCTCATGAACATATAAGGCGAGTTGGGTCTCAAACGATCGCTGTTACCGGAATCCATGTTGATTCCTACATAGTAGTTTCTGGGTTTCCAGAAATGACATGATACGCGAGCAAAAAACTTGTTCTAAAATTCTACAAGAGATCGACGTAAGAGATATAGGTCTATAGTTTTGCGCATCTGCTCGACGACCCTTCTTGAAGACTGGAACTATCTGTGTTTCAGATGACTATAGTTTAGGGTCAGTGGAGTGCACAATACAGGTGGTCTGGCTTGGAGCTCTCCTTGGACTAAAGTTTCTTGTAGGAGCCCAGTGGTCCTTCTTACACAAACGACCATCACTGGCACCAAGGCATATCGACATTTCATCTTGCCCTCCAATAAATTCCCGATTGACACCACTGAAGTTGCAGATGACTATAGTTTGGGGTCAGCGGAATGCACAATACAGGGGGTCTGGCTTGGAGCTCTCCTTTAGGTAAAGTTTGTTGTAGCCTCGCAGTTGCCCTTCTTACACACAAGACCATCACTGGTACCGAGGCAGATCGAGCTTTCATCTTGCCCTCCAATATATTCCCGATTGACACCACTGAAATTTCAGATGACTATAGTTTAGGGTCAGTGGAATGCACAATACAGGGGGTCTGACTTGGAGCTCTCCTTGAAGTAAGATTTCTTGTAGGCCGCCAGTTGCCCTTCTTACACACACGACCATCACTGGCACCGAGGCAGATCGAGCTTTCATCTTGGCCTAAAATAAATTCCCGATTGACACCACTGAAGTTGCAGATGACTATAGTTTGAGGTCAGTGGAAAGCACAATTCAGGGGGTCTGGCTTGGAGCTCTCCTTGGAGTAAAGATTCTTGTAGGAGCCCTGTGGTCCTTCTTACACACACGACCATCACTGGCACCGAGGCATATCGAGATTTCATCTTGCCCTCCAATAAATTCCCGATTGACACCACTGAAGTTGCAGATGACTATAGTTTGGGGTCAGTGGAATGCACAACACAGAGGGTCTGGCTTGGAGCTCTCCTTTAGGTAAAGTTTGTTGTAGGCTCGCAGTTGCCCTTCTTACACACACAACCATCACTAGCACCGAGGCAGATCGAGCTATCGTCTTACCCTACAATAAATTCCCGATTGACACCACTGAAGTTGCAGATGACTATAGTTTGTGGTCAGTGGAATGCACAATGCAGGGGGTCTGACTTGGAGCTCTCCTTGAAGTAAGATTTGTTGTAGGCCCCCAGTTGCCCTTCTTACCCACACAACCAGCACTGGCACCGACGCAGATCGAGCTTTTATCTTGCCCTCCAAGAAATTCCCGATTGACACCACTGAAGTTTCAGATGACTACAGTTTAGGGTCAGTGGAATGCACAATACAGGGGGTCTGGCTTGGAGCTCTCCTTGAAGTAAGATTTCTTGTAAGCCCCCAGTTGCCCTTCTTACACACACGACCATTACTGGCACCGAGGCAGATCGATCTTTCATCTTGCCCTCCAATATATTCCCGATTGACACCACTAATGTTGCAGATGACTATAGTTTGGGGTCAGTGGAATGCACAATCCAGGTGGTCTGGCTTGGAGCTCTCCTTGAAGTAAGGTTTGTTTTAGGCCCCCAGTTGCTCTTCTTACACACACTACCATCACTGGCACCGAGGCAGATCAAGCATTCATTTTTCCCTATAATAAATTCCCGATTGACATCACTGAAGTTGCAGATGACTATAGTTTGGGGTCAGTGGAATGCACAACACCGGGGGTCTGGCTTGGAGCTCTCCTTGAAGTAAGGTTTTTTGTAGGCCCCCAGTTGCCCTTCTTACACACACGACCATTACTGGCACCGAGGCAGATCGAGCTTTCATCTGGCCCTCCAATAAATTCCTGATTGACACCACTGAAGTAGCAGATGACTATAGTTTGGGGTCAGTGGAATGCACAATACAGGGGGTCTGGCTTGGAGCTCTCCTTGAAGTAAGGTTTGTTGTAGGCCCCCACTTGCCCTTCTTACACACTCGACCATCACTGGCACCGAGGCAGATCGAGCTTTCATCTTGCAGTCCAATAAATTCCCGATTGACACCACTGAAGTTTCAGATGACTATAGTTTAGGGTCAGTGGAATGCACAATACAGGGTCTCTGGCTTGGAGCTCTCCTTGAAGTAAGATCTCTTGTAGGCCCCCAGTTGCCCTTCATACACACATGACCATCACCGGCACCGAGGCAGATCGAGCTTTAATCTTGCCCTCCAATAAATTCCCGATTGACACCACTAAAGTTGCAGATGACTATAGTTTGGGGTCAGTGGAATGCACAACACAGGGGGTCTGGCTTGGAGCTCTCCTAAAAATAAGGTTTTTTGTAATCCCTCAGTTGCCCTTCTTACACACGCGACCATCATTGGCACTGAGGCAGATCGAGCTTTCATCTTGCCCTCCAATAAATTCCCGATTAACACCACTGAAGTTGCAGATGACTATTGTTTGGGGTCAGTGGAATGCACAATACAGGGGGTCTGGCTTAGAGCTCTCCTTGAAGTAAGATTTGTTGTAGGCCCCCAGTTGCCCTTCTTACACACACGACCAGCACTGGCACCGACGCAGATTGAGCTTTCATCTTGCCCTCCAATAACTTCCCGATTGACACCACTGAAGTATCAGATAGGGTCAGTGGAACGTACAATACAGGGGGTCTGGCTTGGAGCTCTCCTTGAAGTAAGATTTCTTGTAGGCCCCCAGTTGCCCTTCTTACACACACGACCATCACTGGCACCGAGGCAGATCGAGCTTTCATCTTGCCCTCCAATAAATTCCCGATTGACACCACAGAAGTTGCAGATGACTATAGTTTGGGGTCAGTGAAAAGCACAATCCAGGGGGTCTGGCTTTGAGCTCTCCTTGGAGTAATGTTTCTTGTAGGAGCCCAGTGGTCCTTCTTACACACACGACCATCACTGGCACCGAGGCAGATCGATATTTCATCTTGCCCTCCAATAAATTCCCGATTGACACTACTGAAGTTGCAGACGACTATAGTTTGGGGTCAGTGGAAAGCACTATACAGGGGGCCTGACTTGGAGCTCTCCTTGAAGTAAGGTTCGTTGTAGGCCCCCACTTGCCCTTCTTACACACTCGACCATCACTGGCACCGAGGCAGATCGAGCTTTCATCTTGCCCTCCAATAAATTCCCGATTGACACCACAGAAGTTGCAGATGACTATAGTTTGGGGTCAGTGAAAAGCACAATACAGGGGGTCTGACTTGGAGCTCTCCTTGAAGTAAGATTTGTTGTAGGCCCCCAGTTGCCCTTCTTACACACACGACCAGCACTGGCACCGAGGCAGATTGAGCTTTCATCTTGCCCTCCAATAAATTCCCGATTGACACCACTGAAGTATCAGATAGGGTCAGTGGAATGTACAATACAGGGGGTCTGGCTTGGAGCTCTCCTTAAAGTAAGATTTCTTGTAGGCCCCCAGTTGCCCTTCTTACACACACGACCATCACTGGCACCGATTCAGATCGAGCTTTCATCTTGTCCACCAATAAATTCCCGATTGACACCACAGAAGTTGCAGATGACTATAGTTTGGGGTCAGTGAAAAGCACAATCCAGGGGTCTGGCTTTGAGCTCTCCTTGGAGTAATGTTTCTTGAGGAGCCCAGTGGTCCTTCTTACACACACGACCATCACTGGCACCGAGGCAGATCGATATTTCATCTTGCCCTCCAATAAATTCCCGATTGACACTACTGAAGTTGCAGACGACTATAGTTTGGGGTCAGTGGAATGCACAATACAGGGGGTCTGGCTTGGAGCTCTCCTTGAAGTAAGGTTTGTTGTAGGCCCCCACTTGCCGTTCTTACACACTCGACCATCACTGGCACCGAGGCAGATCGAGCTTTCATCTTGCAGGCCAATAAACTCCCGAATGACACCACTGACGGTACAGATGACTATAGTTTGGGGTTAGTGGAATGCACAATACAGGGGGTCTTGCTTGGAGCTCTCCTTGAAGTACGGTTTGTTGTAGGCCCCCAGTTGCTCTTCTTACACAGACGACCATCACTGGCACCGAGGCAGATCGAGCTTTCATCTTGCCCTCCAATAAATTCCCGATTGACATCACTGAAGTTCCAGACGACTATAGTTTGGGGTCAGCGGAATGCACAATACAGGGGGTCTGGCTTGGAGCTCTCCTTGAAGTAAGATTTCTTGTAGGCCCCCAGCTGCCCTTCTTACACACACGACCATCACTGGCACTGAGGCAGATTGAGCTTTCATCTTGCCCTACAATAAATTCCCGATTGACACCACTGAAGTTGCAGATGACTATAGTTTGGGGTCAGTGGAAAGCACAATACAGGGGGTCTGACTTGGAGCTCTCCTTGAAGTAAGATTTGTTGTAGGCCCCCAGTTGCCCTTCTTACACACACGACCAGCACTGGCACCGACGCAGATTGAGCTTTCATCTTGCCCTCCAATAAATTCCCGATTGACACCACTGAAGTATCAGATAGGGTCAGTGGAATGTACAATACAGGGGGTCTGGCTTGGAGCTCTCCTTGAAGTAAGATTTCTTGTAGGCCCCCAGTTGCCCTTCTTACACACACGACCATCACTGGCACCGAGGCAGATCGAGCTTTCATCTTGCAGGCCAATAAACTGCCGAATGACACCACTGACGGTACAGATGACTATAGTTTGGGGTTAGTGGAATGCACAATACAGGGGGTCTGGCTTGGAGCTCTCCTTGAAGTACGGTTTGTTGTAGGCCCCCAGTTGCTCTTCTTACACAGACGACCATCACTGGCACCGAGGCAGATCGAGCTTTCATCTTGCCCTCCAATAAATTCCCGATTGACATCACTGAAGTTGCAGACGACTATAGTTTGGGGTCAGCGGAATGCACAATACAGGGGGTCTGGCTTGGAGCTCTCCTTTAGGTAAAGTTTGTTGTAGGCTCGCAGTTGCCCTTCTTACACACACGACCATCACTGGCACCGAGGCAGATCGAGCTTTCATCTTGCCCTCCAATTAATTCCCGATCGACACCACTTAAGTTGCAGATGACTATAGTTTGGGGTCAGTGGAATGCACAACACAGGGGGTCTGGCTTGGAGCTCTCCTTAAAGTAAGGTTTTTTGTAATCCTTCAGTTGCCCTTCATACACACACGACCATCATTGGCACTGAGGCAGATCGAGCTTTCATCTTGCCCTCCAATAAATTCCCGATTAACACCATTGAAGTTGCAGATGACTATTGTTTGGGGTCAGTGGAATGCTCAATACAGGGGGTCTGGCTTGGAGCTCTCCTTTAGGTAAAGTTTGTTGTAGGCTCACAGTTGCCCTTCTTACACACACGACCATCACTGGCACCGAGGCAGATTGAGCTTTCGTCTTGCCCTACAATAAATTCCCGATTGACACCACTGAAGTTGCAGATGACTATAGTTTGGGGTCAGTGGAAAGCACAATACAGGGGGTCTGACTTGGAGCTCTCCTTGAAGTAAGATTTGTTGTAGGCCCCCAGTTGCCCTTCTTACACACACGACCAGCACTGGCACCGACGCAGATTGAGCTTTCATCTTGCCCTCCAATAAATTCCCGATTGACACCACTGAAGTATCAGATGACTATAGTATAGGGTCAGTGGAATGTACAATACAGGGGGTCTGGCTTGGAGCTCTCCTTGAAGTAAGATTTCTTGTAGGCCCCCAGTTGCCCTTCTTACACAAACGATCATCACTGGCACTGAGGCAGATCGAGCTTTCATCTTGCCCTCCAATAAATTCCCGATTGACACCACTGAAGTTGCAGATGACTATAGATTGGGGTCAGTGTTATGCACAATCCAGGTGGTCTGGCTTGGAGCTCTCTTTGGAGTAAAGTTTCTTGTAGAAGCCCAGTGGCCCTTCCTACACACACGACCATCACTGGCGTCGAGGCAGATCGAGCTTTCATCTGGCCCTCCAATAAATTCCCGATTGACACCACTGAAGTTGCAGATGACTATAGTTTGGGGTCAGTGGAATGCACAATACCGTGGGTCTGGCTTGGAGCTCTCCTTGAAGTAAGGTTTGTTGTAGGCCCCCAGTTGCCCTTCTTACACACACTACCATCACTGTCACTGAGGCAGATCGAGCTTTCATCTTGCCCTCCAATAAATTCCCGATTGACACCACTGAAGTTGCAGATGACTATAGTTTGGTGTCAGTGGAAAGCACAATCCAGGGGGTCTGGCTTGGAGCTCTCCTTGGAGTAAAGTTCCTTGTAGGAGCCCAGTGGTCCTTCTTACACACACGACCATCACTGGCACCGAGGCAGATCGAGATTTCATCTTGCCATCCAATAAATTCCCGATTGACATCACTGACGTTTAGATGACTATAGTTTGGGGTCTGTGGAATGCCCAATACAGGGCGTCTGGCTTGGAGCTCTCCTTGAAATAAGGTTTGTTGTAGGCCCGCAGTTGTCCTACTTACACACACGACCATCACTGGCACCGAGGCATATCGAGCTTTCATCTTGCCCTCCAATATACTCCCGATTGACATCACTGAAGGTCAGATGACTATAGTTTGGGGTCAGTGGAATGCACAATAAAGGGGGTCTGGCTTGGAGCTGCCCTTGAAGTAAGGTTTCTGCTAGGCCCCCAGTTGCGCTTCTTACACACACGACCATCACTGTCAGTGAGGCAGATCGAGCTTTCATCTTGCCCTCCAATAAATTCCCGACTGACACCACTGAAGTTTCAGATGACTATAGTTTGGGGTCAGTGGAATGCACAATACAGGGGGTCTGGCTTGGAGCTCTCCTTGGAGTAAAGTTTCTTGTAGGAGCCCAGTGGCCCTTCTTACACACACGACCATCACTGGCACCGAGGCAGATCGAGATTTCATCTTGCCCTCCAATAAATTCCCGGTTGACACCACTGAAGATGCAGATGACTATAGTTTGGGGTCAGTGGAATGCACAATACAGGGGTGTTGGCTTGGAGCTCTCCTTGAAGTAAGGTTTGTTGTAGGCCCCCAGTTGCCCTTCTTACACACACGACCATCACTGGTACTGAAGCAGATCTAGCTTTCATCTTGCCCTCCAATAAATTCCCGATTGACACCACTGAAGGTACAGATGACTATAGTTTGGGGTCAGTGGAAAGCACAATCCAGGGGGTCTGGCTTGGAGCTCTCCTTGGAGTAAAGTTTCTTGTAGGAGCCCAGTGGCCCTTCTTACACACACAACCATCACTGGCACCGAGGCAGATCGAGCTTTCGTCTTGCCCTATAATAAATTCGCGATTGACATCACTGATGTTGCAGATGACTATAGTTTGGGGTCAGTGGAATGCACAACACAGGGGGTCTGGCTTGGAGCTCTCCTTGAAGTAAGGTTTTTTGTAGGCCCCCAGTCGCACTTCTTACACACACGACCATCACTGGCACCCAGGCAGATCGAGCTTTCATCTTGCCTCCAATAAATTCCCGATTGACACCACTGAAGTTGCAGTTGACTATAGATTGGGGTGAGTGGAATGCACAATCCACGGGTCTGGCTTGCAGCTCTCCTTGAAGTAAGGTTTGTTGTAGTCCCGCAGTTGCCCTTCTTACCGACACGACCATCACTGGCACTGAGGCAGATCGAGCTTTCATCTTGCACTCCAATAAATTCCCGATTGACACCACTGAAGTTGCAGATGACTTCAGTTTGGGGTCAGTGGATTGCACAACACAGAGGGTCTGGCTTGGAGCTCTCCTTGAAGTAAGGTTTGTTGTAGGCACGCAGTTGCACTTCATACACACACGACCATAACTGGCACTGAGGCAGATTGAGCTTTCATCTTGCCCTCCAATAAATTCCCGATTGACACCACTGAAGTTACAGATGGCTATAGTTTGCGGTCAGTGGAATGCACAATACAGGGGGTCTAGCTTGGAGCTCTCGTTAAAGTAAAGTTTCCTGTAGGAGCCCAGTGGCCCTTCTTACACACACGACCATCACTGGCACCGAGGCAGATCGTGATTTCATCTTGCCCTCCAATAAATTCCCGATTGACACCACTGAAGTTGCAGATGACTATAGTTTGGGGTCAGTGGAATGCACAATACAGGGGTTCTGGCTCGGAGATCTCTTTGAAGTAAGGTTTGTTGTAGGCCCCCAGTTGCCCTTCTTACACACACGACCATCACTGGCACCGAAGCAGATCGAGCTTTCGTCTTGCTCTCCAATAAATTCCCGATTGACACCACTGAAGTTACAGATGACTATAGTTTGGGGTTAGTGGAATGCACAATACAGGGGGTCTGGCTTGGAGCTCTCCTTGAAGTAGGTTTGTTGTAGGCCCCCAGTTGCCCTTCTTACACACACGACCATCACTGGCACTGAGGCATATCGAGTTTTCATCTTGCCCTCCAATAAATTCCCGATTGACACCACTGAAGTTGCAGTTGACTATAGATTGGGGTCAGTGGAATGCATAATACAAGGGTCTGGCTTGCAGCTCTCCTTGAAGTAAGGTTTGTTGTAGTCCCGCAGTTGCCCTTCTTACACACACGACCATCACTGGCACTGAGGCAGATCGAGCTTTCATCTTGCACTCCAATAAATTCCCGATTGACACCACTGAAGTTGCAGAAGACTACAGTTTGGGGTCAATGGATTGCACAATACAGTGGGTCTGGTTTGGAGCTCTCCTTCAAGTAAGGTTGGTTGTAGGCCCGCACTTGCCCTGATACACACACGACCATCACTGGTACCAAGGCAGGTCGGGTTTTCATCTTGCCCTCCAATAATTTCCGATTGACATCACTGAAGTTGCTGACTACTATAGTTTGGGTCAGTGGAATGCACAACACAGGGGGTCTGGCTTGGAGCTCTCCTTGAAGTAAGGTTTTTTGTAGGCCCCCAGTTGCCCTTCTTACACACACGACCATCATTGGCACTGGGGCAGATCGAGCTTTCATCTTGCCCTCCAATAAATTCCCGATTGACACCGCTGAAGTTGCAGATGATTATAGTTTTGGGTCAGTGGAATGCAAAATACAGGGGGTCTGACTTTGAGCTCTCCTTGAAGTAAACTTGTTGTAGGCCCCCAGTTTCCCTTCTTACCAACACGACCAGCACTGGCACCGACGCAGATCGAGCTTTCATGTGGCCTTCAATAAATTCCCGATTGACACCACTGAAGTTTCAGATGACTACAGTTTAGGGTCAGTGGAATGCACAATACAGGGGGTCTGGCTTGGAGCTCTCCTTGAAGTAAGATTTCTTGTAGGCCCCCAGTTGCCCTTCTTACACAAACGACCATCACTGGCACCGAGGCAGATCGAGCTTTCATCTTGCCCTAAAATAAACTCCCGATTGACACCACTGAAGTTGCAGATGACTATAGTTTGAGGTCAGTGGAAAGCACAATCCAGGGGGTCTGGCTTGGAGCTCTCCTTGGAGTAAAGTTTCTTGTAGGAGCCCAGTGGTCATTCTTACACACACGACCATCACTGGCACTGAGGTATATCGAGATATCTTCTTCCCCTCCAATAAATCCCGATTGACACCACTGAAGTTGCAGATGACTATAGTTTGGGGTCAGTGGCATGCACAATACAGGGGGTCTGGCTTGGAGCTCTCTTTTAGGTAAAGTTTGTTGTATGCACGCAGTTGCCCTTCTTACACACACGACCATCACTGGCACTGAGGCAGATCGAGCCTTCGTCTTGCCCTACAATAAATTCCCGATTGACACCACTGAAGTTGCAGATGACTATAGTTTTGGGTCCGTGGAATGCACAATACAGGGCGTCTGGCTTGGAGCTCTCCTTGAAGTAAGGTTTTTTGTAGGCCCCCAGTTGCCCTTCTTACACACACGACCATCACTGGCACCGAGGCAGATCGAGCTTTCATCTTGTCCTCCAAAAATTCCTGATTGACACCACTGAAGTTGCAGATGACTATAGTTTGGGGTCAGTGGAATGCACAATACAGGGGGTCTGGCTTGGAGCTCTCATTGAAGTAAGGTTTGTTGTAGGCCCCCAGTTGCCCTTCTTACACACAGGACCATCACTGGCACTGAGGCAGATCGACCTTTCATCTAGCCCTCCAATAAATTCCCGATTGACTCGACTGATGTTGCAGATGACTATAGTTTGGGGTCAGTGGAATGCACAATACAGGGGGTCTGGCTTGGGGCCCTCCTTGAAGTAAGGTTTCTTGTAGGCCCCCAGTTGCCCCTCTTACACACACGACCATCACTGGCACTGAGGCAGATCGAGCTTTCATCTTGCCCTCCAATAAATTCCCGATTGTCACCACTGAAGTTCCAGATGACTATAGTTTGGCGTCAGTCGAATGCACAAGCCAGGGGGTATGGCTTGGAGCTCTCCTTGAAGTAAGATATGTTTTAGTTCCCCAGTTGCCCTTCTTACACACACGACCATCACTGTCAGTTAGGCACATCGAGCTTTCATCTTGCCCTAAAATACATTCCCGATTGGGACCACTGAAGTTGCAGATGACTATAGTTTTGGGGCAGTGGAATGCACAATACAGGGGTCTGGCTTGCAACTCTCCTTTAAGTAAGGTTTATTGTAGTCCCGCAGTTGCCCTTCTTACACACACGACCATCACTGGCACTGAGGCAGATCGAGCTTTCATGTTGCACTCCAATAAATTCCCGATAGACACCACTGAAGTTGCAGATGACTACAGTTTGGGGTCAGTGGATTGCACAACACAGGGGGTCTGGCTTGGAGCTCTCCTTGAAGTAAGGTTTGTTGTAGGCACCCAGTTGCCCTTCTTACACACACGACTATCACTGGCACCGAGGCAGATCGAGCTTTCGTCTTGCCCTCCAGGAAACTCCCGATTGACACCACTAAAGTTTAGATGACTATTGTTTGGGGTCAGTAGAATGCACAATACAGGGTGTCTGGCTTTTAGCTCTCCTTGAAATAAGGTCTGTTGTAGGCCCGCAGTTGTCCTTCATACACACACGCCCATCACTGGCACCGAGGCAGATCGAGCTTTCATCTTGGCCTAAAATAAATTCCCGATTGACACTACTGAAGTTGCAGATGACTGTAGTTTGGGGTCAGTGGAAAGCACAATCCAGGGGGTCTGGCTTGGAGCTCTCCTTGGAGTAATGTTTCTTATAGGAGCCCAGTGGTCCTTCTTACACACACGACCATCACTGGCACCGAGGCATATCGAGATTTCATCTTGCCCTCCAATAAGTTCCCGATTGACACCACTGAAGTTGCAGATGGCTATAGTTTGGGGTCAGTGGAATGCACAATACAGGGGGTGTGGCTTAAAGCTCTCCTTGAAGTAAGGTTTGTTGTAGGCCCCCAGTTGCCCTTCTTACACACACGACCATCACTGGCACCGAGGCTGATCGATCTTTCATCTTGCAGTCCAATAAACTCCCGATTGACACCACTGAAGGTACAGATGACTATAGTTTGGGGTCAGTTAAATGCACAATACGCGGGGGTCTGGCTTGGAGCTCTCCTTGAAGTAAGGTTTGTTGTAGGCCCCCAGTTGCTCTTCTTACACAGACGACCATCACTGGCACCGAGGCAGATCGAGCTTTCATCTTGCCCTATAATAAATTCCAGACTGACATCACTGATGTTGCAGATGACTATAGTTTGGGGTCAGTGGAATGCACAACACAGGGTGTCTGGCTTGGAGCTCTCCTTGAAGTAAGGTTTTTTGTAGGCCCCCAGTTGCACTTCTTACACACACGACCATCACTGGCACAGAGGCAGATCGAGCATTCATCTTGCCCTCCAATCAATTCCTGATTGACACCACTGAAGTTGCAGATGACAATAGTTTGGGGTCAGTGGAATGCACAATACAGGGGGTCTGGCTTGGAGCTCTCCTTGAAGTAAGGTTTGTTGTAGGCCCCCAGTTGCCCTTCTTACACACACGACCATCACTGGCACTGAGGCAGATCTAGCTTTCATCTTGCCCTCCAATAAATTCCCGATTGACACCACAGAAGTTGCAGATGACTATAGCTTGGGGTCAGTGGAATGCACAATACGGGGGGTCTGGCTTGGAGCTCTCCTTGAAGTAAGGTTTGTTGTAGGCCCGCAGTTGCACTTCATACACACACGACCATCACTGGCACTGAAGCAGTTTGAGCTTTCATCTTGCCCTCCAATAAATTCCCGATTGACTCCACTGAAGTTGCAGATGACTATAGTTTGGGGTCAGTGGAAGGCACAATACAGGGGGTCTGGCTTGGAGCTCTCCTTGAAGTAAGGTTTCTTGTAGGCCCCCAGTTGCCCTTCTTACACACACGACCATCACTGGCGCCGATGCAGTTCGAGATTTCATCTTGCCCTCCAATAAATTCCCGATTGACACCACTGAAGTTGCAGATGACTATAGTTTGGCGTCAGTACAATGCACAATCCAGTGGGTCTGGCTTGGAGCTCTCCTTGAAGTAAGGTTTGTTGTAGGCCCACAGTTGCCCTTCTTACACACACGACCATAACTGTCAGTGAGGCAGATCGAGCTTTCATCTTGCCCTCCAATACATTCCCGATTGACACCACTGAAGTTGCCGATGACTATCATTTTGGGGCAGTGGAATGCACAATACAGGGGTCTGGCTTGCAGCACTCCTTGAAGTAAGGTTTGTTGTAGTCCCGCAGTTGCCCTTCTTACACACACGACCATCACTGGCACTGAGGCAGATCGAGCTTTCATCTTCCACTCCAATAAATTCCCGATTGTCACCACTGAAGTTGCAGATGACTACAGTTTGGGGTCAGTGGATTGCACAACACAGGGGTTCTGGCTTGGAGCTCTCCTTGAAGTAGGTTTGTTGTAGGCCCCCAGTTGCCCTTCTTACACACACGACCATCACTGGCACTGAGGCATGTCGAGCTTTTATCTTGTCCTCCAACAAATTCCCGATTGACCCCACTGAAGTTGCAGATGACTATAGTTTGGGGTCATTGGAATGCACAATACAGGCGGTCTGGCTACGAGCTCTCCATGCTGTAAGGTATGATGTAGGCCCCCAGTTGCCCTTCTTACACACATGACCATCACTGGCACCGAGGCAGATCGAGCTTTCATCTTGCCCTCCAATAAATTCCCGATTGACACCATTGAAGTTGGAGATCACTATAGTTTGGGGTCAGTGGAATGCACAGTACAGGGGGTCTGGTTTGGAGCTCTCCTTGAAGCAAGGTTTGTTGTAGGCCCGCAGTTGCCCTGATACACACATGACCATCACTGGTACCGAGGCAGATCCAGTTTTCATCTTGCCCTCCAATAAATTCCCGATTGACATCACTTAAGTTGCAGACGACTATAGTTTGTGGTCAGTGGAATGCAAAACACAGGGGGTCTGGCTTGGAGCTCTCCTTGAAGTAAGGTTTTTTGTAGGCCCCCAGTTGCCCATCTTACACACACGACCATCATTGGCACTGAGGCAGATCGAGCTTTCTTCTTGCCCTCCAATAAAATCCCGATTGACACCACTGAAGTTGCAGATGACTATAGTTTTGGGTCAGTTGAATGCACAATACAGGGGGCTCTGGCTTGGAGCTCTCCTTTAGGTAAAGTTTGTTGTAGGATCGCAGTTGCCCTTCTTACTCAGACGACCATCACTGGCACCGAGGCAGATCGAGCTTTCATCTTGCCCTCCAATAAATTCCCGATTGACACCACTGAAGTTGCAGATGACTATAGTTTGGGGTCAGTGGAAAGCACAATCCTGGGTGTCTGGCTTGGAGCTCTCCTTGAAGTAAGATTCCTTGTAGGCCCCCAGTTGCCCTTCTTACACACACGACCATCACTGGCACCGAGGCAGATCGAGCTTTCATCTTGCCCTAAAATAAATTCCCGACTGACATCACTAAAGTTGCAGATGACTATAGTTTGATGTCAGTGGAAAGCACAATCCAGGTGGTCTGGCTTGGAGCTCTCCTTGGAGTAAAGTTTCTTGTAGGAGCCCATTGGTCCCTCTTACACACACGACCATTACTGGCACCGAAGTATATCGAGATTTCATCTTGCCCTCCAATAAATTCCCATTTGACACCACTGACGTTGCAGATGACGATAGTTTGGGGTCAGTGGAATGTACAATACAGGGGGTCTGTCTTGGAGCTCTCCTTGAAGTAAGGTTTGTTGTAGGACCCCAGTTGCCCTTCTTACACACACGACCATCACTGGCACCGAGGCAGATCGAGCTTTCATCTTGCAGTCCAATAAATTCCCGATTGACACCACTGAAGGTACAGATGACTATAGTTTGGGGTCAGTTAAATGCACAATACAGTGGGTCTGGCTTGGAGCTCTCCTTGAAGTAAGGTTTGTTGTAGGCCCCCAGTTGCTCTTCTTACACAGACGACCATCACTGGCACCGAGGCAGATCGAGCTTTCATCTTGCCCTCCAATAAATTCCCGATTGACATCACTGATGTTGTAGACGACTATAGTTTGGGGTCAGTGGAATGCACAGCACATGGGGTCTGGCTTGGAGCTCTCCTGGAAGTAAGGTTTTTTGTAGGCCCCCAGTTGCCCTTCTTACACACACGACCATCATTGGCACTGAGGCAGATCGAGCTTTCATCTTGCCCTCCAATAAATCCCGATTGACACCACTGAAGTTGCAGATGACTATAGTTTGGGGTCAGTGGCATTCACAATACAGGGGGTCTGGCTTGGAGCTCTCCTTAAGGTAAAGTTTGTTGTATGCACGCAGTTGCCCTTCTTACACACACGACCATCACTGGCAGTGAGGCATATCGGGCCTTCGTCTTGCCCTACAATAAATTCCCGATTGACACCACTGAAGATGCAGATGACTATAGTTTGGTGTCGGTGGAATGCACAATACAGGGGGTATGGCTTGGAGCTCTCCTTGAAGTAAGATTTGTTGTAGGCTCCAGTTGCCCTTCTTACACACACAACCAGCACTGGCACCGACGCAGATCGAGCTTTCATCTTGCCCTCCAATAAATTCCCGATTGACACCACTGAAGTTTCAGATGACTATAGTTTAGGGTCAGTGGAATGCACAGTACAGGGGTTCTGGCTTGGAGCTCTCCTTGAAGAAAGATTTCTTGTAGGCCCCCCAGTTGCCCTTCTTACACACACGACCATCACTGGCTTCAAGGCTGAACGAGCTTTCATCTTTCCCTCCAATAAATTCCCGATTGACACCACTGAAGTTGCAGATGACTATAGTTTGGGGTCAGTGGAGTGCACAATACAGGGGGTCTGGCTTGAAGCTCTCCTTGGAGTAAAGTTTCCTGTAGGAGCCCAGTGGCCCTTCTTACACACACGACCATCTCTGGCACCGAGGCAGATCGAGATTTCCTCTTGCCCTCCAATAAATTCCCGATTGACACCACTGAAGTTACAGGTGACTACAGTTTGGGGTCAGTGGAATGCACAATACAGAGGTTCTGGCTTGGAACTCTCCTTGAAGTAAGGTTTGTTGTGGGCCCCCAGTATGCCCTTCTTACACACACGACCATCACTGGCACCGAAGCATATCGAGCTTTCATCTTGCCCTCCAATAAATTCCCGATTGACACCACTGAAGTTACAGATGACTATAGTTTGGGGTCAGTGGAATGCACAATACAGGGGGTCTGGCTTGGAGCTCTCCTTGAAGTAAGGTTTGTTGTAGGCCCCCACTTGCTCTTCTTACACACACGACCATCACTGGCACCGAGGCATATCGAGCTTTCTTCTTGGCCTATAATAAATTCCCGATTGACATCACTGAAGTTGCAGATGACTATAGTTTGGGGTCAGTGGAATGCACAATACAGGATGTCTGGCTTGGAGCTCTCCTTGAAGTAAAGTTTTTTGTAGGCCCCCAGTTGCCCTTCTTACACTCACGACCATCACTGGCACCGAGGCAGATCGAGCTTTCATCTTGTCCTCCAAAAATTCCTGATTGACACCACTGAAGTTGCAGATGACTATAGTTTGGGGTCAGTGGAATGCACAATACAGGGGGTCTGGTTTGGAGCTCTCCTTGAGGTAAGGTTTGTTGTAGGCCCCCAGTTGCCCTTCTTACACACACGACCATCACTGGCACTGAGGCAGATCGAGCTTTCATCTAGCCCTCCAATGAATTCCCGATTGACTCCACTGAAGTTGCAGATGACTATAGAGTGGGGTCAGTGGAATGCACAATACAGGGGTCTGGCTTGCAGCTCTCCTTGAAGTGTATGTCTGTTGTAGTCCCGCAGTTGCCCTTCTTACACACACGACCATCACTGGCACTGAGGCAGATCGAGCTTTCATCTTGCACTCCAATAAATTCCCGATTGACACCACTGAAGTTGCAGATGACTACAGTTTGGGGTCAGTGGATTGCACAACACAGGGGGTCTGGCTTGGAGCTCTCCTTGAAGTAGGTTTGTTGTAGGCCCCCAGTTGCCCTTCTTAATCACACGACCATCACTGGCACCGAGGCAGATCGAGCTTTCGTCTTGAACTACAATAAATTCCCGATTGACACCACTGAAGTTGCAGATGACTATAGTTTGGGGTCAGTGGAATGCACAATACAGCTGGTCTGCCTAGGAGCTCTCCATGAAGAAAGGTTTGATGTAGTTCCCCAGTTGCCATTCTTACACACACGACCATCACTGGCACTGAGGCAGTTCGAGCTTTCAATTTGCCCTCCAATAAATCCCGATTGACACCACTGAAGATGCAGATAACTATAGTTTGGGGTCAGTGGCGTTCACAATACAGGGGGTCTGGCTTGGAGCTCTCCTTTAGGTAAAGTTTGTTGTATGCATGCAGTTGCCCTTCTTACACACACGACCATCACTAGCACCGAGGCAGATAGAGCTTTCGTCTTGAACTACAATAAATTCCCGATTGACACCACTGAAGTTGCGGATGACTATAGTTTGGGGTCAGTGGAATACACAATACAGCGGGTCTGCCTAGGAGCTCTCCATGAAGAAAGGTTTGATGTAGTTCCCCAGTTGCCCTTCTAACAGACACGACCATCACTGGCACTGCGGCAGTTCGAGCTTTCAACTTGCCCTCCAATAAATTCCCGATTGACACCACTAAGGTTCAGATGACTATAGTTTGGGGTCAGTGGAATGCACAATACAGGGGGTCTGGCTTGGATCTCTCTTTGAAGTAAGGTTTCTGCTAGGCCCCCAGTTGCGCTTCTTACACACACGACCATCACTGTCAGTGAGGCATATCGAGCTTTCATCTTGCCCTCCAATACATTCCCGATTGACACCACTCAAGTTGCAGATGACTATAGTTTAGGGTCAGTGGATTGCACAATACAGGGGGTCTGGTTTGGAGCTCTCCTTGACGTAAGATTTCTTGTATGCCCCCAGTTGCCCTTCTTACACACACGACCATCCCTGGCACCGAGGCAGATCGAGCTTTCATCTTGCCCTCCAATAAATTCCCGATTGACACCACTGAAGTTGCAGATGACTATAGCTTGGGGTCTGTGGAATGCACAATCCAGGGGGACTGGCTTGCAGCTCTCCTTGGAGTAACGTTTCCTGTAAGAGCTCAGTGGCCCTTCTTACACACACGACCATCACTGGCACCGAGGCAGATCGAGATTTCATCTTGCCCTCAAATAAATTCCCGATTGACACCACTGAAGTTGCAGATGACTATAGTTTGGGGTCAGTGGAATGCACAATACAGGGGGTCTGGCGTAGAGCTCTCTTTGAAGTAAGGTTTGATGTAGGCCCCCAGTTGCCCTTCTTACACACACGACCATCACTGGCACCGACGCAGATCGAGCTTTCATCTTGCCCTCCAGTAAATTCCCGATTGACACCACGGAAGGTACAGAGGACTATAGTTTGGGGTCAGTGGAATGCACAATACAGGGGGTCTGGCCTGGAGCTCTCATTGAAGTAAGGTTTTTTGTAGGCCTCCAGTTGCCTTCTTACACACACGACCATCACTGGCACCGAGGCAGATCGAGCTTTCATCTTGCACTCCAATAAATTCCTGATTGACACCACTGAAGTTGCAGATGACTATAGTTTGGGGTCAGTGGAATGCACAGTACAGGGGTCTGGCTTGGAGCTCTCCTTGAAGTAAGGTTTGTTGTAGTCCCGCAGTTGCCCTTCTTACACACACGACCATCACTGGCACTAGGGCAGATCGAGCTTTCATCTTGCACTCCAATAACTTCCCGATTGACACCACTGAAGTTGCAGATGACTACAGTTTGGGGTCAGTGGATTGCACAACACAGGGGGTCTCGCTTGGAGCTCTCCTTGAAGTAGAATTGTTGTAGGACCCCAGTTGCCCTTCTTACACACACGACCATCACTGGCACTGAGGCATGTCGAGCTTTCATCTTGTCCTCCAATAAATTCCCGATTAACCCCACTGAAGTTGCATATGACTATAGTTTGTGGTCAGTGGAATGCATAATACAGGGGGTCCGGCTTGGAGCTCTCCTTGATGTAAGGTTTCTTGTAGGCCTCCAGTTGCCCATCTTATACACACAACCTTTACTGGCACCGAGGCAGATCGAGCCTTCATCTTGCCCTCCAATAAATTCCCTATAGACACCACTGAAGTTTCAGATGACAATAGTTTGGGGTCAGTGGAATGCACAATACAGGGGGTCTGGCTTGGAGCTCTCCTTGAAGTAAGATTTCTTGTAGGCCCCCAGTTGCCCTTCTTACACACACGACCATCACTGGCACCGAGGAAGATAGAGCTTTCATCTTGACCTAAAATAAATTCCCGATTGACACCACTGAAGTTGCAGATGACTATAGTTTGGGGTCAGTGGAAAGCACAATCCAGGGGGTCTGTCTTGGAGCTCTCCTTGGACTAAAGTTTCTTGTAGGAGCCCAGTGGTCCTTCTTACACACTCGACCATAACTGGCTACGAGGCAGATCGAGATTTCATCTTGCCCTCCAATAAATTCCCGATTGACACCACTGAAGTTTCAGATGACTATAGTTTGCGGTCAGTGGATTGCACAATACAGGGGGTCTGGCTTGGAGCTCTCCTTGAAGTACGATTTCTTGTATGCCCCCAGTTGCCCTTCTTACACACACGACCATCCCAGGCACCGAGGCAGATCGAGCTTTCATCTTGCCCTCCAATAAATTCCCGATTTACACCACTGAAGTTGCAGATGACTATAGCTTGGGGTTGGCGAAATGCACAATCCAGGGGGTCTGGCTTGCAGCTCTCCTTGAAGTAAGGTTTGTAGTAGTCCCGCAGTTGCCCTTCTTACACACACGACCATCACTGGCACTGAGGCAGATCGAGCTTTCATCTTGCACTCCAATAAATTCCCGATTGACACCACTGAAGTTGCAGATGACTACAGTTTGGGGTCAGTGGATTGCACAACACAGGGGGTCTTGCTTGGAGCTCTCCTTGAAGTAGGTTTCTTGTAGGCCTCCAGTTGCCCATCTTATACACACGACCTTTACTGGCACCGAGGCAGATCGAGTTTTCACCTTGCCCTCCAATAAATTCCCGATTGACAGCACTGAAGATGCAGATGACTGTAGTTTGGGGTCAGTGGAATGCAAAATACAGGGAGTCTGTCTTGGAGCCCTCCTTGAAGTAAGGTTTCTTCTAGGCCCCCAGTTGCCCTTCTTACACACACAACCATCACTGGCACCGAGGCAGATCGAGCTTTCGTCTTGAACTACAATAAATTCCCGATTGACACCACTGAAGTTGCAGATGACTATAGTTTGGGGTCAGTGGAATGCACAATACAGCGGGTCTGCCTAGGAGCTCTCCATGAAGAAAGGTTTGATGTAGTTCCCCAGTTGCCATTCTTACACACACGACCATCACTGGCACTGAGGCAGTTCGAGCTTTCAATTTGCCCTCCAATAAATCCCGATTGACACCACTGAAGATGCAGATAACTATAGTTTGGGGTCAGTGGCGTTCACAATACAGGGGGTCTGGCTTGGAGCTCTCCTTTAGGTAAAGTTTGTTGTATGCATGCAGTTGCCCTTCTTACACACACGACCATCACTAGCACCGAGGCAGATAGAGCTTTCGTCTTGAACTACAATAAATTCCCGATTGACACCACTGAAGTTGCGGATGACTATAGTTTGGGGTCAGTGGAATACACAATACAGCGGGTCTGCCTAGGAGCTCTCCATGAAGAAAGGTTTGATGTAGTTCCCCAGTTGCCCTTCTAACAGACACGACCATCACTGGCACTGCGGCAGTTCGAGCTTTCAACTTGCCCTCCAATAAATTCCCGATTGACACCACTAAGGTTCAGATGACTATAGTTTGGGGTCAGTGGAATGCACAATACAGGGGGTCTGGCTTGGATCTCTCTTTGAAGTAAGGTTTCTGCTAGGCCCCCAGTTGCGCTTCTTACACACACGAACATCACTGTCAGTGAGGCATATCGAGCTTTCATCTTGCCCTCCAATACATTCCCGATTGACACCACTCAAGTTGCAGATGACTATAGTTTAGGGTCAGTGGATTGCACAATACAGGGGGTCTGGTTTGGAGCTCTCCTTGACGTAAGATTTCTTGTATGCCCCCAGTTGCCCTTCTTACTCACACGACCATCCCTGGCACCGAGGCAGATCGAGCTTTCATCTTGCCCTCCAATAAATTCCCGATTGACACCACTGAAGTTGCAGATGACTATAGCTTGGGGTCTGTGGAATGCACAATCCAGGGGGTCTGGCTTGCAGCTCTCCTTGGAGTAACGTTTCTTGTAAGAGCTCAGTGGCCCTTCTTACACACACGACCATCACTGGCACCGAGGCAGATCGAGATTTCATCTTGCCCTCAAATAAATTCCCGATTGACACCACTGAAGTTGCAGATGACTATAGTTTGGGGTCAGTGGAATGCACAATACAGGGGGTCTGGCGTAGAGCTCTCTTTGAAGTAAGGTTTGATGTAGGCCCCCAGTTGCCCTTCTTACACACACGACCATCACTGGCACCGACGCAGATCGAGCTTTCATCTTGCCCTCCAGTAAATTCCCGATTGACACCACGGAAGGTACAGAGGACTATAGTTTGGGGTCAGTGGAATGCACAATACAGGGGGTGTGGCTTGGAGCTCTCCTTGAAGTAAGGTTTGTTGTAGGCACCCAGTTGCTCTTCTTACACACACGACCATCACTGGCACCGAGGCAGATCGAGCTTTCATCTTGCCCTATAATAAATTCCCGATTGACATCACTGAAATTGCAGATGACTATAGTTTGGGGTCAGTGGAATGCACAATACAGGGGGTCTGGCCTGGAGCTCTCATTGAAGTAAGGTTTTTTGTAGGCCTCCAGTTGCCTTCTTACACACACGACCATCACTGGCACCGAGGCAGATCGAGCTTTCATCTTGCACTCCAATAAATTCCTGATTGACACCACTGAAGTTGCAGATGACTGTAGTTTGGGGTCAGTGGAATGCACAGTACAGGGGTCTGGCTTGGAGCTCTCCTTGAAGTAAGGTTTGTTGTAGTCCCGCAGTTGCCCTTCTTACACACACGACCATCACTGGCACTAGGGCAGATCGAGCTTTCATCTTGCACTCCAATAACTTCCCGATTGACACCACTGAAGTTGCAGATGACTACAGTTTGGGGTCAGTGGATTGCACAACACACGGGGTCTGGCTTGGAGCTCTCCTTGAAGTAGAATTGTTGTAGGACCCCAGTTGCCCTTCTTACACACACGACCATCACTGGCACTGAGGCATGTCGAGCTTTCATCTTGTCCTCCAATAAATTCCCGATTAACCCCACTGAAGTTGCATATGACTATAGTTTGTGGTCAGTGGAATGCATAATACAGGGGGTCCGGCTTGGAGCTCTCCTTGATGTAAGGTTTCTTGTAGGCCTCCAGTTGCCCATCTTATACACACAACCTTTACTGGCACCGAGGCAGATCGAGCATTCATCTTGCCCTCCAATAAATTCCCTATAGACACCACTGAAGTTTCAGATGACAATAGTTTGGGGTCAGTGGAATGCACAATACAGGGGGTCTGGCTTGGAGCTCTCCTTGAAGTAAGATTTCTTGTAGGCCCCCAGTTGCCCTTCTTACACACACGACCATCACTGGCACCGAGGAAGATAGAGCTTTCATCTTGACCTAAAATAAATTCCCGATTGACACCACTGAAGTTGCAGATGACTATAGTTTGGGGTCAGTGGAAAGCACAATCCAGGGGGTCTGTCTTGGAGCTCTCCTTGGACTAAAGTTTCTTGTAGGAGCCCAGTGGTCCTTCTTACACACTCGACCATAACTGGCTACGAGGCAGATCGAGATTTCATCTTGCCCTCCAATAAATTCCCGATTGACACCACTGAAGTTTCAGATGACTATAGTTTGCGGTCAGTGGATTGCACAATACAGGGGGTCTGGCTTGGAGCTCTCCTTGAAGTACGATTTCTTGTATGCCCCCAGTTGCCCTTCTTACACACACGACCATCCCAGGCACCGAGGCAGATCGAGCTTTCATCTTGCCCTCCAATAAATTCCCGATTTACACCACTGAAGTTGCAGATGACTATAGCTTGGGGTTGGCGAAATGCACAATCCAGGGGGTCTGGCTTGCAGCTCTCCTTGAAGTAAGGTTTGTAGTAGTCCCGCAGTTGCCCTTCTTACACACACGACCATCACTGGCACTGAGGCAGATCGAGCCTTCGTCTTGCCCTCCAATAAATTCCCGATTGACAGCTCTGAAGATGCAGATGACTGTAGTTTGGGGTCAGTGGAATGCACAATACAGGGGGTCTGTCTTGGAGCCCTCCTTGAAGTAAGGTTTCTTCTAGGCCCCCAGTTGCCCTTCTTACACACACAACCATCACTGGCACCGAGGCAGATCGAGCCTTCATCTTGCCCTCCAATAAATTCCCGATTGACACCACTGAAGTTTCAGATGACAATAGTTTGGGGTCAGTGGAATGCACAATACAGGGGGTCTGGCTTGGAGCTCTCCTTGAAGTAAGATTTCTTGTAGGCCCCCAGTTGCCCTTCTTACACACACGACCATCACTGGCACCGAGGAAGATCGAGCTTTTATCTTGCCCTAAAATAAATTCCCGATTAACACCACTGAAGTTGCAGATGACTATAGTTTGGGGTCAGTGGAAAGCACAATCCAGGGGGTCTGGTTGGAGCTCTCCTTGGACTAAAGTTTCTTGTAGGAGCCCAGTGGTCCTTCTTACACACTCGACCATAACTGGCACCGAGGCAGATCGAGATTTCATCTTGCCCTCCAATAAATTCCCGATTGACACCATTGAAGTTGCAGATGACTATAGTTTGGGGTCACTGGAATGCACAATTCAAGGGGTCTGGTTTGGAGCTCTCCTTGAAGTAAGGTTTGTTTTAGGCCCCCAGTTGCCCTTCTTACACACACGACCATCACTGGCACCGAGGCAGATCGAGCTTTCATCTTGCAGTCAAATAAACTCCCGATTGACACCACTGACGGTACAGACGACTATAGTTTGGGGTCAGTTAAATGCACAATACAGGGTGTCTGGCTTGGGGCTCTCCTTGAAGTAAGGTTTGTTGTAAGCCCCCAGTTGCTCTTCTTACACAGACGACCGTCACTGGCACCGAGGCAGATCGAGCTTTCATCTTGCCCTCCAATAAAGTCCCGATTGACATCACTGAAGTTGCAAACGACTATAGTTTGGGGCCAGTGGAATGCACAATACAGGCGGTCTGGCTTGGAGTTCTCCATGCTGTAAGGTATGTTGTAGGCCCCCAGTATCCCTTCTTTCACACACGACCATCACTGGCACCGAGGCAGATCGAGCTTTCATCTTGCCCTCCAATAAATTCCCGATTGACACCACTGAAGTTGCAGATCACTATAGTTTGGGGTCAGTGGAATGCACAATACAGGGGGTCTGGTTTGGAGCTCTCCTTGAAGTAAGGTTTGTTGTAGGCCCGCAGTTGCCCTGATACACACACGACCATCACTGGTACCGAGGCAGATCCAGTTTTCATTATGCCCTCCAATAAAGTCCCGATTGACATCAGTGAAGTTGCAGACGACTATAGTTTGGCGTCAGTGGAATGCACAACACAGGGGGTCTGGCTTGGAGCTCTCCTTGAAGTAAGATTTTTTGTAGGCCCTCAGTTGCCCATCTTACACACACGACCATCATTGGCACTGAGGCAGATCGAGCTTTCATCTTGCCCTCCAATAAATTCCCGATTGATACCACTGAAGTTGCAGATGACTATAGTTTTGGGTCAGTGGAATGCACAATACAGGGGGGTCTGGCTTGGAGCTCTCCTTTAGGTAAAGTTTGTTGTAGGCTCGCAGTTGCCCTTCTTACACACACGACCATCACTGGCACCGAGGCAGATCGAGCTTTCATCTTGCCCTCCAATAAATTCCCGATTGACACCACTGAAGTTTCAGATGACTATAGTTTGGGGTCAGTGGAAGGCACAATACAGGGGGTCTGGCTTGGAGCTCTCCTTGAAGTAAGGTTTCTTGTAGGCCCCCAGTTTCCCTTCTTACACACACGACCGTCACTGGCACCGAGGTAGATCGAGCTTTCATCTTGCCCTAAAATAAATTCCCGATTGACACCACTGAATTTGCAGATGACTATAGTTTGAGGTCAGTGGAAAGCACAATCCAGGGGGTCTGGCTTGGAGCTCTCCTTGGAGTAAAGTTTCTTGTAGGAGCCCATTGGTCCTTCTTTCACACACGACCATCACTGGCACCGAGGTATATCGAGATTTCATCTTGCCCTCCAATGAATTCCCGATTGACACCACTGAAGTTGCAGATGACGATAGTTTGGGGTCAGTGGAATGTACAATACAGGGGGTCTGGCTTGGAGCTCTGTTTGAAGTAAGGTTTGTTGCAGGACCCCAGTTGCCCTTCTTACACACACGACCATCACTGGCACCGAGGCAGATCGAGCTTTCATCTTGCAGTCCAATAAACTCCCGATTGACACCACTGAAGGTACAGATGACTATAGTTTGGGGTCAGTTAAATGCACAATACAGTGGGTCTGGCTTGGAGCTCTCCTTGAAGTAAGGTTTGTTGTAGGCCCCCAATTGCTCTTCTTACACAGAGGACCATCACTGGCACCGAGGCATATCGAGCTTTCATCTTGCCCTATAATAAATTCCCGATAGACATCACCGAAGTTGCAGATGACTATAGTTTGGGGTCAGTGGAATGCACAAGACAGGGGGTCTGGCTTGGAGCTCTCCTTGAAGTAAGGTTTTTTGTAGGCCCCCAGTTGCCCTTCTTACACACACGTACATCACTGGCACTGAGGCAGATCGAGCTTTCATCTTGTCCTCCATAAATTCCTGATTGACACCACTGAAGTTGCAGATGACTATAGTTTGGGGTCAGTGGAATGCACAATACAGCGGGTCTGCCTAGGAGCTCTCCATGAAGAAAGGTTTGGTGTAGTTCCCCAGTTGCCCTTCTTACACACACGACCATCACTGGCTCTGAGGCAGTTCGAGCTATCATCTTGCCCTCCAATTAATTCCCTATTGACACCACTGAAGTTGCAGTTGACTATAGATTGGGGTCAGTGGAATGCACAATACAGGAGGTCTGGCTTGGAGCTCTCCTTGAAGTAAGGTTTGTTGTAGGCCCCCAGTTGCCCTTCTTACACACACGACCATCAGTGGCACTGAGGCAGTTCGAGCTATCATGTTGCCCTCCAATAAACTCCCGATTGACACCACTGAAGTTTAGATGACTATAGTTTGGGGTCAGTGGAATGCCCAATTCAGGGGGTCCTGCTTGGATCTCTCCTTGAAGTAAGGTTTCTGCTAGGCCCCCAGTTGCGCTTCTTACACACACGACCATCACTGTCAGTGAGGCATATCGAGCTTTCATCTTGCCCTCCAATAAATTCCCGATTGACACCACTGAAGTTTCAGATGACTATAGTTTAGGGTCAGTGGATTGCACAATAATGGGGGTCGGGTTTGGAGCTCTCTTTGAAGTAAGATTTCTTGTATGCCCCCAGGTGCCCTTCTTACACACACGACCATCCCTGGCACCGAGGCAGATCGAGCTTTCATCTTGCCCTCCAATAAATTCCCGATTGACACCACTGAAGTTGCAGATGACTACAGCTTCGGGTCGGTGGAATGCACAATCCAGGGGGTCTGGCTTGCAGCTCTCCTTGGAGGAACGTTTCTTGTAGGAGCCCAGTGGCCCTTCTTACACACACTACCATCACTGGCACCGAGGCAGATCGAGATTTCATCTTGCCCTCGAATAAATTCCCGATTGACACCACTGAAGTTGCAGATAACTATAGTTTGGGATCAGTGGAATGCACAATACAGGGGGTCTGGCGAGGAGCTCTCTTTGAAGTAAGGTTTGATGTAGGCCCCCAGTTGCCCTTCTTACACACACGACCATCACTGGCACCGAAGCAAATCGAGCTTTCATCTTGCCCTCCAATAAATTCCCGATTGACACCACGGAAGGTACAGATGACTATAGTTTGGGGTCAGTGGAATGCACAATACAGGGGGACTGGCTTGGAGCTCTCCTTGAAGTAAGGTTTGTTGTAGGCACCCAGTTGCTCTTCTTACACACACGACCATCACTGGCACCGAGGCAGATCGTGCTTTCATCTTGCCCTATAATAAATTCCCGATTGACATCACTGAAATTGCAGATGACTATAGTTTGGGGTCAGTGGAATGCACAATACAGGGGGTTTGGCTTGGAGCTCTCCTTCATGTAAGATTTCTTGTAGGCCCCCAGTTGCCCTTCTTACACACACGACCATCACTGGCACCGAGGAAGATCGAGCTTTCACCTTGCCCTCCAATAAAATCCCGATTGACACCACTGAAGTTGCAGATGACTGTAGTTTGGGGTCAGTGGAATGCACAATACAGGGGGTCTTTCTTGGATGCCTCCTTGAAGTAGGGTTTCTTCTAGGCCCCCAGTTGCCCTTCTTACACACACAACCATCACTGGCACCGAGGCAGATCGAGCCTTCATGTTGCCCACCAATAAATTCCCGATTGACACCACTGAAGTTTCAGATGACAATAGTTTGGGGTCAGTGGAATGCACAATACAGGGGGTCTGGCTTGGAGCTCTCCTTCATGTAAGATTTCTTGTAGGCCCCCAGTTGCCCTTCTTACACACACGACCATCACTGGCACCGAGGAAGATCGAGCTTTCATCTTGCCCTAAAATAAATTCCCGATTGACACCACTGAAGTTGCAGATGACTATAGTTTGGTGGCAGTGCAAAGCACAATCCAGGGGGTCTGGCTTGGAGCTCTCCTTGGTCTAAAGTTTCTTGTAGGAGCCCAGTGTTCCTTCTTACACACTCGACCATCACTGGCACCGAGGCAGATCGAGATTTCATCTTGCCCTCCAATAAATTCCCGATTGACACCACTGAAGTTTCAGATGACTATAGTTTAGGGTCAGTGGATTGCACAATACAGGGGGTCTGTCTTGGAGCTCTCCTTGAAGTAAGATTTCTTGTATGCCCCCAGTTGCCCTTCCTACACACACGAAAATCCCTGGCACCGAGGCAGATCGAGCTTTCATCTTGCCCTCCAATAAATTCCCGATTGACACCACTGAAGTTGCAGATGACTATAGCTTGGGGTCGGTCGAATGCACAATCCAGGGGGTCTGGCTTGCAGCTCTCCTTGGAGTAACGTTTCTTGTAGGAGCCCAGTGGCCCTTCTTACACACACGACCAGCACTGGCACCGAGGCAGATCGAGATTTCATCTTGCCCTCCAATAAATTCCCGATTGACACCACTGAAGTTGCAGATGACTATAGTTTGGGGTCAGTGGAATGCACAATACAGGGGTCTGGCTTGCAGCTCTCCTTGAAGTAAGGTTTGTAGTAGTCCCGCAGTTGCCCTTCTTACACACACGACCATGATTGGCACTGAAGCTGATCGAGCCTTCATCTTGCACTCCAATAAATTCCCGATAGACACCACTGAAGTTGCAGATGACTACAGTTTGGGGTCAGTGGATTGCACAACACAGGGGGTCTGGCTTGGAGCTCTCCTTGAAGTAGGTTTGTTGTAGGCCCCCAGTTGCCTTTCTTACACACACGACCATCACTGGCACTGAGGCATGTCGAGCTTTCATCTTGTCCTCCAATAAATTCCCGATTGACCCCACTGAAGTTGCAGATGCCTATAGTTTGTGGTCAGTGGAATGCATAATACAGGGGGTCCGGCTTGGAGCTCTCCTTGAAGTAAGGTTTCTTGTAGGCCTCCAGTTGCCCATCTTATACACACGACCTTTACTGGCACCGAGGCAGATCGAGCTTTCACCTTGCCCTCCAATAAATTCCCGATTGACACCACTGAAGTTGCAGATGACTATAGTTTGGGGTCAGTGGAATGCATAATACAGGGGGTCTGGTTTGGAGCTCTCCTTGAAGTAAGGTTTGTTTTAGGCCCCCAGTTGCCCTTCTTACACACACGACCATCACTGGCACCGAGGCAGATCGAGCTTTCATCTTGCAGTCAAATAAACTCCCGATTGATACCACTGAAGTTGCAGATGTCTATAGTTTGGGGACAGTGTAATGCACAATACAGGGGGTCTGGCTAGGAGCTATCCTTGAAGTAAGGGTTGTTGTAGGCACCCAGTTGCTCTTCTTACACACACGACCATCACTGGCACCGAGGCAGATCGTGCTTTCATCTTGCCCTATAAAAAATTCCCGATTGACATCGCTGCAATTGCAGATTACTATAGTTTGGGGTCAGTGGAATGCACAATACAGGGGGTTTGGCTTGGAGCTCTCATTGAAGTAAGGTTTTTTGTAGGCCTCCTGTTGCCTTCTTACACACACGACCATCACTGGCACCGAGGCAGATCGAGCTTTCATCTTGCCCTCCAATTAATTCCTGATTGACACCACTGAAGTTGCAGATGACTATAGTTTGGGGTCAGTGGAATGCACAGTACAGGGGTCTGGCTTGGAGCTCTCCTTGAAGTAAGGTTTGTAGTAGTCCCGCAGTTGCCCTTCTTACACACACGACCATCACTGGCACTGAGGCAGATCGAGCTTCCATCTTGCACTCCAATAAATTCCCGATTGACACCACTGAAGTTGCAGATGACTATAGTTTGTGGTCAGTGGAATGCATAATCCAGGGGGTCCGTCTTGGAGCTCTCCTTGAAGTAAGGTTTCTTGTAGGCCTCCAGTTGCCCATCTTATACACACGACATTTACTGGCACCGAGGCAGATCGAGCTTTCACCTTGCCCTCCAATAAAATCCCGATTGACACCACTGAAGTTGCAGATGACTATAGTTTGTGGTCAGTGGAATGCATAATACAGGGGGTCCGGCTTGGAGCTCTCCTTGAAGTAAGGTTTGTTGTAGGCACCCAGTTGCTCTCCTTACACCCACGACCATCACTGGCACCGAGGCAGATCGAGCTTTCATCTTTCCCTCCAATAAATTCCTGATTGACACCACTGAAGTTGCAGATGACTATAGTTTGGGGTCAGTGGAATGCACAATACAGGGGGTCTGGCCTGGAGCTTTCATTGAAGTAAGGTTTTTTGTAGGCCTCCAGTTGCCTTCTTACACACACGACCATCACTGGCACCGAGGCAGATCGAGCTTTCATCTTGCCCTCCAATTAATTCCTGATTGACACCACTGAAGTTGCAGATGACTATAGTTTGGGGTCAGTGGAATGCACAGTACTGGGGTCTGGCTTGGAGCTCTCCTTGAAGTAAGGTTTGTTGTCGTCCCGCAGTTGCTCTTCTTACACACACAACCATCACTGGCACTAGGGCAGATCGAGCTTTCATCTTGCACTCCAATAACTTCCCGATTGACACCACTGAAGTTGCAGATGACTACAGTTTGGGGTCAGTGGATTGCACAACACAGGGGGTTTGGCTTGGAGCTCTCCTTGAAGTAGAATTGTTGTAGGACCCCAGTTGCCCTTCTTACACACACGACCATCACTGGCACTGAGGCATGTCGAGCTTTCATCCTGTCCTAAAATAAATTCCCGATTAACCCCACTGAAGTTGCAGATGACTATAGTTTGTGGTCAGTGGAATACATAATACAGGGTGTCCGGCTTGGAGCTCTCCTTGAAGTAAGGTTTCTTGTAGGCCTCCAGTTGCCCATCTTATACACACAACCTTTACTGGCACCGAGGCAGATCGAGCCTTCATCTTGCCCTCCAATAAATTCCCGATAGACACCACTGAAGTTGCAGATGACAATAGTTTGGGGTCAGTGGAATGCACAATACAGGGGGTCTGGCTTGGAGCTCTCCTTGACGTAAGATTTCTTGTAGGCCTCCAGTTGCCCTTCTTACACACACGACCATCACTGGCACCGAGGAAGATCGAGCTTTCATCTTGACCTAAAATAAATTCCCGATTTACACCACTGAAGTTGCAGATGACTATAGCTTGGGGTCGGCGGAATGCACAATCCAGGGGGTCTGGCTTGCAGGTCTCCTTGGAGTAACGTTTCTTGTAGGAGCCCAGTGGCCTTCTTACACACACGACAATCACTGGCACCGAGGCAGATCGAGATTTCATCTTGCCCTCCAATAAATTCCCGATTGACACCACTGAAGTTGCAGATGACTATAGTTTGGGGTCAGTGGAATGCACAATACAGGGGGTCTGGCGTGGAGCTCTCTTTGAAGTAAGGTTTGTTGTAGGCCCCCAGTTGCCCTTCTTTCACACACAACCATCACTGGCACCGAAGCAGATCGAGCTTTCATCTTGCCCTCCAATAAATTCCCGATTGACACCACGGAAGGTACAGATGACTATTGTTTGGGGTCAGTGGAATGCACAATACAGGGGGTCTGGCTTGGAGCTCTCCTTGAAGTTAGGTTTGTTGTAGGCACCCAGTGTCCCTTCTTACACACACGACCATCACTGGCACCGAGGCAGATCGAGCTTTCATCTTGCCCTATAATAAATTCCCGATTGACATCACTGAAATTGCAGATGGCTATAGTTTGGGGTCAGTGGAATGCACAATACAGGGGGTCTGGCTTGGAGCTCTCATTGAAGTAAGGTTTTTTGTAGGCCTCTAGTTGCCTTCTTACACACACGACCATCACTGGCAGCGAGGCAGATCGAGCTTTCATCTTGCCCTCCAATAAATTCCTGATTGACACCACTGAAGTTGCAGATGACTACAGTTTGGGGTCAGTGGATTGCACAACACAGGGGGTCTTGCTTGGAGCTCTCCTTGAAGTAGGTTTGTTGTAGGCCCCCAGTTGCCCTTCTTACACACACGACCATCACTGGCACTGAGGCATGTCCAGCTTTCATCTTGTCCTCCAATAAATTCCCGATTGACCCCACTGAAGTTGCAGATGACTATAGTTTGTGGTCAGTGGAATGCATAATACAGGCGGTCCGGCTTGGAGCTCTCCTTGAAGTAAGGTTTCTTGTAGGCCTCCAGTTGCCCATCTTATACACACGACCTTAACTGGCACCGAGGCAGATCGAGTTTTCACCTTGCCCTCCAATAAATTCCCGATTGACACCACTGAAATTGCAGATGACTGTAGTTTGGAGTCAGTGGAATGCACAATACAGGGGGTCTGTCTTGGAGCCCTCCTTGAAGTAAGGTTTCTTCTAGGCCCCCAGTTGCCCTTCTTACACACACAACCATCACTAGCACCGAGGCAGATCGAGCCTTCATCTTGCCCTCCAATAAATTCCCGATTGACACCACTGAAGTTTCAGATGACAATAGTTTGGGGTCAGTGGATTGCACAATACAGGGGGTCTGGCTTGGAGCTCTCCTTGAAGTAAGATTTCTTGTAGGCCCCCAGTTGCCCTTCTTACACACACGACCATCACTGGCACCGAGGAAGATCGAGCTTTCATCTTGCCCTAAAATAAATTCCCGATTGACACCACTGAAGTTGCAGATGACTATAGTTTGGGGTCAGTGGAAAGCACAATCCAGGGGGTCTGGCTTGGAGCTCTCCTTGGACTAAAGTTTCTTGTAGGAGCCCAGTGGTCCTTCTTACACACTCGACCATAACTGGCACCGAGGCAGATCGAGATTTCATCTTGCCCTCCAATAAATTCCCGATTGACACCATTGAAGTTGCAGATGACTATAGTTTGGGGTCACTGGAATGCACAATTCAGGGGGTCTGGTTTGGAGCTCTCCTTGAAGTAAGGTTTGTTTTAGGCCCCCAGTTGCCCTTCTTACACACACGACCATCACTGGCACCGAGGCAGATCGAGCTTTCATCTTGCAGTCAAATAAACTCCCGATTGACACCACTGACGGTACAGACGACTATAGTTTGGGGTCAGTTAAATGCACAATACAGGGTGTCTGGCTTGGGGCTCTCCTTGAAGTAAGTTTTGTTGTAAGCCCCCAGTTGCTCTTCTTACACAGACGACCGTCACTGGCACCGAGGCAGATCGAGCTTTCATCTTGCCCTCCAATAAATTCCCGATTGACATCACTGAAGTTGCAAACGACTATAGTTTGGGGCCAGTGGAATGCACAACACAGGGGGTCTGGCTTGGAGCTCTCCTTGAAGTAAGGTTCTTTGTAGGCTCCAGTTGCGCTTCTTACACACACGACCATCATTGGCACTGAGGCAGATCGAGCTTTCATCTTGCCCTCCAATAAATTCCCGATTGACACCACTGAATTTTCAGATGACATTAGTTTGGGGTCAGTGGAATGCACAATACAGGAGGTCTGGCTTGGAGCTCTCCTTTAGGTAAAGTTTGTTGTAGGCTCGCAGTTGCCCTTCTTACACACACGACCATCACTGGCACCGAGGCAGATAGAGCTTTCGTCTTGAACTACAATAAATTCCCGATTGACACCACTGAAGTTGCAGATGACTATAGTTTGGGGTCAGTGGAATGCACAATACAGGCGGTCTGGCTTGGAGCTCTCCATGCTGTAAGGTATGTTGTAGGCCCCCAGTATCCCTTCTTACACACACGACCATCACTGGCACTGAGGCAGATCGAGCTTTCATCTTGCCCTCCAATAAATTCCCGATTGACACCACTGAAGTTGCAGATCACTATACTTTGGGGTCAGTGGAATGCACAATACAGGGGGTCTGGTTTGGAGCTCTCCTTGAAGTAAGGTTTGTTGTAGGCCCGCAGTTGCCCTGATACACACACGACCATCACTGGTACCGAGGCAGATCCAGTTTTCATTATGCCCTCCAATAAAGTCCCGATTGACATCACTGAAGTTGCAGACGACTATAGTTTGGCGTCAGTGAATTGCACAACACAGGGGGTCTGGCTTGGAGCTCTCCTTGAAGTAAGATTTTTTGTAGGCCCCCAGTTGCCCATCTTACACACACGACCATCATTGGAAGTGAGGCAGATCGAGCTTCCATCTTGCCCTCCAATAAATTCCCGATTGACACCACTGAAGTTGCAGATGACTATAGTTTTGGGTCAGTGGAATGCACAATACAGGGGGGTCTGGCTTGGAGCTCTCCTTTAGGTAAAGTTTGCTGTAGGCTCGCAGTTGCCCTTCTTACACACACGACCATCACTGGCACCGAGGAAGATCGAGCTTTCATCTTGCCCTAAAATAAATTCCCGATTGACACCACTGAAGTTGCAGATGACTATAGTTTGGGGTCAGTGGAAAGCACAATACAGGGGGTCTGGCTTGGAGCTCTCCTTGAAGTAAGGTTTCTTGTAGGCCCCCAGTTTCCCTTCTTACACACACGACCGTCACTGGCACCGAGGCAGATCGAGCTTTCATCTTGCCCTAAAATAAATTCCCGATTGACACCACTGAAGTTGCAGATGACTATAGTTTGAGGTCAGTGGAAAGCACAATCCAGGGGGTCTGGCTTGGAGCTCTCCTTGGAGTAAAGTTTCTTGTAGGAGCCCATTGGTCCTTCTTTCACACACGACCATCACTGGCACCGAGGTATATCGAGATGTCATCTTGCCCTCCAATGAATTCCCGATTGACACCACTGAAGTTGCAGATGACGATAGTTTGGGGTCAGTGGAATGTACAATACAGGGGGTCTGGCTTGGAGCTCTCCTTGAAGTAAGGTTTGTTGCAGGACCCCAGTGGCCCTTCTTACACACACGACCAACACTGGCACCGAGGCAGATCGAGCTTTCATCTTGCCCTATAATAAATTCCCGATTGACATCACCGAAGTTGCAGATGACTATAGTTTGGGGTCAGTGGAATGCACAAGACAGGGGGTGTGGCTTGGAGCTCTCTTTGAAGTAAGGTTTGTTGTAGGCCCCCAGTTGCCCTTCTTTCACACACAACCATCACTGGCACCGAAGCAGATCGAGCTTTCATCTTGCCCTCCAATAAATTCCCGATTGACACCACGGAAGGTACAGATGACTATTGTTTGGGGTCAGTGGAATGCACAATACAGGGGGTCTGGCTTGGAGCTCTCCTTGAAGTTAGGTTTGTTGTAGGCACCCAGTGTCCCTTCTTACACACACGACCATCACTGGCACCGAGGCAGATCGAGCTTTCGTCTTGCCCTATAATAAATTCCCGATTGACATCACTGAAATTGCAGATGACTATAGTTTGGGGTCAGTGGAATGCACAATACAGGGGGTCTGGCTTGGAGCTCTCATTGAAGTAAGGTTTTTTGTAGGCCTCTAGTTGCCTTCTTACACACACGACCATCACTGGCAGCGAGGCAGATCGAGCTTTCATCTTGCCCTCCAATAAATTCCTGATTGACACCACTGAAGTTGCAGATGACTACAGTTTGGGGTCAGTGGATTGCACAACACAGGGGGTCTTGCTTGGAGCTCTCCTTGAAGTAGGTTTGTTGTAGGCCCCCAGTTGCCCTTCTTACACACACGACCATCACTGGCACTGAGGCATGTCCAGCTTTCATCTTGTCCTCCAATAAATTCCCGATTGACCCCACTGAAGTTGCAGATGACTATAGTTTGTGGTCAGTGGAATGCATAATACAGGCGGTCCGGCTTGGAGCTCTCCTTGAAGTAAGGTTTCTTGTAGGCCTCCAGTTGCCCATCTTATACACACGACCTTTACTGGCACCGAGGCAGATCGAGTTTTCACCTTGCCCTCCAATAAATTCCCGATTGACACCACTGAAATTGCAGATGACTGTAGTTTGGAGTCAGTGGAATGCACAATACAGGGGGTCTGTCTTGGAGCCCTCCTTGAAGTAAGGTTTCTTCTAGGCCCCCAGTTGCCCTTCTTACACACACAACCATCACTAGCACCGAGGCAGATCGAGCCTTCATCTTGCCCTCCAATAAATTCCCGATTGACACCACTGAAGTTTCAGATGACAATAGTTTGGGGTCAGTGGATTGCACAATACAGGGGGTCTGGCTTGGAGCTCTCCTTGAAGTAAGATTTCTTGTAGGCCCCCAGTTGCCCTTCTTACACACACGACCATCACTGGCACCGAGGAAGATCGAGCTTTCATCTTGCCCTAAAATAAATTCCCGATTGACACCACTGAAGTTGCAGATGACTATAGTTTGGGGTCAGTGGAAAGCACAATCCAGGGGGTCTGGCTTGGAGCTCTCCTTGGACTAAAGTTTCTTGTAGGAGCCCAGTGGTCCTTCTTACACACTCGACCATAACTGGCACCGAGGCAGATCGAGATTTCATCTTGCCCTCCAATAAATTCCCGATTGACACCATTGAAGTTGCAGATGACTATAGTTTGGGGTCACTGGAATGCACAATTCAGGGGGTCTGGTTTGGAGCTCTCCTTGAAGTAAGGTTTGTTTTAGGCCCCCAGTTGCCCTTCTTACACACACGACCATCACTGGCACCGAGGCAGATCGAGCTTTCATCTTGCAGTCAAATAAACTCCCGATTGACACCACTGACGGTACAGACGACTATAGTTTGGGGTCAGTTAAATGCACAATACAGGGTGTCTGGCTTGGGGCTCTCCTTGAAGTAAGTTTTGTTGTAAGCCCCCAGTTGCTCTTCTTACACAGACGACCGTCACTGGCACCGAGGCAGATCGAGCTTTCATCTTGCCCTCCAATAAATTCCCGATTGACATCACTGAAGTTGCAAACGACTATAGTTTGGGGCCAGTGGAATGCACAACACAGGGGGTCTGGCTTGGAGCTCTCCTTGAAGTAAGGTTCTTTGTAGGCTCCAGTTGCGCTTCTTACACACACGACCATCATTGGCACTGAGGCAGATCGAGCTTTCATCTTGCCCTCCAATAAATTCCCGATTGACACCACTGAATTTTCAGATGACAATAGTTTGGGGTCAGTGGAATGCACAATACAGGAGGTCTGGCTTGGAGCTCTCCTTTAGGTAAAGTTTGTTGTAGGCTCGCAGTTGCCCTTCTTACACACACGACCATCACTGGCACCGAGGCAGATAGAGCTTTCGTCTTGAACTACAATAAATTCCCGATTGACACCACTGAAGTTGCAGATGACTATAGTTTGGGGTCAGTGGAATGCAGAATACAGGCGGTCTGGCTTGGAGCTCTCCATGCTGTAAGGTATGTTGTAGGCCCCCAGTATCCCTTCTTACACACACGACCATCACTGGCACTGAGGCAGATCGAGCTTTCATCTTGCCCTCCAATAAATTCCCGATTGACACCACTGAAGTTGCAGATCACTATACTTTGGGGTCAGTGGAATGCACAATACAGGGGGTCTGGTTTGGAGCTCTCCTTGAAGTAAGGTTTGTTGTAGGCCCGCAGTTGCCCTGATACACACACGACCATCACTGGTACCGAGGCAGATCCAGTTTTCATTATGCCCTCCAATAAAGTCCCGATTGACATCACTGAAGTTGCAGACGACTATAGTTTGGCGTCAGTGAATTGCACAACACAGGGGGTCTGGCTTGGAGCTCTCCTTGAAGTAAGATTTTTTGTAGGCCCCCAGTTGCCCATCTTACACACACGACCATCATTGGAAGTGAGGCAGATCGAGCTTCCATCTTGCCCTCCAATAAATTCCCGATTGACACCACTGAAGTTGCAGATGACTATAGTTTTGGGTCAGTGGAATGCACAATACAGGGGGGTCTGGCTTGGAGCTCTCCTTTAGGTAAAGTTTGCTGTAGGCTCGCAGTTGCCCTTCTTACACACACGACCATCACTGGCACCGAGGAAGATCGAGCTTTCATCTTGCCCTAAAATAAATTCCCGATTGACACCACTGAAGTTGCAGATGACTATAGTTTGGGGTCAGTGGAAAGCACAATACAGGGGGTCTGGCTTGGAGCTCTCCTTGAAGTAAGGTTTCTTGTAGGCCCCCAGTTTCCCTTCTTACACACACGACCGTCACTGGCACCGAGGCAGATCGAGCTTTCATCTTGCCCTAAAATAAATTCCCGATTGACACCACTGAAGTTGCAGATGACTATAGTTTGAGGTCAGTGGAAAGCACAATCCAGGGGGTCTGGCTTGGAGCTCTCCTTGGAGTAAAGTTTCTTGTAGGAGCCCATTGGTCCTTCTTTCACACACGACCATCACTGGCACCGAGGTATATCGAGATGTCATCTTGCCCTCCAATGAATTCCCGATTGACACCACTGAAGTTGCAGATGACGATAGTTTGGGGTCAGTGGAATGTACAATACAGGGGGTCTGGCTTGGAGCTCTCCTTGAAGTAAGGTTTGTTGCAGGACCCCAGTGGCCCTTCTTACACACACGACCAACACTGGCACCGAGGCAGATCGAGCTTTCATCTTGCCCTATAATAAATTCCCGATTGACATCACCGAAGTTGCAGATGACTATAGTTTGGGGTCAGTGGAATGCACAAGACAGGGGGTGTGGCTTGGAGCTCTCCTTGAAGTAAGGTTTTTTGTAGGCCCCAAGTTGCCCTTCTTACACACACGTACATCACTGGCACTGAGGCAGATCGAGCTTTCATCTTGTCCTCCATAAATTCCTGATTGACACCACTGAAGTTGCAGATGACTATAGTTTGGGGTCAGTGGAATGCACAATACAGGGGGTCTGGCTTGGAGCTCTCCTTGAAGTAAGGTTTGTTGTAGGCCTCCAGTTGCCCATCTTATACACACGACCATCACTGACACCGAGGCATATCGAGCTTTCATCTTGCCCTATAATAAATTCCCGATTGACATCACTGAAGTTGCAGATGACTACAGTTTGGGGTCAGTGGAATGCACAAGACAGGGGGTCTGGCTTGGAGCTCTCCTTGAAGTAAGGTGTTTTGTAGGCCTCCAGTTGCCCTTCTTACACACACGACCATCACTGGCACTGAGGCAGATCGAGCTTTCATCTTGCCCTATAATAAATTCCCGATTGACATCACTGAAGTTGCAGATGACTATAGTTTGCGGTCAGTGGAATGCACAATACAGGGGGTCTGGCTTGGAGCTCTCCTTGAAGTAAGGTTTTTTGTAGGCCCCCCAATTGCCCTTCTTACACACACGACCATCACTGGCACCGAGGCATATCGAGCTTTCATCTTGCCCTATAATAAATTCCCGATTGACATCACTGAAGTAGCAGATGACTATAGTTTGGGGTCAGTGGAATGCACAAGACAGGGGGTCTGGCTTGGAGCTCTCCTTGAAGTAAGGTTTTTTGTAGGCCCCCAGTTGCCCTTCTTACACACACGACCATCACTGGCACTGAGGCAGATCGAGCTTTCATCTTATCCTCCATAAATTCCTGATTGACACCACTGAAGTTGCAGTTGACTATAGATTGGGGTCACTGGAATGCACAATACAGAGGTCTGGCTTGCAGCTCTCCTTGAAGTAAGGTTTGTTGTAGTCCCGCAGTTGCCCTTCTTACACACACGACCATCACTAGCACTGAGGCAGATCGAGCTTTCATCTTGCACTCCAACAAATTCCCGATTGACACCACTGAAGTTGCAGATGACTACGGTTTGGGGTCAGTGGATTGCACAACACAGGGGGTCTGGCTTGGAGCTCTCCTTGAAGTAGGTTTGTTGTAGGCCCCCAGTTGCCCTTCTTACACACACGACCATCACTGGCACTGAGGCATTTCGAGCTTTCATCTTGTCCTCCAATAAATTCCCGATTTACCCCACTGAAGTTGCAGATGACTATAGTTTGGGGTCAGTGGAATGCACAATACAGAGGGTCTGTCTTGGAGGCCTCCTTGAAGTAAGGTTTCTTCTAGGCCCCCAGTTGCCCTTCTTACACACACAACCATCACTGGCACCGAGGCAGATCGAGCCCTCATCTTGCCCTCCAATAAATTCCCGATTGACACCACTGAAGTTTCAGATGACAATAGTTTGAGGTCAGTGGAATGCACAATACAGGGGGTCTGGCTTGGAGCTCTCCTTGAAGTAAGATTTCTTGTAGGCCCCCAGTTGCCCTTCTTACACACACGACCATCACTGGCACAGAGGAAGATCGAGCTTTCATCTTGCCCTAAAATAAATTCCCGATTGACACCACTGAAGTTGCAGATGACTATAGTTTGGGGTCAGTGAAAAGCACAATCCAGGGGGTCTGGCTTGGAGCTCTTCTTGGACTAAAGTTTCTTGTAGGAGCCCAGTGGTCCTTCTTACACACACGACCATCACTGGCACCGAGGCAGATCGAGCTTTCATCTTGCAGTCAAATAAACTCCCGATTGACACCACTGAAGTTGCAGATGTCTATAGTTTCGGGACAGTGTAATGCACAATACAGGGGGTCTGGCTTGGAGCTCTCCTTGAAGTAAGGTGTGTTGCAATCCCCCAGTTGTCCATCTTACACACACGACCATCACTGTTAGTGAGGCAGTTCGAGCTTTCATCTTGCCCTCCAATAAATTCCCGATTGACACCACTGACGTTGCAGATGACCATAGTTTGGGGTCAGTGGAATGCACAACACAGGGGGTCTGGCTTGGAGCTCTCCTGGAAGTAAGGTTTGTTGTAGGCCCCCAGTTGCCCTTCTTACACACACGACCATCACTGGCACTGAGGCAGAACGAGCTTTCATCTTGCCCTCGAATAAATTCCCGATTGAAACCACTGAAGTTGCAGATGACTATAGTTTGGGGTCAGTGGAATGCACAATACAGGGGGTCTGGCGTGGAGCTCTCTTTGAAGTAAGGTTTGATGTAGGCCCCCAGTTGCCCTTCTTACACACACGACCATCACTGGCACCGAAGCAGATCGAGCTTTCATCTTGCCCTCCAATAAATTCCCGTTGACACCACGGAAGGTACAGATGACTATAGTTTGGGGTCAGTGGAATGCACAATACAGGGGGTCTGGCTTGGAGCTCTCCTTGAAGTAAGGTGTGTTGCAATCCCCCAGTTGTCCATCTTACACACACGACCATCACTGTTAGTGAGGCAGTTCGAGCTTTCATCTTGCCCTCCAATTAATTCCTGATTGACACCACTGAAGTTGCAGATGACTATAGTTTGGGGTCAGTGGAATGCACTGTACAGGGGTCAGGTTTGGAGCTCTCCTTGAAGTAAGGTTTGTTGTAGTCCCGCAGTTGCCCTTCTTACACACACGACCATCACTGGCACTGAGGCAGATCGAGCTTTCATCTTGCACTCCAATAAATTCCCGATTGACACCACTGAAGTTGCAGATGACTATAGTTTGTGGTCAGTGGAATGCATAATACAGGGGGTCCGGCTTGGAGCTCTCCTTGAAGTAAGGTTTCTTGTAGCCCTCCAGTTGCCCATCTTATACACACGACCTTTACTGGCACCGAGGCAGATCGAGCTTTCACCTTGTCCTCCAATAAAATCCCGATTGACACCACTGAAGTTGCAGATGACTATAGTTTGTGGTCAGTGGAATGCATAATACAGGGGGTCCGGCTTGGAGCTCTCCTTGAAGTAAGATTTCTTGTAGGCCCCCAGTGCCCTTCTTACACACACGACCATCACTGGCACCGAGGAAGATCGAGCTTTCATCTTGCCCTAAAATAAATTCCCGATTGACACCACTGAAGTTGCAGATGACTATAGTTTGGGGTCAGTGGAAAGCACAATCCAGGGGGTCTGGCTTGGAGCTCTCCTTGGACTAAAGTTTCTTGTAGGAGCCCAGTGGTCCTTCTTACTCACTCGACCATAAATGGCACCGAGGCAGATCGAGATTTCATCTTGCCCTCCAATAAATTCCCGATTGAACCACTGAAGTTTCAGATGACTATAGTTTAGGGTCAGTGGATTGCACAATACAGGGGGTCTGGCTTGGAGCTCTCCTTGAAGTAAGATTTCTTGTATGCCCCCAGTTGCCCTTCTTACACACACGACCATCCCTGGCACCGAGGCAGATCGAGCTTTCACCTTGCCCTCCAATAAATTCCCGATTGACACCACTGAAGTTGCAGATGTCTATAGCTCGGGGTCGGTGGAATGCACAATCCAGGGGGTCTGGCTTGCAGCTCTCCCTGGAGTAACGTTTCTTGTAGGAGCCCAGTGGTCCTTCTTACACACACGACCATCACTGGCACCGAGGCAGATCGAGATTTCATCTTGCCCTCCAATAAATTCCCGATTGACACCACTGAAGTTGCAGATGACTATAGTTTGGGGTCAGTGGAATGCACAATACAGGGGGTCTGGCGTGGAGCTCTCTTTGAAGTAAGGTATGTTGTAGGCCACAAGTTGCCCTTCTTCCACACACGACAATCACTGGCACCGAAGCAGATCGAGCTTTCATCTTGCCCTCCAATAAATTCCCGATTGACACCACGGAAGGTACAGATGACTACAGTTTGGGGTCAGTGGAATGCACAATACAGGGGGTCTGGCTTGGAGCTCTGCTTGAAGTAAGGTTTTTTGTAGGCACCCAGTTGCTCTTCTTACACACACGACCATCACTGGCACCGAGGCAGATCGAGCTTTCATCTTGCCCTATAATAAATTCCCGATTGACATCACTGAAATTGCAGATAACTATAGTTTGGGGTCAGTGGAATGCACAATACAGGGGGTCTGGCTTGGAGCTCTCATTGAAGTAAGGTTTGTAGTAGTCCCGCAGTTGCCCTTCTTACACACACGACCAGCACTGGCACTGAAGCAGATCGAGCCTTCATCTTGCACTCCAATAAATTCCCGATAGACACCACTGAAGTTGCAGATGACTACAGTTTGGGGTTAGTGGATTGCACAACACAGGGGGTCTGGCTTGGAGCTCTCCTTGAAGCAGGTTTGTTGTAGGCCCCCAGTTGCCCTTCTTACACACACGACCATCACTGGCACTGAGGCATGTCGAGCTTTCATCTTGTCCTCCAATAAATTCCCGATTGACCCCACTGAAGTTGCAGATGACTATAGTTTGTGGTCAGTGGAATGCATAATACAGGGGGTCTGTCTTGGAGGCCTCCTTGAAGTAAGGTTTCTTCTAGGCCCCCAGTTGCCCTTCTTACACACACAACCATCACTGGCACCGAGGCAGATCGAGCCTTCATCTTGCCCTCCAATAAATTCCCGATTGACACCACTGATGTTTCAGATGACAATAGTTTGGGGTCAGTGGAATGCACAATACAGGGGGTCTGGCTTGGAGCTCTCCTTGAAGTAAGATTTCTTGTAGGCCCCCAGTTGCCCTTCTTACACACACGACCATCACTGGCACAGAGGAGGATCGAGCTTTCATCTTGCCCTAAAATAAATTTCCGATTGACACCACTGAAGTTGCATATGACTATAGTTTGGGGTCAGTGAAAAGCACAATCCAGGGGGTCTGGCTTGGAGCTCTCCTTGGACTAAAGTTTCTTGTAGGAGCCCAGTGGTCCTTCTTACACACTCGACCATAACTGGCACCGAAGCAGATCGAGATTTCATCTTGCCCTCCAATAATTTCCCGATTGACACCATTGAAGTTGCATATGACTATAGTTTGGGGTCACTGGAATGCACAATACAGGGGGTCTGGTTTGGAGCTGTCCTTGAAGTAAGGTTTGTTTTAGGCCCACAGTTGCCCTTCTTACACACACGACCATCACTGGCACCGAGGCAGATCGAGCTTTCATCTTGCCCTCCAATAAATTCCCGATTGACACCACTGAAGTTGCAGATGTCTATAGTTTGGGGACAGTGGAATGCACAACACAGGGGGTCTGGATTGGAGCTCTCTTTGAAGTAAGGTGTGTTGCAGGCCCCCAGTTGTCCATCTTACACACACGACCATCACTGTTAGTGAGGCAGTTCGAGCTTTCATCTTGCCCTCCAATAAATTCCCGATTGACACCACTGACGTTGCAGATGACCATAGTTTGGGGTCAGTGGAATGCACAACACAGGGGGTCTGGCTTGGAGGTCTCCTGGAAGTAAGGTTTGTTGTAGGCCCCCAGTTGCCCTTCTCACACACTCGACCATCAATGGCACCGAGGAAGATCGAGCTTTCATCTTGCCCTAAAATATTTTCCCGATTGACACCACTGAAGTTGCAGATGACAATAGTTTGGGGACAGTGGAATGCACAATACAGGGGGTCTGGCTTGGAGCTCTCCTTGGAGTAAGATTTCTTGTAGGCCCCCAGTTGCCCTTCTTACACACACGACCATCAATGGCACCGACAAAGACCGAGCTTCCATCTTGACCTAAAATAAATTCCCGATTGACACCACTGAAGTTGCAGATGACTATAGTTTGGGGTCAGTGGAAAGCACAATCCAGGGGGTCTGGCTTGGAGCTCTCCTTGGACTAAAGTTTCTTGTAGGAGCCCAGTGGTCCTTCTTACACACTCGACCATAACTGGCACCGAGGCAGATCGAGCTTTCATCTTGCCCTCCAATAAATTCCCGATTGACACCACTGAAGTTGCAGATGACTATAGTTTGGGGTCAGTGGAATGCACAATACAGGGGGTCTGGCTTGGAGCTCTCCTTGGTTTGTTGCAGGCCCCCAGTTGCCATTCTTACACACATGACCATCACTGTTAGTGAGGCAGTTCGAGCTTTCATCTTGCCAACAATAAAATCACGATTGACACCACTGACGTTGCAGATGAACATAGGTTGGTGTCAGTGGAATGCACAACACAGGGGGTCTGGCTTGGAGCTCTCCTAGAAGTAAGGTTTTTTGTAGGACCCCAGTTGCCCTTCTTACACACACGACCATCACTGGCACTGAGGCAGAACGAGCTTTCAATTCCCTCCAATAAAATCCCGATTAACACCACTGAAGTTGCAGATGACTAAAGTTTTTGGTCAGTGGAATGCACAATACAGGGGGTCTGGCTTGGAGCTCTCCTTGAAGTAACGTTTGTTGTAGGCCCCTAGTTGCCCTTCTTACACACACGACCATCACTGGCACCGAGGCAGATCGAGCTTTCATCTTGCCCTCCAATAAATTCCCAATTGACACCTCTGAAGTAGCAGATGACTATAGTTTGGTGTTAGTGAAATGCACAATACAGGGGGTCTGGCTTGGAGCTCTCCTTGAAGTAAGGTTTGTTGTAGGCCCCCAGTTGCCCTTCTTACACACACGACCATCAATGGCATTGAGTCAGATCGAGCTTTCATCTTGCCCTCCAATAAATTACTGATTGACACGACTGAAGTTGCAGATGACTATAGCTTGGGGTCAGTGGAATGCACAATACAGGGAGTCTCGCTTGGAGCTCTCCTTGAAGAAAGGTTTGTTGTAGGAGCCCAGTTTCCCTGCTTACACACACGACCATCACTGGCACTGAGGCAATTCGAGCATTCATCTTGCCCTCCCATGAAGTCCCGATTGACACCACTGAAGTTGTAGATGACTATAGTTTGGGGTTAGCGGAATGCACAATACAGGGGGTCTGACTTGGAGCTCTCCTTGAAGTAAGGTTTGTTGTAGGCCCCCAGTTGCCCTTCTTACACACACGACCATCAATGGCACTGAGTCAGATCGAGCTTTCATCTTGCCCTCCAATAAATTCCTGATTGACACCACTGAAGTTGTAGATGACTATAGCTTGGGGTCAGTGGAATGCACAACACAGGGGGTCTGGCTTGGAGCTCTCCTTGAAGTAAGTTTTGTTGTTGTCCCCCAGTTGCCCTTCTTACATACACGACCATCACTGGCACTGAGGCAGAACGAGCATTCATCTTGCCCTCCAATAAAATCCCGATTGACACCACTGAAGTTGCAGATGACTATAGTTTGGGGTCAGTGGAATGCACAATACAGGGGGTCTTGCTTGGAGCTCTCCTTTAGGTTAAGTTTGTTGTAGGCCCCCAGTTGCCCTTCTTACACACACGACCATCACTGGCACCGAGGCAAATCGAGCTTTCATCTTGCAGTCAAATAAACTCCCGATTGACACCACTGACGGTACAGATGACTATAGTTTGGGGTCAGTTAAATGCACAATACAGGGTGTCTGGCTTGGGGTTCTCCTTGAAGTAAGGTTTGTTGTAAGCCCCCAGTTGCTCTTCTTACACAGACGACCGTCACTGGCACCGAGGCAGATCGAGCTTTCATCTTGCCCTCCAATAAATTCCCGGTTGACACCACTGAAGTTGCAGATGACTATAGTTTGGGGTCAGTGGAATGCACAATACAGCGGGTCTGGCTTGGAGCTCTCCATGAAGAAAGGTTTGTTGTAGTTCCCCAGTTGCCCTTCTTACACACACGACCATCACTGGCACTGAGGCAGTTCGAGCTTTCATCTTGCCCTCCAATAAATTCCCGATTGACACCACTGAAGTTGCAGTTGACTATAGATTGGCGTCAGTGGAATGCACAATACAGGGGGTCTGGGTTGGAGCTCTCACTGAAGTAAGGTTTTTTGTAGGCCTCCAGTTGCCTTCTTACACACACGACCATCACTGGCACCGAGGCAGATCGAGCTTTCATCTTGCCCTCCAATAAATTCCTGATTGACACCACTGAAGTTGCAGATGACTATAGTTTGGGGTCAGTGGAATGCACAATACAGGGGGTCTGGCTTGGAGCTCTCCTTGAAGTAAGGTTTGTTGCAGGCCCCCAGTTGCCCTTCTTACACACACGACCATCACTGGCACTGAGGCAGATTGAGCTTTCATCTTGCCCTCCAATAAATTCCCGATTCACTCCACTGAATTTGCAAATGACTATAGTTTGGGGCCAGTGGACTGCACAATACAGGGGGTCTGGCTTGGGAATCTCCTTGAAGTATGGTTTCTTGTAGGCCTCCAGTTGCCCTTCTTACACATACGACCATCACTTCCACCAAGGCAGATCGAGCTTTCATCTTGCCCTCGAATAAATTCCCGATTCACACAACTAAATTTGCAGATCACTATAGTTTGGCGTCAGTAGAATGCACAATCCAGGGGGTCTGGCTTGGAGCTTTCCTTGCAGTAAGGTTTGTTGTAGGCCCGCAGTTGCCCTTCTTACACACACGACCATCACTGTCAGTGAGGCAGATCGAGCTTTCATCTTGCCCTCCAATTCATTCCCGATTGACACCATTGAAGTTGCGGATGACTATAGTTTTGGGGCAGTTTATTGCACAATACAGGGGTCTGGCTTGCAGCTCTCCTTGAAGTTAGGTTTGTTGTAGTTCCGCAGTTGCCCTTCTTACACACACGACCATCACTGGCACTGAGGCAGATCGAGCTTTCATCTTGCACTCCAATAAATTCCCGATTGAAACCACTGAAGTTGCAGATGACTACAGGTTGGGGTCAGTGGATTGCACAACACTGGTGGTCTGGCTTGGAACTCTCCTTGAAGTAGGTTTATTGTAGGCCCCCAGTTGCCCTTCTTACACAGACGACCATCACTGGCACTGAGGCAGAACGAGCTTTCATCTTGCCCTCCAATAAATTCCCGATTGACACCACTGAAGTTGCAGATGACTATAGTTTTTGGTCAGTGGAATGCACAATACAGGGGGTCTGGCTTGGAGCTCTCCTTGAAGTAAGGTCTGTTGTAGGCCCCCGGTTACCCTTCTTACACACACGACCATCACTGGCACCGAGGCAGATCGAGCTTTCATCTTGCCCTCCAATAAATTCCCAATTGACACCTCTGAAGTTGCAGATGACTATAGTTTGGGGTTAGTGAAATGCACAATACAGGGGGTCTGGCTTGGAGCTCTCCTTGAAGTAAGGTTTGTTGTAGGCCCCCAGTTGCCCTTCTTACACACACGACCATCAATAGCATTGAGTCAGATCGAGCTTTCATCTTGCCCTCCAATAAATTACTGATTGACACGACTGAAGTTGCAGATGACTATAGCTTGGGGTCAGTGGAATGCACAAAACAGGGAGTCTCGCTTGGAGCTCTCCTTGAAGAAAGGTTTGTTGTAGGAGCCCAGTTTCCCTGCTTACACACACGACCATCACTGTCACTGAGGCAATTCGAGCATTCATCTTGCCCTCCAATGAGGTCCCGATTGACACCACTGAAGTTGTAGATGACTATAGTTTGGGGTTAGCGGAATGCATAATACAGGGGGTCTGGCTTGGAGCTCTCCTTGAAGTAAGGTTTGTTGTAGGCCCGCAGTTGCCCTTCTTACACACACGACCATCACTGTCACGGAGGCATTTCGAGGTTTCGTCTTACCATCCAATACATTCCCGATTGACACCACTGAAGTTGCAGATGACTATAGTTTGGGGTCAGTAGAATGCACAATACAGGGGGTCTGGCTTGGAGCCCTCCTTGAAGTAAGGTTTCTTGTAGTATCTCAGTTGCCCTTCTTACACACACAACCATCACTGGCACCGAGGCAGATCGAGCTTTCATCTTGCCCTCCAATAAATTCCCGATTGACACCACTGAAGTTCAGATGACTATAGTTTGGGGTCAGTGGAATACACAATACAGGGGGTCTGGCTTGGAGCTCTCCTTGAAGTAAGGTTTTTTGTAGGCCCGCAGTTGCCCTTCTTACACACACGCCCATCACTGGCACCGAGGCAGATCGAGCTTTCATCTTGCCCTCCAATAAACTCCCGATTGACACACTGAAGTTCAGATGACTATAGTTTGGGGTCAGTGGAATGCACAATACAGGGTGTCTGTCTTGGAGCTCTCCTTAAAGTAAGGTTTGTTGAAGGCCCCCAGTTGCCCATCTTACATACACGACCATCACTATCAGTGAGGCAGATCGAGCTTTCATCTTGCCCTCCAATACACTCCCGATTGACACCTCTGAAGTTGCAGATGACTATAGTTTGGGGTCAGTGAAATACACAATACAGGGGGTCTGGCTTGGAGCTCGCCTTGAAATAAGGTTTGTTGTAGGCCCCCAGTTGCCCTGCTTACACACACGACCATCAATGGCACTGAGTCAGATCGAGCTTTCATCTTGCCCTCCAATAAATTCCTGATTGACACCACTGAAGTTCCAGATGACTATAGCTTTGGGTCAGTGGACTGCACAATACAGGGGGTCTGGCTTGGAGCTCTCCTTGAAGTAAGTTTTGTTGTTGTCCCCCTGTTGCCCTTCTTACACACACGACCATCACTTGCACTGAGGCAGAACGAGCATTCATCTTGCCCTCCAATAAATTCCAGATTGACACCACTGAAGTTGCTGATGACTATAGTTTGGGATCAGTTGAATGCGCAATACAGCGGGTCTGGCTTGGAGCTCTCCTAGTGGTAAGGTTTGTTGTAGGCCCCAAGTTGCCCTTCTTACACACACGACCATCACTGTCAGTGAGGCAGGTCGAGCTTTCATCTTGCCCTCCAATACATTCCGGATTGACACCACTGAAGTTCAGATGACTATAGTTTGGTGTCAGTGGAATGCACAATACAGGGGGTCTGGCTTGGAGCTCTCCTAGAAGTAACGTTTGTTGTAGGCCTGCAGTTGCCCTTCTTACACACACGACCATCTCTGGCACCGAGGCAGATCGATCTTTCATTTTGCCCTCCAATAAATTCCCGATTGGCACCGCTGAAGATGCAGATGACTATAGTTTGGGGACAGTGGAATGCACAATACAGGGGGTCTGGCTTGGAGCTCTCATTGAAGTAAGGTTTCTTGTAGGCCCCCAGTTGCCCATCTTACACACACGACCAACACTGACACCGAGGCAGTTGGAGCTTTCATCTTGCCCACCAAAAAATTCCCGATTGACACCACTGAAGTTGCAGATGACTATAGTTTGGGGTCAGGGGAACACACAATACAGGGGTCTTGTTTGGAGCTCTCCATGAAGTACGGTTAGTTGTAGGCCCGCAGTTGCCCTTCTTACACACACGACCATTACTGGCACCGAGGCAGATCGAGCTTTCATCTTGCCCTCCAATAAATTCCCGATTGGCACCACTGAGGTTGCAGATGACTATAGTTTGGGGACAGTGGAATGCACAATACAGGGGGTCTGGCTTGGAGCTCTCCTTGAAGTAAGGTTTCTTGTAGGCCCCCAGTTGCCCATCTTATACACACGACCATCACTGGCACCGAGGAAGATCGAGCTTTCATCTTGCCCTCCAATAAATTCCCGATTGACACCACTGAAGTTGCAGATGACTATAGTTTGGGATCAGTGGAATGCACAATACAGCGGGTGTGGCTTGGAGCTCTCCTTGAAGTAAGGTTGGTTGTAGGCCCGCAGTATCCCTTCTTACACACACGACCATCACTGGCCCGACGCAGGTCGAGCTTTCGTCCTGCCCTCCAATAAATTCCCGATTGACACCACTGAAGTTGCAGATGACTATAGTTTGGTGTCAGTGGAACGCACAATACAGGGGGTCTGGCTTCGAGCCCTCCTTGAAGTAAAGTTTCTTGTAGGCCCCCAGTTGCCTTACTTACACACACAACCATCACTGGCACCGAGGCAGATCGAGCTTTCATCTTCCCCTCCAATAAATTCCCGATTGACACCACTGAAGTTGCAGATGATTATAGATTGGGGTCAGTGGAATGCACAATAAAGGGGGTCTGGCTTGGAGCTCTCCTTGAAGTAAGGTTTGTTGTAGGCCCGCAGTTGCCCTTCTTACACACACGACCATCACTGGCACCGAGGCAGATCGAGCTTTCATCTTGCCCTCCAATAAACTTCCGATTGACACCACTGAAGTTCAGATAACTATAGTTTGGAGTCAGTGGAATACACAATACAGGGGGTCTGGCTTGGTGCTCTCCTTGAAGTAAGGTTTGTTGTAGGCCCGCAGTTGCCCTTCTTACACACACACCCATCACTGGCACCGAGGCAGATCGAGCTTTCATCTTGCCCTCCAATAAACTTCCGATTGACACCACTGAAGTTCAGATGACTATAGTTTGGGGTCAGTGGAATGCACAATACAGGGGGTCTGTCTTGTAGCTCTCCTTAAAGTAAGGTTTGTTGTAGGCCCCCAGTTGCCCTTCTTACATACACGACCATTACTATCAGTGAGGCAGATCGAGATTTCATCTTGCCCTCCAATACATTCCCGATTGACACCACTGAAGTTGCAGATGACTATAGTTTGGGGTCAGTGGAATGCACAATAGGGGGGTCTGGCTTGGAGCTCTCCAAGAAGTAACGTTTGTTGTAGGCCCGCAGTTGCCCTTCTTACACACACGGCCATCTCTGGCACCGAGGCAGATCGAGCTGTCATTTTGCCCTCCAATAAATTCCCGATTGGCACCGCTGAAGATGCAGATGACTATAGTTTGGGGACAGTAGAATGCACAATACAGGGGGTCTGTCTTGTAGCTCTCCTTAAAGTAAGGTTTGTTGTAGGCCCCCAGTTGCCCTTCTTACATACACGACCATTACTATCAGTGAGGCAGATCGAGATTTCATCTTGCCCTCCAATACATTCCCGATTGACACCACTGATGTTGCAGATGACTATAGTTTTGGTCAGTGGAATGCACAATTCACGGGGTCTGGCTTGAAGCTCTCCTAGTAGTAAGGTTTGTTGTAGGCCCCCAGTTGCCCTTCTTACACACACGACCATCACTGGCACCGAGGCAGATGGATCTTTCATCTTGCCGTCCAATAAGTTCCCGATTGACACCACTGAAGTGGCAGATGATTATAGTTTCGCGTCAGTGGAATGCACAATTCAGGGGGTGTGGCTTGGAGCTCTCCTTGAACTAAGGTTTCTTGTAGGCCCCCAGTTGCCCTTCTTACACACACGACCATCACTGGCACCGAGGCAGATCGAGCTTTCGTCTTCCCCTACAATAAATACCCGATTGACACCACAGAATTTGCAGATAACTATAGTTTTTGGGTCAGTGGAATGCAGAATACAGGGGGTCTGGCTTGGAGCTCTCCTTGAAGTAAGGTTTGTTGTAGGCCCCCAGTTGCCCTTCTTACCAACACGACCATCACTGGCACCGAGGCAGATCCAGCTTTCATCTTGCCCTCCAATAAAATCCCGATTGACATCACTGAAGTTGCAGATGACTATAGTTTGGGGTCAGTGGAATGCACAGTACAGGTGGTCTGTCTTGGAGCTCTTCTTGAAGTAAGGTTTGTTGTAGGCCCCCAGTTGCCCTTCTTACACACACGACCATCCCTGGCACCGAGGCAGATCGAGTTTTCATGTTGCCCTCCAATAAAATCCCGATTGACATCACTGAAGTTGCAGATGTCTATAGTTTGGGGTCAGTGGAATGCAAACACAGGGGGTGTGGCTTGGAGCTCTCCTTGAAGTAAGGTTTGTTGTAGGCCCCCAGTTGCCCTTCTTACACACACGACCATCACTGGCACCGAGGCAGATCGAACTTTCATCTTGCCCTCCAATAAAATCCCGATTGACATCACTGAAGATGCAGATGACTATAGTTTGGGGTCAGTGGAATGCACAATACAGGGGGTGTGTCTTGGAGCTCTCCTTGAAGTAAGGTTTGTTGTAGGCCCGCAGTTGCCCTTCTTACACACACGACCATCACTGGCACCGAGGCCGATCGTGCTTTCATCTTGCCCTCCAATAAATTCCCGATTGACACCACTGAAGTTGCAGATGACTATAGTTTGGGGACAGTGGAATGCACAATACAGGGGGTCTGGCTTGGAGCTCTCCTTGAAGTAAGGTGTGTTGCAGACCCCCAGTTGCCCTTCTTACACACACGACCATCACTGGCACCGAGGACGATCGAGCTTTCATCTTGCCCTCCAATAAATTCCCGATTGACACCACTGAAGTTGCAGATGACTATAGTTTGGGGTCAGTGGTATGCACAATACAGGGGGTCTGGCTTGGAACTCTCCTTGGTTTGTTGCAGGCCTCCAGTTGCCCTTCTTACACACACGACCATCACTGTTAGTGAGGCAGTTCGAGCTTTCATCTTGCCCTCCAATACATTCCTGATTGACACCACAGAATTTGCAGATGACTATAGTTTGGGGTCAGTGGAATGCACAATACAGGGGGTCTGTGTTGGAGCTCTCCTTGAAGTAAGGTTTGATGTAGGCCCGCAGTTGCCCTTCTTACACACACGACCATCACTGGCACTGAGGCCGATCGACCTTTCATCTTGTCCTCCAATAAATTCCCGATTGACACCCCTGAAGTTGCAGATGACTATAGTTTGGGGACAGTGGATAGCACAATACAGGGGGTCTGTCTTGGTGCTTTCCTTGAAGTAAGGTTTGTTGTGGGCCCCTGTCGCCCTTCTTACTCACACGACCATCACTGGCACCGAGGCAGATAGAGCTTTCATCTTGCCCTTCAATAAATTCCCGATTGACACCACTGAAGTTGCAGATGACTATAGTTTGTGGTCAGTGGAATGCACAACACAGGGATCTGTATTGGAGCTCTCCTTGAAGTAAGGTTTGTTGTAGGCCTCCATTTGCCCTTCTTACACACACGACCATCACTGGCACCGAGGCAGATCGAGCATTCATCTTGCCCTCCAATAAATTCCCGATTGACACCACTGATGTTGCAGATGACCATAGTTTGGGGTCAAAGGAAGCACAACACAGGGGGTCTGGTTTGAGGCTCTCCTTGAAGTAAGGTTTGTTGTAGGCCCCCAGTTGCCCTCCTTACACACACGACCATCACTGGCACCTAGGCAGATCGAGCTTTCCTCTTGCCCTCCAATAAAATCACGATTGACATCTCTGAAGTTGCAGATGACTATAGTTTTGGGTCAGTGGACTGCACAATACAGGGGGTCTGTCTTGGTGCTTTCCTTGAAGTAAGGTTTGTTGTGGGCCCCTGTCGCCCTTCTTACACACACGACCATCACTGGCACCGAGGCAGATAGAGCTTTCATCTTGCCCTTCAATAAATTCCCGATTGACACCACTGACGTTGCAGAAGACCATAGTTTGGGGTCAGTGGAATGCAAAACACAGGGGTTCTGGCTTGGAGCTCTCCTTGAAGTAAGGTTTGTTGTAGCCCCCAGTTGCCCTTCTTACACACACGGACATTACTGGCACTGAGGCAGAACGGGCTTTCATCTTGCCCTCCAATAAATTCCCGATTGAGACCACTGAAGTTGCAGATGACCATAGTTTTTAGTCTGTGGAATGCACAATACAGGGGGTCTGACTTGGAGCTCTCCTTGAAGTAAGGTTTGTTGTAGGCCCCCAGATGCCCTTCATACACACACGACCATCACTGGCACTGAGGCAGATCGAGCTTTCATCTTGCCCTCCAATAAATTCCCGATTGACACCACTGAAGTTGCAGATGACTATAGTTTGGGGTCAGTGGAATGAACAATACAGGGGGTCTGGCTTGGAGCTATCCTTGAAGTAAGATTTGTTGCAGGCCCCCAGTTGCCCTTCTTACACACACGACCATCACTGTCAGTGAGGCAGTTCGAGCTTTCATCTTGCCCTCCAATAAACTTCCGATTGACACCACTGAAGCTCAGATAACTATAGTTTGGAGTCAGTGGAATACACAATACAGGGGGTCTGGCTTGGTGCTCTCCTTGAAGTAAGGTTTGTTGTAGGCCCGCAGTTGCCCTTCTTACACACACACCCATCACTGGCACCGAGGCAGATCGAGCTTTCATCTTGCCCTCCAATAAACTTCCGATTGACACCACTGAAGTTCAGATGACTATAGTTTGGGGTCAGTGGAATGCACAATACAGGGGGTCTGTCTTGTAGCTCTCCTTAAAGTAAGGTTTGTTGTAGGCCCCCAGTTGCCCTTCTTACATACACGACCATTACTATCAGTGAGGCAGATCGAGATTTCATCTTGCCCTCCAATACATTCCCGATTGACACCACTGAAGTTGCAGATGACTATAGTTTGGGGTCAGTGGAATGCACAATAGGGGGGTCTGGCTTGGAGCTCTCCAAGAAGTAACGTTTGTTGTAGGCCCGCAGTTGCCCTTCTTACACACACGGCCATCTCTGGCACCGAGGCAGACCGAGCTGTCATTTTGCCCTCCAATAAATTCCCGATTGGCACCGCTGAAGATGCAGATGACTATAGTTTGGGGACAGTAGAATGCACAATACAGGGGGTCTGTCTTGTAGCTCTCCTTAAACTAAGGTTTGTTGTAGGCCCCCAGTTGCCCTTCTTACATACACGACCATTACTATCAGTGAGGCAGATCGAGAATTCATCTTGCCCTCCAATACATTCCCGATTGACACCACTGAAGTTGCAGATGACTATAGTTTGTGGTCAGTGGAATGCACAACACAGGGGTCTGTCTTGGAGCTCTCCTTGAAGTAAGGTTTGTTGTAGGCTCTCAGTTGCCCTTCTTACACACACGAACAACACTGGCACTGAGGCAGATGGAGCTTTCATCTTGCCCTCCAATAAATTCCCGATTGACACCACTAAAGTTGCAGATGACTATAGTTTTGGTCAGTGGAATGCACAATTCACGGGGTCTGGCTTGAAGCTCTCCTAGTAGTAAGGTTTGTTGTAGGCCCCCAGTTGCCCTTCTTACACACACGACCATCACTGGCACCGAGGCAGATGGATCTTTCATCTTGCCGTCCAATAAGTTCCCGATTGACACCACTGATGTGGCAGATGATTATAGTTTCGCGTCAGTGGAATGCACAATTCAGGGGGTGTGGCTTGGAGCTCTCCTTGAACTAAGGTTTCTTGTAGGCCCCCAGTTGCCCTTCTTACCAACACGACCATCACTGGCACCGAGGCAGATCCAGCTTTCATCTTGCCCTCCAATAAAATCCCGATTGACATCACTGAAGTTGCAGATGACTATAGTTTGGGGTCAGTGGAATGCACAGTACAGGTGGTCTGTCTTGGAGCTCTTCTTGAAGTAAGGTTTGTTGTAGGCCCCCAGTTGCCCTTCTTACACACACGACCATCCCTGGCACCGAGGCAGATCGAGTTTTCATGTTGCCCTCCAATAAAATCCCGATTGACATCACTGAAGTTGCAGATGTCTATAGTTTGGGGTCAGTGGAATGCAAACACAGGGGGTGTGGCTTGGAGCTCTCCTTGAAGTAAGGTTTGTTGTAGGCCCCTAGTTGCCCTTCTTACACACACGACCATCACTGGCACCGAGGCAGATCGAACTTTCATCTTGCCCTCCAATAAAATCCCGATTGACATCACTGAAGTTGCAGATGACTATAGTTTGGGGTCAGTGGAATGCACAATACAGGGGGTGTGTCTTGGAGCTCTCCTTGAAGTAAGGTTTGTTGTAGGCCCGCAGTTGCCCTTCTTACACACACGACCATCACTGGCACCGAGGCCGATCGTGCTTTCATCTTGCCCTCCAATAAATTCCCGATTGACACCACTGAAGTTGCAGATGACTATAGTTTGGGGACAGTGGAATGCACAATACAGGGGGTCTGGCTTGGAGCTCTCCTTGAAGTAAGGTGTGTTGCAGACCCCCAGTTGCCCTTCTTACACACACGACCATCACTGGCACCGAGGACGATCGAGCTTTCATCTTGCCCTCCAATAAATTCCCGATTGACACCACTGAAGTTGCAGATGACTATAGTTTGGGGTCAGTGGTATGCACAATACAGGGGGTCTGGCTTGGAACTCTCCTTGGTTTGTTGCAGGCCTCCAGTTGCCCTTCTTACAAACACGACCATCACTGTTAGTGAGGCAGTTCGAGCTTTCATCTTGCCCTCCAATACATTCCTGATTGACACCACAGAATTTGCAGATGACTATAGTTTGGGGTCAGTGGAATGCACAATTCACGGGGTCTGGCTTGAAGCTCTCCTAGTAGTAAGGTTTGTTGTAGGCTCCCAGTTGCCCTCCATACACACACGACCATCACTGGCACCGAGGCAGATCGAGCTTTCCTCTTGCCCTCCAATAAAATCACGATTGACATCTCTGAAGTTGCAGATGACTATAGTTTTGGGTCAGTGGACTGCACAATACAGGGGGTCTGTCTTGGTGCTTTCCTTGAAGTAAGGTTTGTTGTGGGCCCCTGTCGCCCTTCTTACTCACACGACCATCACTGGCACCGAGGCAGATAGAGCTTTCATCTTGCCCTTCAATAAATTCCCGATTGACACCACTGACGTTGCAGAAGACCATAGTTTGGGGTCAGTGGAATGCAAAACACAGGGGTTCTGGCTTGGAGCTCTCCTTGAAGTAAGGTTTGTTGTAGGCCCCCAGTTGCCCTTCTTACACACACGGACATCACTGGCACTGAGGCAGATGGATCTTTCATCTTGCCGTCCAATAAGTTCCCGATTGACACCACTGAAGTGGCAGATGATTATAGTTTCGCGTCAGTGGAATTCACAATTCAGGGGGTGTGGCATGGAGCTCTCCTTGAACTAAGGTTTCTTGTAGGCCCCCAGTTGCCCTTCTTACACACACGACCATCACTGGCACCGAGGCAGATCGAGCTTTCGTCTTCCCCTACAATAAATACCCGATTGACACCACAGAATTTGCAGATAACTATAGTTTTTGGGTCAGTGGAATGCAGAATACAGGGGGTCTGGCTTGGAGCTCTCCTTGAAGTAATGTTTGTTGTAGGCCCCCAGTTGCCCTTCTTACCAACACGACCATCACTGGCACCGAGGCAGATCCAGCTTTCATCTTGCCCTCCAATAAAATCCCGATTGACATCACTGAAGTTGCAGATGACTATAGTTTGGGGTCAGTGGAATGCACAGTACAGGTGGTCTGTCTTGGAGCTCTTCTTGAAGTAAGGTTTGTTGTAGGCCCCCAGTTGCCCTTCTTACACACACGACCATCCCTGGCACCGAGGCAGATCGAGTTTTCATGTTGCCCTCCAATAAAATCCCGATTGACATCACTGAAGTTGCAGATGTCTATAGTTTGGGGTCAGTGGAATGCAAACACAGGGGGTGTGGCTTGGAGCTCTCCTTGAAGTAAGGTTTGTTGTAGGCCCCTAGTTGCCCTTCTTACACACACGACCATCACTGGCACCGAGGCAGATCGAACTTTCATCTTGCCCTCCAATAAAATCCCGATTGACATCACTGAAGTTGCAGATGACTATAGTTTGGGGTCAGTGGAATGCACAATACAGGGGGTGTGTCTTGGAGCTCTCCTTGAAGTAAGGTTTGTTGTAGGCCCGCAGTTGCCCTTCTTACACACACGACCATCACTGGCACCGAGGCCGATCGTGCTTTCATCTTGCCCTCCAATAAATTCCCGATTGACACCACTGAAGTTGCAGATGACTATAGTTTGGGGACAGTGGAATGCACAATACAGGGGGTCTGGCTTGGAGCTCTCCTTGAAGTAAGGTGTGTTGCAGACCCCCAGTTGCCCTTCTTACACACACGACCATCACTGGCACCGAGGACGATCGAGCTTTCATCTTGCCCTCCAATAAATTCCCGATTGACACCACTGAAGTTGCAGATGACTATAGTTTGAGGTCAGTGGTATGCACAATACAGGGGGTCTGGCTTGGAACTCTCCTTGGTTTGTTGCAGGCCTCCAGTTGCCCTTCTTACACACACGACCATCACTGTTAGTGAGGCAGTTCGAGCTTTCATCTTGCCCTCCAATACATTCCTGATTGACACCACAGATTTTGCAGATGACTATAGTTTGGGGTCAGTGGAATGCACAATTCACGGGGTCTGGCTTGAAGCTCTCCTAGTAGTAAGGTTTGTTGTAGGCCCCCAGTTGCCCTCCTTACACACACGACCATCACTGGCACCGAGGCAGATAGAGCTTTCATCTTGCCCTTCAATAAATTCCCGATTGACACCACTGACGTTGCAGAAGACCATAGTTTGGGGTCAGTGGAATGCAAAACCCAGGGGTTCTGGCTTGGAGCTCTCCTTGAAGTAAGGTTTGTTGTAGGCCCCCAGTTGCCCTTCTTACACACACGGACATCACTGGCACTGAGGCAGAACGGGCTTTCATCTTGCCCACCAATAATTTCCGGATTGAGACCACTGAAGTTGCAGATGACCATAGTTTTTAGTCTGTGGAATGCACAATACAGGGGGTCTGACTTGGAGCTCTCCTTGAAGTAAGGTTTGTTGTAGGCCCCCAGTTGCCCTTCATACACACACGACCATCACTGGCACCGAGGCAGATCGAGCTTTCATCTTGCCCTCCAATAAATTCCCGATTGACACCACTGAAGTTGCAGATGACTATAGTTTGGGCTCAGTGGAATGAACAATACAGGGGGTCTGGCTTGGAGCTATCCTTGAAGTAAGATTTGTTGCAGGCCCCCAGTTGCCCTTCTTACACACACGACCATCACTTTCAGTGAGGCAGTTCGAGCTTTCATCTTGCCCTCCAATACATTCCCGATTGACACCACTGAAGTTGCAGATGACTATCGTTTGTGGTCAGTGGAATGCACAACACAGGGATCTGTCTTGGAGCTCTCCTTGAAGTAAGGTTTGTTGTAGGCCCCCAGTTGCCCTTCTTACACACACGACCATCACTGGCACCGAGGCAGATTGAGCATTCATCTTGCCCACCAATAAATTCCCGATTGACACCACTGATGTTGCAGATGACTATAGTTTGGGGTCAATGGAAGCACAACACAGGGGGTCTGGCTTGAGGCTCTCCTTGAAGTAAGGTTTGTTGTAGGCCCCCAGTTGCCCTTCTTACACACATGACCATCACTGGCACCGAGGCAGATCGACCTTTCATCTTGCCCTCCAATTAATTCCCGATTGACACCACTGAAGTTGCAGATGACTGTTGTTTGGTGTCAGTGGAAAGCACAATACAGGGGTTTGGCTTGGAGCTCTCGTTGAGGTAAGATTCCTTGTAGGCCCGCAGTTGATCTTCTTACAGACACAATCATCACTTGCACCGAGGCAGATCGAGCTTTCATCTTCCCCTCCAATAAATTCCCGACTGACACCACTGAAGTTGCAGATGACTATAGTTTGGGGTCAGTGGAATGCACAATACAGGGTGTCTGGCTTGGAGCTCTCCTTCAAGTATGGTTTCTTGTAGGCCCCCAGTTGCCCTTCATACAACAAAGCCCATCACTGGCACCGAGGCAGATCAAGCTCTCATCTTGCTCTCCAATAAGTTCCTGATTGACACCACTGAAGTTCAGATGACGATAGATTGGGGTCAGTGGAATGCACAATACAGGGTGTCTGCCTTGGAGCTCTCCTAGAAGTAAGGTTTGTTGTAGGCCCGCGGTTTCCCTTCTTGCATACACGACCATCACCGGCACTGAGGCAGATTGAGCTTTCATCTTGCACTCCAATAAATTCCCGATTGACACCACTGAAGGTGCAGATGACTATAGTTTGGGGTCAATGGAATGCACAATAGAGGGGTCTGGCTTGGAGCTCTCCTTGAAGTAAGGTTTGTTATAGGCCCGCAGTTGCCCTTCTTACACACACGACCAGCAGTGGCACCGAGGCAGTTCGAGCTTTCGTCTTGCCCTACAATAAATTCCCGATTGACACCACTGAAGTTGCAGGTGACTATAGTTTGGGGTCAGTGGAATACACAATACAGGGGGGTTGGCTTTTAGCTCTCCTTGATGAAAGGATTGTTGTAGGCCGCCAGTTGCCCTTCTTACACACACGACCATCACTGGCACTGAGGCAGATCGAGCTTTCACTTTGCCCTCCAATAAATTCCCGATTGACACCACTGAAGTTGCAGATGACTGTAGTTTGGGGACAGTGGAATGCACAATACAGGGGGTCTGGCTTGGAGCTCTCCTTGAAGTAAGGTTTCTTGTAGGCCCGCAGTTGCCCATCTTATACACACGACTAACACTGACACCGAGACAGATTGAGCTTTCATCTTGCCCTCCAACAAATTCCCGATTGACACCACTGAAGTTGCAGATGACTTTAGTTTGGGGTCAGTGGAATGCACAATACAGGGGGTCTGGCTTGTAGCCCTCCTTGAAGTAAGGTTTCTTGTTGGCCCTCAGTTGCCCTTCTTACTCACACGACCATCACTGGCACCGAGGCAGATCGAGCTTTCATCTTGCCCTCCAATAAATTCCCGATTGACACCACTGACGTTGCAGATGACCATAGTTGGGGTCAGTGGAAGCACAACACAGGGGGCTGGCTTGAGGCTCTCCTTGAAGTAAGGTTTGTTGTAGGCCACCAGTTGCCCTTCTTACACACACGAACATCACTGGCACTAAGGCAGATGGAGCTTTCATCTTGCCCTCCAATAAATTCCCGATTGACACCACTGAAGTTGCAGATGACTATAGTTTTGGTCAGTGGAATGAACAATTCACGGGGTCTGGCTTGGAGCTCTCCTTGTAGTAAGGTTTGTTGTAGGCCCCCAGTTGCCCTTCTTACACACACGACCATCACTGGCGCCGAGGCAGATGGATCTTTCATCTTGCCCACCAATAAATTCCCGATTGACACCACTGATGTGGCAGATGATTATAGTTTGGCGTCAGTGGAATGCACAATACAGGGGGTGTGGCTTGGAGCTCTCCTTGAACTAAGGTTTCTTGTAGGCCCCCAGTTGCCCTTCTTACACACACGACCATCACTGGCACCGAGGCAGATCGAGCTTTCACCTTGCCCTCCAATAAATTCCCGATTGACACCACTGAAGTTGCAGATGACTATAGTTTGGGGTCAGGGGAACACACAATACAGGGGGTCTGGCTTGGAGCTCTCCTTGAAGTAAGGTTTGTTATAGGTCCGCAGTTGCCCTTCTTACACACACGACCATCACTGTTAGTGAGGCAGATCGAGCTTTCATCATGCCCTCCAATAACTTCCCGATTGACACCACTGAGGTTGCAGATGACAATAGTTTGTGGACAGTGGAATGCACAATACAGGGGGTCTGGCTTGGAGCTTTCCTTGTAGTAAGGTTTCTTGTAGGCCCCCAGTTGCCCATCTAATACACACGACCATCACTGGCACCGAGGCAGATCGAGCTTTCATCTTGCCCTCCAATAAATTCCCGATTGACACCATTGAAGTTGCAGATTACTATAGTTTGTGGTCAGTGGAATGCACAACACAGGGATCTGTCTTGGAGCTCTCCTTGAAGTAAGGTTTGTTGTAGGCCCCCAGTTGCCCTTCTTACACACACGACCATCACTGGCACCGAGGCAGATCGAGCATTCATCTTGCCCTCCAATAAATTCCCGATTGACACCACTGACGTTGCAGATGACCATAGTTTGGGGTCAGTGGAATGAACAATACAGGGGGTCTGGCTTGGAGCTATCCTTGATGTAAGATTTGTTGCAGGCCCCCAGTTGCCCTTCTTACGCACACGACCATCACTGTCAGTGAGGCAGTTCGAGCTTTCATCTTGCCCTCCAATACATTGCCGATTGACACCACTGAAGTTGCAGATGACTATAGTTTGTGGTCAGTGGAATGCACAACACAGGGATCGGTCTTGGAGCTCTCCTTGAAGTAAGGTTTGTTGTAGGCCTCCAGTTGCCCTTCTTACACACACGACCATCACTGGCACCGAGGCAGATCGAGCATTCATCTTGCCCTCCAATGAATTCCCGATTGACACCACTGACGTTGCAGATGACCATAGTTTGGGGTCAGTGGAAGCACAACACAGAGGGTCGGCTTGAGGCTCTCCTTGAAGTAAGGTTTGTTGTATGCCCCCAGTTGCCCTTCTTACACACACGACCATCACTGGCACTGAGGCAAATGGAGCTTTCATCTTGCCCTCCAATAAATTCCCGATTGACACCACTGAAGTTGCAGATGACTATAGTTTGGGGTCAGGTGAATGCGCAATTCAGGGGGTCTGGCTTGGAGCTCTCCTTGTAGTAAGGTTTGTTGTAGGCCCCCAGTTGCCCTTCTTACACACACGACCATCACTGGCACCGAGGCAGATGGATCTTTCATACTGCCCGCCAATAAATTCCCGATTGACACCACTGAAGTGGCAGATGATTATAGTTTGGGGTCAGTGGAATGCACAATACAGGGGGTCTGGCTTGGAGCTCTCCTTGAACTAAGGTTTCTTGTAGGCCCCAGTTGCCCTTCTTACACACACGACCATCACTGCCACTGAGGCAGAACGGGCTTTCATCTTGCCCTCCAATAAAATCCCGATTGACATCACTGAAGTTGCAGATGACCATAGTTTTTGGTCTGTGGAATGCACAATACAGGGGGTCTGATTTGGAGCTCTCCTTAAAGTAATGTTTGTTGTAGGCCCCCAGTTGCCCTTCTTACACACACGACCATCACTGGCACCGAGGCAGATCGAGCATTCATCTTGCCCTCCAATAAATTGCCGATTGACACCACTGACGTTGCAGATGACCATAGTTTGGGGTCAGTGGAAGCACAACACAGGGGGTCTGGCTTGAGGCTCTCCTTGAAGTAAGGTTTGTTGTAGGCCCCGAGTTGCCCTTCTTACACACACGACCATCACTGGCACTGAGGCAAATGGAGCTTTCATCTTGCCCTTCAATAAATTCCCGATTGACACCACTGAAGTTGCAGATGCCTATTGTTTGGGGTCAGTGGAAAGCACAATACAGGTGGTTTGGCTTGGAGCTCTCGTTGAGGTAAGGTTCCTTGTAGGCCCGCAGTTGATCTTCTTACAGACACAATCATCACTTGCACCGAGGCAGATCGAGCTTTCATCTTGCCCTCCAATAATTTCCCGATTGACACCACTGAAGTTGCAGATGACTATAGTTTGGGGTCAGTGGAATGCACAATACAGATGGTCTGGCTTGGAGCTCTCCTTGAAGTAAGGTTTGTTGTAGGCCCGCGGTTTCCCTTGTTACATACACGACCATCACTGGCGCTGAGGCAGATGGATCTTTCATCTTGCCCTCCAATAAATTCCCGATTGACACCACTGAAGTGGCAGATGTTTATAGTTTGGCGTCAGTGGAATGCACAATACGGGGGGTGTGGCTTGGAGCTCTCCTTGAACTAAGGTTTCTTGTAGGCCCCCAGTTGCCCTTCTTACACACACGACCATCACTGGCACCGAGGCAGATCGAGCTTTCACCTTGCCCTCCAATAAATTCCCGATTGACACCACTGAAGTTGCAGATGACTATAGTTTGGGGTCAGGGGAACACACAATACAGGGGGTCTGGCTTGGAGCTCTCCTTGAAGTAAGGTTTGTTGTAGGTCCGCAGTTGCCCTTCTTACACACACGACCATCACTGGCACCGAGGCAGATCGAGCTTTCATCATGCCCTCCAATAAATTCCCGATTGACACCACTGAGGTTGCAGATGACAATAGTTTGTGGACAGTGGAATGCACAATACAGGGGGTCTGGCTTGGAGCTTTCCTTGAAGTAAGGTTTCTTGTAGGCCCCCAGTTGCCCATCTAATACACACGACCATCACTGGCACCGAGGCAGATCGAGCATTCATCTTGCCCTCCAATAAATTCCCGATTGACACCACTGACGTTGCAGATGACCATAGTTTGGGGTCAGTGGAAGCACAACACAGGGGGTCGGCTTGAGGCTCTCCTTGAAGTAAGGTTTGTTGTAGGCCCACAGTTGCCCTTCTTACACACACGACCATCACTGGCACTGAGGCAAATGGAGCTTTCCTCTTGCCCTCCAATAAATTCCCGATTGACACCACTGAAGTTGCAGATGACTATAGGTTGGGGTCAGGTGAATGCACAATTCAGGGGGTCTGGCTTGGAGCTCTCCTTGTAGTAAGGTTTGTTGTAGGCCCCCAGTTGCCCTTCTTACACACACGACCATCACTGGCACCGAGGCAGATGGATCTTTCATATTGCCCGCCAATAAATTCCCGATTGACACCACTGAAGTGGCAGATGATTATAGTTTGGGGTCAGTGGAATGCACAATACAGGGGGTCTGGCTTGGAGCTCTCCTTGAACTAAGGTTTCTTGTAGGCCCCCAGTTGCCCTTCTTAAACACACGACCATCACTGGCACTGAGGCAGAACGGGCTTTCATCTTGCCCTGCAATAAAATCCCGATTGACATCACTGAAGTTGCAGATGACCATAGTTTTTGGTCTGTGGAATGCACAATACAGGGGGTCTGATTTGGAGCTCTCCTTGAAGTAAGGTTTGTTGTAGGCCCCCAGTTGCCCTTCTTACACACACGACCATCAATGGCACCGAGGCAGATCGAGCATTCATCTTGCCCTCCAATAAATTCCCGATTGACACCACTGACGTTGCAGATGACCATAGTTTGGGGTCAGTGGAAGCACAACACAGGGGGTCTGGCTTGAGGCTCTCCTTGAAGTAAGGTTTGTTGTAGGCCCCCAGTTGCCCTTCTTACACACACGACCATCACTGGCACTGAGGCAAATGGAGCTTTCATCTTGCCCTTCAATAAATTCCCGATTGACACCACTGAAGTTGCAGATGACTATTGTTTGGGGTCAGTGGAAAGCACAATACAAGTGGTTTGGCTTGGAGCTCTCGTTGAGGTAAGGTTTCTTGTAGGCCCGCAGTTGATCTTCTTACAGACACAATCATCACTTGCACCGAGGCAGATCGAGCTTTCATCTTGACCTCCAATAATTTCCCGATTGACACCACTGAAGTTGCAGATGACTATAGTTTGGGGTCAGTGGAATGCAAGTTACAGGGGTCTGGCTTGGAGCTCTCCTAGAAGTAAGGTTTGTTGTTGGCCCGCGGTTTCCCTTGTTACATACACGACCATCACTGGCACTGAGGCAGATCGAGCTTTCATCTTGCACTCCAATAAATTCCCGATTGACACCACTGAAGGTGCAGATGACTATAGTTTGGCGTCAATGGAATGCACAATAGAGGGGTCTGGCTTGGAGCTCTCCTTGAAGTACGGTTTGTTGTAGGCCCGCAGTTGCCCTTGTTACACAGACGACCAGCAGTGGCACCGAGGCAGTTCGAGCTTTCGTCTTGCCCTACAATAAATTCCCGATTGACACCACTGAAGTTGCAGGTGACTATAGTTTGGGGTTAGTGGAATGCACAATACAGGGTGGTTGGCTTGGAGCTCTCCTTGAAGAAAGGTTTGTTGTAGGCCGCCAGTTGCCCTTCTTACACACACGACCATCACTGGCACTGAGGCAGATCGAGCTTTCATCTTGCCTTCCAATAAATTCCCGATTGACACCACTGAAATTGCAGATGACTATAGTTTGTGGTCGATGGAATGCACAATACAGGAGGTCTGGCTTGGTGCTCTCCTATAAGTAAGGTTTGTTGTAGGCCTGCATTTGCCCTTCTTACACACACGACCATCACTGGCACCGAGGCAGATCGAGCTTTCATTTTGCCCTCCAATAAATTCCCGATTGACACCACTGAAGTTGCAGATGACTAGAGTTTGGGGACAGTGGAATGCACAATACAGGGGGTCTGACTTGGAGCTCTCCTTGAAGTAAGGTTTCTTGTAGGCTCCCAGTTGCCCATCTTATACACACGACTAACTCTGACACCGAGACAGATTGAGCTTTCATCTTGCCCTCCAAAAAATCCCGATTGACACCACTCAAGTTGCAGACGACTATAGTTTGGGGTCAGTGGAATGCACAATACAGGGGCTCTGGCTTGGAGCCCTCCTTGAAGTAAGGTTTCTTGTAGGCCCGCAGTTGCCCTTCTTACACACACGACCATCACTGGCACAGAGGCAGATCGAGCTTTCGTCTTGCCCTCCAATAAATTCCCGATTGACACCACTCAAGTTGCAGATGACTATAGTTTGTGGTCAGTGGAATGAACAATACTAGGGGATCTGGGTTAGAGCTGTCCTTGAAGTAAGGCTTGTTGTAGGCCACTAGTTGCCCTTCTTACACACACGACCACCACCGGCACCGAGGCAGATCGAGCTTCCATCTTGCCCTCCAATAAATTCCCGATTGACACCACTGAAGTTGCAGATGACTATAGTTTGTGGTCAGTGGAACGCACAATACAGGGGGTCTGGCTTGGAGCTCTCCTTGAAGTAAGGTTGATTGTAGGCCCGCAGTTGCCTTTCTTACACAGACGACCATCACTGGCACCGAGGCACGTCGAGCTTTCGTCTTGCCCTCCAATAAATTCCCGATTGACACCACTGAAGTTGCAGATGACTATAGTTTGTGGCCAGTGGAATGAACAATACAGGGGATCTGGGTTAGAGCTGTCCTTGAAGTAAGGCTTGTTGTGAGCCCGCAGTTGCCCTTCTTACACACACGACCATCACTGGCACCGAGGCAGATCGAGCTTTCATCTTGCCCTCCAATAGATCAACGATTGACACCACTGAAGTTGCAGATGACTATAGTTTGGGGACAGTGGAATGCACAATACGGGGGGTCTGGCTTGGAGCTCCACTTGAAGTAAGGTTCCTTGTAGGCCCCCAGTTGCCCATCTTATACACACACCCATCACTGGAACTGAGGCAGATCGAGCTTTCATCTTGCCCTTCAGTAAATTCCTCATTGACACCACTGAGGATGCAGATGAATATAGTTTGGGGCCAGTGGAATGCACAATACTGGGTGTCTGGCTTGGTGCTCTGCTTGAAGTAAGGTTTGTTGTAGGCCCCTAGTTGCCCTTCTTACACACACGACCATCACTGGCACCGAGGCAGATCGAGTTTTCATCTTGCCCTCCAATAAATTCCAATTGACACCACTGAAGTTGCAGATGACCATAGTTTGGGGTCAGGGGAACACACAATACAGGGGGTCTGGCTTGGAGCCCTCCTTGAAGTAAGGTTAGTTGTAGGCCCGCAGTTGCCCTTCTTACACACACGACCATCACTGGCACCGAGGAAGATCGTGCATTCATTTTGCCCTCCAATAAATTCCCGATTGACACCACTGATGTTGCAGATGACTATAGTTTGGGGACAGTGGAATGCACAATACAGGGGGTCTGGCTTGGAGCTCTCCATGAAGTAAGGTTTCTTTTAGGCCCCCAGTTGCCCATCTTATACACACGACCAACACTAACACCGTGATAGATCGAGCTTTCATCTTGCCCTCCAAAAAATTCCCGATTGACACCACTGAAATTGCAGATGACTATAGTTTGGGGTCAGTGGAATGCACAATACAGGGGGTCTGGCTTGGAGCTCTCCTTGAAGTAAGGTATGTTGTAGGCCCACAGTTTCCCTTCTTACACACACGACGATCACTGGCACCGAGGAAGTTCGAGCATTCATTTTGCCCTCCAATAAACTCCCGATTGACACCACAGAAGTTCAGATCACTATAGTTTGGGGTTAGTGGAATGCACAATACGGGGTGTCTGGCTTGGAGCTCTGCTAGAAGTAAGGTTTGTTGTAGGCCCGCAGTTGCCCTTCATACACACACAACCATCACTGGCACTGAGGCAGATCGAGCTTTCATCTTGCACTCCAATAAATTCCCGATTGACACACTGAAGTAGCAGATGACTATAGTTTGTGGTCAGTGGAATGCACAATACAGGGTGTCTGGCTTGGAGCTCTCCGTTAGGTAAGGTTTGTTGTAGGCCCGCAGTTGCCCTTCTTACACACACGACCATCACTGTCAGTGAGGCAGATCGAGCTTTCATCTTGCCCTCAAATACATTCCCGATTGACACCACTGAAGTTGCAGATGACTATAGTTTGGGGTCAGTGGAATGCACAATACAGGGGGTCTGTCTTGGAGCTCTCCTAGAAGTAAGGTTTGTTGTAGGCCGCAGTTGCCCTTCTTACACACACAACCATCACTGGCACCGAGGCAGATCGAGCTTTCATCATGCCCTCCAATAAATTCCCGATTGACACCACTGAGGTTGCAGATGACAATAGTTTGTGGACAGTGGAATGCACAATACAGGGGGTCTGGCTTGGAGCTTTCCTTGAAGTAAGGTTTCTTGTAGGCCCCCAGTTGCCCATCTAATACACACGACCATCACTGGCACCGAGGCAGATCGAGCATTCATCTTGCCCTCCAATAAATTCCCGATTGACACCACTGACGTTGCAGATGACCATAGTTTGGGGTCAGTGGAAGCACAACACAGGGGGTCGGCTTGAGGCTCTCCTTGAAGTAAGGTTTGTTGTAGGCCCACAGTTGCCCTTCTTACACACACGACCATCACTGGCACTGAGGCAAATGGAGCTTTCCTCTTGCCCTCCAATAAATTCCCGATTGACACCACTGAAGTTGCAGATGACTATAGGTTGGGGTCAGGTGAATGCACAATTCAGGGGGTCTGGCTTGGAGCTCTCCTTGTAGTAAGGTTTGTTGTAGGCCCCCAGTTGCCCTTCTTACACACACGACCATCACTGGCACCGAGGCAGATCGAGCTTCCATCTTGCCCTCCAATAAATTCCCGATTGACACCACTGAAGTTGCAGATGACTATAGTTTGTGGTCAGTGGAACGCACAATACAGGGGGTCTGGCTTGGAGCTCTCCTTGAAGTAAGGTTGATTGTAGGCCCGCAGTTGCCTTTCTTACACAGACGACCATCACTGGCACCGAGGCACGTCGAGCTTTCGTCTTGCCCTCCAATAAATTCCCGATTGACACCACTGAAGTTGCAGATGACTATAGTTTGTGGCCAGTGGAATGAACAATACAGGGGATCTGGGTTAGAGCTGTCCTTGAAGTAAGGCTTGTTGTGAGCCCGCAGTTGCCCTTCTTACACACACGACCATCACTGGCACCGAGGCAGATCGAGCTTTCATTTTGCCCTCCAATAAATTCCCGATTGACACCACTGAAGTTGCAGATGACTATAGTTTGGGGTCAGTGGAATGCACAATACTGGGGGTCTGGCTTGGAGCCCTCCTTGAAGTAAGGTTTCTTGTAGGCCCCCAGTTGCCCTTCTTACACACACGACCTTCACTGGCACTGAGGAAGAACGAGCTCTCATCTTGCACTCCATTAAATTCCCGATTTACACCACTGAAGTTGCAGATGACTATAGTTTGTGGTCAGTGGAATGCACAATACAGCGGGTCTGGCATGGATCTCTCCCTGAAGTAAGGTTTGTTGTGAGCCCGCAGTTGCCCTTCTTACACACACGACCATCACTGGCACCGAGGCAGATCGAGCCTTCACCTTGCCCTCCAATAAATTCCCGATACACACCACTGAAGTTGCAGATGACTATAGTTTGGGGTCAGGGGAACACACAATACAGGGGGTCTGGCTTGGAGCTCTCCTTGAAGTAAGGTTTGTTGTAGGTCCGCAGTTGCCCTTCTTACACACACGACCATCACTGGCACCGAGGCAGATCGAGCTTTCATCATGCCCTCCAATTAATTCCCGATTGACACCACTGAGTTTGCAGATGACAATAGTTTGTGGACAGTGGAATGCACAATACAGGGGGTCTGGCTTCGAGCTTTCCTTGAGTAAGGTTTCTTGTAGGCCCCCAGTTGCCCATCTAATACACACGACCATCACTGGCACCGAGGCAGATCGAGTTTTCATCTTGCCCTCCAATAAATTCCCGATTGACACGACTGAAGTTGCAGATGACTATAGTTTGGGGTCAGTGGAATGCACAATACAGGGGGTCTGGCTTGGAGCTCTCCTTGATGTAAGGTTTGTTGTAGGCCCCTAGTTGTCCTTCTTACACATACGACCATCACCGGCACCGAGGCAGATCGAGCTTCCATCTTGCCCTCCGATAAATTCCCGATTGACACCACTGAAGTTGCAGATGACTATAGTTTGGTGTCAGTGGAATGCACAATACAGGGGGTCTGGCTTGGAGCTCTCCTTGAAGTAAGGTTGATTGTAGGCACGCAGTTGCCCTTCTTACACACACGACCATCACTGGCACCGAGGCAGATCGAGCTTTGATCTTGCCTTCCAATAAATTCCCGATTGACACCACTGAAGTTGCAGATGACTATAGTTTGGGGTCAGTGGAATGCATAATACAGGGGGTCTGCCTTGGAGCTCTCCTTGAAGTAAGGTTTGTTGTAGGCCCGCAGTTGCCCTTCTTACACACACGACCATCACTGGCACCGAGGCAGATCGAGCTTTCGTCTTCCCCTACAATAAATACCCGATTGACACCACTGAAGTTGCAGATGACTATAGTTTGGGGTCAGTGGAATGCATAATACAGGGGGTCTGGCTTGGAGCTCTCCTTGAAGTAAGGTTTGTTGTAGGCCCGCAGTTGCCCTTCTTACACACACGACCATCACTGGCACCGAGGCAGATCGACCTTCCGTCTTCCCCTACAATAAATACCCGATTGACACCACTGAAGTTGCAGATGACTATAGTTTGTGGTCGGTGGAATGCTCAACACAGGGGGTCTGGCTTGGTGCTCTCCTAGAAGTAAGGTTTGTTGTGAGCCCGCAGTTGCCCTTCTTACACACACGACCATCACTGGCACCGAGGCAGATCGAGCTTTCACCTTGACCTTCAATAAATTCCCGATTGACACCACTGAAGTTGCAGAAGACTATAGTTTGGGGTCAGGGGAACACACAATACAGGGGGTCTGGCTTGGAGCTCTCCTTGAAGTAAGGTTTGTTGTAGGTCCGCAGTTGCCCTTCTTACACACATGACAATCACTGGCACCGAGGCAGATCGAGTTTTCATCTTGCCCTCCAATAAATTCCCGATTGACACGACTGAAGTTGCAGATGACTATAGTTTGGGGTCAGTGGAATGCAAAATACAGGGGGTCTGGCTTGGAGCTCTCCTTGAAGTAAGGTTTCTTGTAGGCCCCCAGTTGCCCATCTTATACACACGACTAACACTGACACCGAGACAGATTGAGCTTTCATCTTGCCCTCCAAAAAATCCCGATTGACACCACTGAAGTTGCAGATGACTATAGTTTGGGGTCAGTGGAATCCACAATACTAGGGGATCTGGCTTGGAGCTCTCCTTGAAGTAAGGTTTGTTGTAGGCCGCCAGTTGCCCTTCTTACACACACGACCACCACCGGCACCGAGGCAGATCAAGCTTCCATCTTGCCCTCCACTAAATTCGCGATTGACACCACTCAAGTTGCAGATGACTATAGTTTGTGGTCAGTGGAATGCACAATACAGGGTGTCTGGCTTGGAGCTCTCCTTGAAGTAAGGTTGATTGTAGGCCCGCAGTTGCCTTTCTTACACAGACGACCATCACTGGCACCGAGGCACGTCGAGCTTTCGTCTTGCCCTCCAATAAATTCCCGATTGACACCACTGAAGTTGCAGATGACTATAGTTTGTGGCCAGTGGAATGAACAATACAGGGGATCTGGGTTAGAGCTGTCCTTGAAGTAAGGCTTGTTGTGAGCCCGCAGTTGCCCTTCTTACACACACGACCATTACTGGCACCGAGGCAGATCGAGCTTTCATCTTGCACTCCAATAAATCAACGATTGACACCACTGAAGTTGCAGATGACTATAGTTTGGGGACAGTGGAATGCACAATACAGGGGGTCTGGCTTGGAGCTCCACTTGAAGTAAGGTTCCTTGTAGGTCCCCAGTAGCCCATCTTATACACACACCCATCACTGGAACCGAGGCAGATCGAGCTTTCATCTTGCCCTTCAGTAAATTCCTCATTGACACCACTGAGGATGCAGATGAATATAGTTTGGGGTCAGTGGAATGCACAATACAGGGTGTCTGGCTTGGAGCTCTGCTTGAAGTAAGGTTTGTTGTAGGCCCCTAGTTGCCCTTCATACACACACGACTATCACTGGCACCGAAACAGATCGAGCTTCAATCTTGCCCTCCAATAAATTCCCGATTGACACCACTGAAGTTGCAGATGTCTATAGTTTGGGGACAGTGGATTGAACAATACAGGGGGTCTGGCTTGGACGTCTCCTTGAAGCAAGGTTTGTTGTAGGCCCGCAGTTGCCCTTCTTACACACACGACCATCACTGGCACAGAGGCAGGTCGAGCTTTCGTCCTGCCCTCCAATAAATTCCCGATTGACACCACTGAAGTTGCAGATGACTATAGTTTGGGGACAGTGGAATGCACAATACAGGGGGTCTGGCTTGGAGCTCTCCATGAAGTAAGGTTTCTTTTAGGACCCCAGTTGCCCATCTTATACACACGACCAACTCTAACACCGAGACAGATCGAGCTTTCATCTTGCAATCCAAAAAATTCCCGATTGACACCACTGAAATTGCAGATGACTATAGTTTGGGGTCAGTGGAATGCACAATACAGAGTTGTCTGGCTTGGAGCTCTCCTTGAAGTAAGGTTTGTTGCAGGCCCCTACTTGCCCTTCTTACACACACGACCATCACTGGCACCGAGGCAGATCGAGCTTCCATCTTGCCCTCAAAAAAATTCCCGATTGACTCCACTGAAGTTGCAGATGACTATAGTTTGGGGTCAGTGGAATGCACAATATAGGAGGTCTGGCTTGGAGCTCTCCTTGAAGTAAGGTTTGTTGTAGGCCCTCAGTTGCCCTTCTTACACACACAACCATCACTGGCACCGAGGCAGATCGAGCTTTCATCTTGCCCTCCAATAAATTCCCGATTGACACCACTGAAGTTGCAGATGTCTATAGATTGGGGTCAGTGGAATGCACAATACAGGGGGTCTGGCTTGGAGCTCTCCTTGATGTAAGGTTTGTTGTAGGCCCGCAGTTTCCCTTCTTACACACACGACGATCACTGGCACCGAGGAAGATCGAGCTTTCATTTTGCCCTCCAATAAACTCCCGATTGACACCACAGAAGTTCCGATCACTATAGTTTGGGGTTAGTGGAATGCACAATACAGAGGGTCGGGCTTGGAGCTCTCCTAGAAGTAAGGTTTGTTGTAGGCCCGCAGTTGCCCTTCATACACACACAACCATCACTGGCACTGAGGCAGATCGAGCTTCGATCTTGCCCTCCAATAAATTCCCGATTGACACCAGTGAAGTTGCAGATGTCTATAGTTTGGGAACAGTGGATTGCACTATAAAGGGGGTCTGGCTTGGAGCTCTCCTTGAAGTAAGGTTTGTTGTAGGCCGGCAGTTGCCCTTCTTACACACACGACCATCACTGGCACAGAGGCAGGTCGAGCTTTCGCCTTGCCCTCCAATAAATTCCCGATTGACACCACTGAAGTTGCAGATGACTATAGTTTGTGGTCAGTGGAATGCACAATACAGGGGGTCTGGCTTGGTGCCCTCCTTGAAGCAACGTTTCTTGTAGGCCGGCAGTTGCCCTTCTTACACACACAACCATCACTGGCACCGAGGCAGATCGAGCTTTCATCTTGCCCTCCAATAAATTCCCGATTGACACCACAGAAGTTGCAGATGACTACAGATTGAGATCAATGGAATGCACAATACAGGGGGTCTGGCTTGGAGCTCTCCTTGAAGTAAGGTTAGTTGTAGGCATGCAGTTGCCCTTCTTACACACAAGACCATTACTGGCACTGAGGAAGATCGGGCTTTCATCTTGCACTCCAATAAATTCCCGATTGACACCACTGAAGTTGCAGATGACTATAGTTTGGGGTCAGTGGAATGCACCATACAGGGGGTCTGGCTTGGAGCTCTCCTAGAAGTAAGGTTTGGTTAAGGGCCGTAAATGCCCTTCTTACACACACGACCATTACTGGCACTGAGGCAGATCGAGCTTTCATCTTGCACTCCAATAAATTCCAGATTGACACCACTGAAGTTGCAGATGACCATAGTTTGGGGTCAGTGGAATGCACAACACAGGGGGTCTGGCTTGGAGCTCTCCTTGAAGTAAGGTTAGTTGTAGGCATGCAGTTGCCCTTCTTACACACACGACCATCACTGGCACCGAGGCAGATCGAGCTTTCATCTTGCTGTCCAATAATCTCCTGATTGACACCACTGAAGTTCAGATGACTATAGTTTGGGGTCAGTGCATTGCACAATACAGGGTGTCTGTCTTGGAGCTCTCCTTGAAGTAAGGTTTGTTGTAGGCCCCCAGTTGCCTTTCTTGCGCACACGACCATCACAGTCAGTGAGGCAGATCGAGCTTTCATCTTGCCCTCCAATATATTCCCGATTGTCACCACTGAAGTTGCAGATGACTATAGTTTGGGGTCAGTGGAATGCACAATACAGGGGGTCTGCCTTTTAGCCCTCCTTGAAGCAAGGATTCTTGTAGGCCGCCAGTTGCCTTTCTTACACACACAACCATCACTGGCACCAAGGCAGATCGAGCTTTCATCTTGCCCTCCAATAAATTGCCGATTGACACCACTGAAGTTGCAGATGACTACAGATTGGGGCCAGTGGAATGCACAATACAGGGGGTCTGGCTTGGAGCTCTCCTTGAAGTAAGGTTAGTTGTAGGCATGCAGTTGCCCTTCTTACACACACGACCATCACTTTCACCGAGGCAGATCGACCTTTCATCTCGCCCTCCAATAAACTCCTGATTGACACCACGGAAGTTCAGATGGCTATAGTTTGGGGTCAGTGGAATGCACAATACAGGGTGTCTGTCTTGGAGCTCCCCCAGTTGCCCTTGTTGCACACACGACCATCACTGTCAGTGAGGCAGATCGAGCTTTCATCTTGCCCTCCAATATATTCCCGATTGACACCACTGACGTTGCAGATGACTATAGTTTGGGGTCAGTGGAATGCACAATACAGGGGGTCTGGCTTGGAGCTCTCCTAGAAGTAAGGTTTGGGTTAGGCCCGTAGTTGGCCTTCTTACACACACGACCATTACTGGCACTGAGGGATATGGAGCTTTCATATGGCACTCCAATAAATTCCCGATTGACACCACTGAAGTTGCAGATGACTACAGTTGGGGTCAGTGGAATGCACAATACAGGGGGTCTGGCTTGGAGCTCTCCTTGAAGTAAGGTTAGTTGTAGGTATGCAGTTGCCCTTCTTACACACACGACCATCACTGGCACCGAGGCAGATCGAGCTTTCATCATGCCCACCAATAAACTCCCGATTGACACCAATGAAGTTCAGATGATTATAGTTTGGGGTCAGTGGAATGCACAATACAGAATGTCTGTATGGAGCTCTCCTTGAAGTAAGGTTTGTTGTAGTCTCCCAGTTTCCCTTCTTGCACACACGACCATCACTGTCAGTGAGGCAGATCGAGCTATCATTTTGCCCTCCAATACATTCCCGATTGACACCACTGAAGTTACAGATGACTATAGTTTGGGGTCAGTGGAATACACAATACAGTGGGTCTGGCTTGGAGCTCTCCTAGAAGTAAGGTTTGCTGTAGGCCCGCATCTTACACACAAGACCACCACTGGCACTGAGGCAGATCGAGCCTTCATCTTGCACTCCAATAAATTCCCGACTGACACCACTGAAGTTGCAGATGACTATAGTTTGTGGTCAGTTTAATGCACAATACAGGGGGCCTGGCTTGGAGCTCTCCTTGAAGTAAGGTTTGTTGAGAGCCCGCAGCTGCCCTACTTACACACACGACCATCACTGGCACCGAGGCAAATCGAGCTTTCATCTTGCCCTCCAATAAATTCCCGATAGACACCACTGAAGTTGCAGATGACTATAGTTTGGGGTCAGGGGAACACACAATACAGGGGGTCTGCCTTGGAGCTCTCCTTGAAGTAAGGTTTGTTGTAGGCCCGCAGTTGCCCTTCTTACACACACGACCATCACTGGCACCGAGGCAGATCGAGCTTTCATTTTGCCCATCAAAAATTCCAGATTGACACCACTGAAGTTGTAGATGACTGTAGTTTGGGGTGAGTGGAATGCACAATACAGGGGTTCTGGCTTGGAGCTCTCCTTGAAGTAAGGTTTCTTGTAGGACCCCAGTTGCCCATCTTGTATACACACCCATCACTGGCACCGAGGCAGATCGAGCTTTCATCTTGCCCTACAATAAATTCCCGATTGACACCACTGATGTTGCAGATAACTATAGTTTGGGGTCAGTGGAATGCACAAAACAGGGTGTTTGGCTTGGAGCCCTCCTTAAAGCAAGGCTTCTTGTAGGCCCCCAGTTGCCCTTCATACACACACAACCATCACCAGCACCGAGGCAGATCGAGATTTCATCTTGCCCCCTCAATAAATTCCCGATTGACACCACTGAAGTTGCAGATGACTATAGCTTGGGGACAGTGGAATGCACAATACGGGGGCTCTGGCTTGGAGCTCTCCTTGAAGTAAGGTTTGTTGTAGGCCCCCAGTTGCCCATCTTATACACACACCCATCAGTGGCACCGAGGCAAATCGAGCTTTCATCTTGCCCGTCAGTAAATTCCCGATTGACACCACTGAAGATGCAGATGACTATAGTTTGGGGTCAGTGGAATGCACAATGCAGGGGATCTGGCTTGGAGCTCTGTTTGAAGTAAGGTTTGTTGTAGGCCCCTAGTTGCCCTTCTTACTCACACGACCATCACTGGCACCGAGGCAGATCGAGCTTCGATCTTGCCCTCCAATAAATTCCCGATTGACACCGCTGAAGTTGCATATGTCTATAGTTTGGGGACAGTGGATTGCACAATAAAGGGGGTCTGGCTTGGAGCTCTCCTTGAAGTAGGGTTTGTTGTAGGCCGGCAGTTGCCCTTCTTACACACACGACCATCACTGGCACAGGGGCAGGTCGAGCTTTCGTCTTGCCCTCCAATAAATTCCCGATTGACACCACTGAAGTTGCAGATGACTATAGTTTGTGGTCAGTGGAATGCACAATACAGGTGGTCTGGCTTGGTGCCCTCCTTGAAGCAACGTTTCTTGTAGGCCCCCAGTTGCCCTTCGTACACACACAATCATCACTGGCACCGAGGCAGATCGAGCTTCCATCTTGCCCTCCAATAAATTCCCGATTGACACCACTGAAGTTGCAGATGACTACAGATTGGGGTCAGTGGAATGCACAATACAGGTGGTCTGGCATGGAGCTCTCCTTGAAGTAAGGTTAGTTGTAGGCATGCAGTTGCCCTTCTTACACACACGACCATCACTGGCACCGAGGCAGATCGAGCTTTCATCTTGCCCTCCAATAAACTCCTGATTGACACCACTGAAGTTCAGATGACTATTGTTTGGGGTCAGTGGAATGCAGAATACAGGGTGTCTGTCTTGGAGCTCTCCTTGAAGTAAGATTTGTTGTAGGCCCCCAGTTCACCTTCTTGCACACACGACCATCAATGTCAGTGAGGCAGATCGAGTATTAATCTTGCCCTTCAATATATTCCCGATTGACACCACTGACGTTGCAGATGACTATAGTTTGGGGTCAGTGGAATGCACAATACAGGGGGTCTGGCTTGGAGCTCTCCTAGAAGTAAGGTTTGGTTTAGGCCCGTAGTTGCCCTTCTTACACACACGACCATTACTGGCACTGAGGCAGATCGAGCTTTCATCTTGCACTCCAATAAATTCCCGATTGACACCACTGAAGTTGCAGATGACCATAGTTTGGGGTCAGTGGAGTGCACAATACAGAGGGTCTGGCTTGGAGCTCTCCTTGAAGTAAGGTTAGTTGTAGGCATGCAGTAGCCCTTCTTACACACACGACCATCACTGGCACCGAGGCTGATCGAGCTTTTATCTTGCGCTCCAATCAACTCCTTATTGACACCACTACATCTACATCTACATCTACATCTATACTCCGCGAGCCACCTTACGGTGTGTGGCGGAGGGTACTTATTGTACCACTATCTGATCCCCCCTTCCCTGTTCCATTCACGAATTGTGCGTGGGAAGAACGACTGCTTGTAAGTCTCCGTATTTGCTCTAATTTCTCGGATCTTTTCGTTGTGATCATTACGCGAGATTTATGTGGGCGGTAGTAATATGTTGCCCATCTCTTCCCGGAATGTGCTCTCTCGTAATTTCGATAATAAACCTCTCCGTATTGCGTAACGCCTTTCTTGAAGTGTCCGCCACTGAAGCTTGTTCAGCATCTCCGTAACGCTCTCGCCCTGACTAAATGTCCCCATGACGAATCGCGCTGCTTTTCGCTGGATCATGTCTATCTCTTCTATTAATCCAACCTGGTAAGGGTCCCATACTGATGAGCAATACTCAAGAATCGGACGAACAAGCGTTTTGTAAGCTACTTCTTTCGTCGATGAGTCACATTTTCTTAGAATTCTTCCTATGAATCTCAACCTGGCGCCTGCTTTTCCCACTATTTGTTTTATGTGATCATTCCACTTCAGATCGCTCCGGATAGCAACTCCTAAGTATTTTACGGTCGTTACCGCTTCCAATGATTTACCACCTATGGCATAATCGTAATGGAATGGATTTCTGCCCCTATGTATGCGCATTATATTACATTTATCTACGTTTAGGGAAAGCTGCCAGCTGTCGCACCATGCATTAATCCTCTGCAGGTCCTCCTGGAGTACGTACGAGTCTTCTGATGTTGCTACTTTCTTGTAGACAACCGTGTCATCTGCAAATAGCCTCACGGAGCTACCGATGTTGTCAACTAAGTCATTTATGTATATTGTAAACAATAAAGGTCCTATCACGCTTCCCTGCGGTACTCCCGAAATTACCTCTACATCTGCAGATTTTGAACCGTTAAGAATGACATGTTGTGTTCTTTCTTCTAGGAAATCCTGAATCCATTCACAAACCTGGTCCGATATTCCGTAAGCTCGTATTTTTTTCACTAAACGTAAGTGCGGAACCGTATCAAATGCCTTCCTGAAGTCCAGGAATACGGCATCAATCTGCTCGCCAGTGTCTACGGCACTGTGAATTTCTTGGGCAAATAGGGCGAGCTGAGTTTCACATGATCTCTGTTTGCGGAATCCATGTTGGTTATGATGAAGGAGATTTGTATTATCTAAGAACGTCATAATACGAGAACACAAAACATGTTCCATTATTCTACAACAGATTGACGTAAGCGAAATAGGCCTATAATTATTCGCATCTGATTTATGACCCTTCTTGAAAATGGGAACGACCTGCGCTTTCTTCCAGTCGCTAGGTACTTTACGTTCTTCCAGCGATCTACGATAAATTGCTGATAGAAAGGGGGCAAGTTCTTTAGCATAATCACTGTAGAATCTTAAGGGTATCTCGTCTGGTCCGGATGCCTTTCCGCTACTAAGTGATAGCAGTTGTTTTTCAATTCCGATACCGTTTATTTCAATATTTTCCATTTTGGCGTCCGTGCGACGGCTGAAGTCAGGGACCGTGTTACGATTTTCCGCAGTGAAACAGTTTCGGAACACTGAATTCAGTATTTCTGCCTTTCTTCGGTCGTCCTCTGTTTCGGTGCCATCGTGGTCAACCAGTGACTGAATAGGGGATTTAGATCCGCTTACCGATTTTACAAATGACCAAAACTTTTTAGGGTTCTTGTTTAGATTGTTTGCCAATGTTTTATGTTCGAATTCGTTGAATGCTTCTCTCATTGCTCTCTTTACGCTCTTTTTCGCTTCGTTCAGCTTTTCCTTATCAGCTATGATTCGACTACTCTTAAACCTATGATGAAGCTTTCTTTGTTTCCGTAGTACCTTTCGTACATGATTGTTATACCACGGTGGATCTTTCCCCTCGCTTTGGACCTTAGTCGGTACGAACTTATCTAAGGCGTACTGGACGATGTTTCTGAATTTTTTCCATTTTTGTTCCACATCCTCTTCCTCAGAAATGAACGTTTGATGGTGGTCACTCAGATATTCTGCGATTTGTGCCCTATCACTCTTGATAAGCAAATATATTTTCCTTCCTTTCTTGGCATTTCTTATTACACTTGTAGTCATTGATGCAACCACTGACTTATGATCACTGATACCCTCTTCTACATTCACGGAGTCGAAAAGTTCCGGTCTATTTGTTGCTATGAGGTCTAAAACGTTAGCTTCACGAGTTGGTTCTCTAACTATCTGCTCGAAGTAATTCTCGGACAAGGCAGTCAGGATAATGTCACAAGAGTCTCTGTCCCTGGCTCCAGTTCTGATTGTGTGACTATCCCATTCTATACCTGGTAGATTGAAGTCTCCCCCTATTACAATAGTATGATCACGAAACTTCTTCACGACGTTCTGCAGGTTCTCTCTGAGGCGCTCAACTACTACGGTTGCTGATGCAGGTGGTCTATAGAAGCATCCGACTATCATATCTGACCCACCTTTGATACTTAACTTAACCCAGATTATTTCACATTCGCATTCGCTAATAACTTCACTGGATATTATTGAATTCTTTACTGCTATAAATACTCCTCCACCATTGGCGTTTATCCTATCCTTGCGGTATATATTCCATTCTGCGTCTAGGATTTCGTTACTGTTCACTTCCGGTTTTAACCAACTTTCCGTTCCTAATACTATATGCGCACTATTTCCTTCAATAAGAGATACTAATTCAGGAACCTTGCCCTGGATACTCCTGCAGTTTACCAATATTACGTTAACTTTTCCTGTTTTTGGTCTCTGAGGACGGACGTTCTTTATCAACGATGATAATGTCCTCTCTGGTAAGCCGTCAGGTATTTTATCGTTTCGCCCAAGGGGGGTTCCCTCTAACCTAAGAAACCCCCGTGTGCACGCCACACGTACTCTGCTACCCTAGTAGCTGCTTCCGGTGTGTAGTGCACGCCTGACCTGTCTAGGGGGGCCCTACAGTTCTCCACCCAACAACGGAGGTCGATGAATTTGCAACCATTATAGTCGCAGAGTCGTCTGAGCCTCTGGTTTAGACCCTCCACACGGCTCCAAACCAGAGGACCGCGATCGACTCTGGGCACTATGCTGCAGATATTAAGCTCAGCTTGCACTCCGCGTGCGATGCTGGTTGTCTTCACCAAATCAGCCAGCCGCCGGAAGGAACCAAGGATGGCCTCAGAACCCAAGCGGCAGGCGTCATTCGTTCCGACATGTGCTACTATCTGCAGCCGGTCACACCCAGTACGTTCAATAGCTGCCGGAAGGGCCTCCTCCACATTACGGACGAGACCCCCCGGCAAGCACACCGAGTGCACACTGGCATTCTTCCCCGACCTACCCGCTATTTTCCTGAGGGGCTCCATAACCCGCCTAACGTTGGAGCTCCCTATAACTAATAGGCCCGCCCTCTGTGACTGTCGGGACCTTGCCGGAGAATCGGCCACTGGCCCAACAGGCGAGGCATCCTGTGGTGGCTCGGAAACGATGTCATCACCACTAGGAAGCACCCCGTACCTGTTGGAAAGGGGTAAGGCAGCTGCCACGCGGCCAGATCCCACCTTCGCCTTTCGGCCAGGCACGCGCGAGCCCACCACTGTCCGCCATTCACCCTGGAGTGATGGCTGACCGGTAAGATGCTCACTGCCGGAAGACGCAGCGACATCAGGGGTTCCATGTGATTCCAAGGCCACCGAAGTAGGCATAGGTCTCACCACAGTTGCCCCAATGCCACTACGAGCCGACGCCTGCGCCTCGAGCTGGATGAGCCTAACAGACAAAGCCTCCACCTGCCCCCGAAGAGTGGCCAATTCTCCTTGCGTCCGCTCACAACAACCACAGTCCCTACACATGACTATGTTTACCCTACTCTATACGGTGACAAATTCCCAAGATAATCTTCTGATGAGCTACTCTGATAATCAAGAAACACTCACTGAAATACGAGACGCGAAAACTACGCTAGGTTTTCCCAGAAAAACTATTTAAAAGCTAAGCGCCGCAAATAAGTACAAAAACGCTTTATACAAACAGTACTCGCTGCTGCTGGTGCTCTCGCTCCGGCTGTCACAAGACAACTGCTGATTCAAGTGACTAGTGGCTAACGGCCGCGAAACAAACAAAAGACGGTTTTAGGGCGCTTTCTGTTCGAAACGATCAAGAAAACACTAAGAAATCTAACACGAAAACTACGTAAAGTTTTATCAAGAACTGTTAGTTACTGAAGTTCAGATGACTATAGTTTGGGGTCAGTGGATTGCACAATACAGGATGTCTGTCTTGGAGCTCTTCTTGAAGTAAGGTTTGTTGTAGGCCCCCAGTTGCCCTTCTTGCACACACGACCATCACTGTCAGTGAGGCAGATCGAGCTTTCATCTTGCCCTCCAATATATTCCCGATTGACACCACTGAAGTTGCAGATGACTATAGTTTGGGGTCAGTGGAATGCACAATACAGGGGGTCTGCCTTTTAGCCCTCCTTGAAGCAAGGTTTCTTGTAGGCCCCCAGTTGCCCTTCTTACACACACGACCATCACTGGCACCGAGGCAGATCGAGCTTTCATCTTGCCCTCCAATAAATTCCCGATTGACATCACTGAGGTTGCAGATGACTACAGATTGGGGTCAGTGGAATGCACAATACAGTGGGTCTGGCTTGAAGCTCTCCTTGAAGTAAGGTTAGTTGTAGGCATGCAGTTGCCCTTCTTACACACACGAACATCACTGGCAGCGAGGCAGATCGACCTTTCATCTTGCCCTCCAATAAACTCCTGATTGACACCACGGAAGTTCAGATGACTATAGTTTGGGGTCAGTGGAATGCACAATACAGGGGGTCTGGCTTGGAGCTCTCCTTGAAGTAAGGTTAGTTGCAGGTATGCAGTTGCCCTTTTTACACACACGATCATCGCTGGCACCGAGGCAGATCGAGCTTTCATCTTGCCCTCCAATAAATTCCCGATTGACATCACTGAGGTTGCAGATGACTATAGTTTGGGGACAGTGGAATGCACAATACAGGGGGTCTTGCTTGGATCTCTCCTTGAAGTAAGGTTAATTATAGTCGCCCAGTTGCCCATCTTATACACACACCCATCACTGGCACCGAGGCAGATCGAGCTTTCATCTTGCCCTCCAGTAAATTCCCGTTTGACACCACTGAAGATGCACATGACTATAGATTGGGGTCAGTGGAATACACAATACAGGAGGTCTGGCTTGGAGCTCTCCTAGAAGTAAGGTTTGCTGTAGGCCCGCATTTTACACATACGACCATCACTGGCACTGAGGCAGATCGAGCCTTATCTTGCTCTCCAATAAATTCCTGACTGACACCACTGAAGTTGCAGATGACTATAGTTTGGGGTCAGTGGAATGCACAATACAGGGGGTCTGCCTTTTAGCCCTCCTTGAAGCAAGGTTTCTTGTAGGCCCCCAGTTGCCCTTCTTACACATACGACCATCACTGGCACCGAGGCAGATCGAGCTTTCATCTTGCCCTCCAATATATTCCCGATTGACACCACTGAAGTTGCAGATGACTATAGTTTGGGGTCAGTGGAATGCACAATACAGGGGGTCTGCCTTTTAGCCCTCCTTGAAGCAAGGTTTCTTGTAGGCCCCCAGTTGCCCTTCTTACACATACGACCATCACTGGCACCGAGGCAGATCGAGCTTTCATCTTGCCCTCCAATAAATTCCCGATTGACACCACTGAAGTTGCAGATGACTACAGATTGGGGTCAGTGGAATGCACAATACAGTGGGTCTGGCTTGGAGCTCTCCTTGAAGTAAGGTTAGTTGTAGGCATGCAGTTGCCCTTCTTACACACACGAACATCACTGGCAGCGAGGCAGATCGACCTTTCATCTTGCCCTCCAATAAACTCCTGATTGACACCACGGAAGTTCAGATGACTATAGTTTGGGGTCAGTGGAATGCACAATACAGGGGGTCTGGCTTGGAGCTCTCCTTGAAGTAAGGTTAGTTGCAGGTATGCAGTTGCCCTTTTTACACACACGATCATCGCTGGCACCGAGGCAGATCGAGCTTTCATCTTGCCCTCCAATAAATTCCCGATTGACATCACTGAGGTTGCAGATGACTATAGTTTGGGGACAGTGGAATGCACAATACAGGGGGTCTTGCTTGGATCTCTCCTTGAAGTAAGGTTAATTATAGTCGCCCAGTTGCCCATCTTATACACACACCCATCACTGGCACCGAGGCAGATCGAGCTTTCATCTTGCCCTCCAGTAAATTCCCGTTTGACACCACTGAAGATGCACATGACTATAGATTGGGGTCAGTGGAATACACAATACAGGGGGTCTGGCTTGGAGCTCTCCTAGAAGTAAGGTTTGCTGTAGGCCCGCATTTTACACATACGACCATCACTGGCACTGAGGCAGATCGAGCCTTATCTTGCTCTCCAATAAATTCCTGACTGACACCACTGAAGTTGCAGATGACTATAGTTTGTGGTCAGTTTAATGCACAATACAGGGGGTCTGGCTTGGAGCTCTCCTTGAAGTAAGGTTTGTTGAGAGCCCACAGTTGCCCTACTTACACACACGACCATCACTGGCACCGAGGCAAATCGAGCTTTCATCTTGCCCTCCAATAAATTCCCGATAGACACCACTGAAGTTGCAGATGACTGTAGTTTGGGGTCAGGGGAACACACAATAATGGGGGTCTGCCTTGGAGCTCTCCTTGAAGTAAGGTTTGTTGTAGGCCGTCAGTTGCCCTTCTTACACACACGACCATCACTGGCACCGAGGCAGATCGAGCTTCTATTTTGCCCTCCAAAAATTCCCGATTGACACCACTGAAGTTGTAGATGACTGTAGTTTGGGGTGAGTGGAATGCACAATACAGGGGGTCTGGCTTGGAGCTCTCCTTGAAGTAAGGTTTCTTGGAGGCCCCCAGTTGCCCATCTTATACACACACCCACCACTGGCACCGAGGCAGATCGAGCTTTCATCTTGCCCTCCAATAAATTCCCGATCGACACCACTGAAGTTGCAGATGACTATAGTTTGGGGTCAGTGGAATGCACAATACAGGGGGTCTGGTTTGGAGCTCACCTCGAAGTAAGATTTATTGTAGGCCCCCAGTTGCCCTTCTTACACACACGACCATCACTAGCACCGAGGCAGATCGAGCTTCGATCTTGCCCTCCAATAAATTCCCGATTGACACCACTGAAGTTGCAGATGTCTATAGTTTGGGGACAGTGGATTGCACAATAAAGGGGGTCTGGCTTGGAGCTCTCCTTAAAGTAAGGTTTGTTGTAGGCCGGCTGTTGCCCTTCTTACACACACGACCATCACTGGCACAGAGGCAGGTCGAGCTTTCGTCTTGCCCTCCAATAAATTCCCGATTGACACCACTGAAGTTGCAGATGACTATAGTTTGTGGTCAGTGGAATGCACCATACAGGGGGTCTGGCTTGGTGCCCTCCTTGAAGCAACGTTTCTTGTAGGCCCCCAGTTGCCCTTCTTACACACACAACCATCACTGGCACCGAGGCAGATCGAGCTTTCATCTTGCCCTCCAATAAATTCCCGATTGACACCACTGAAATTGCAGATGACTATAGTTTGGGGACAGTGGAATGCACAATACAGGGGGTCTTGCTTGGATCTCTCCTTGAAGTAAGGTTAATTATAGTCGCCCAGTTGCCCATCTTATACACACACCCATCACTGGCACCGAGGCAGATCGAGCTTTCATCTTGCCCTCCAGTAAATTCCCGTTTGACACCACAGAAGATGCACATGACTATAGATTGGGGTCAGTGGAATACACAATACAGGGGGTCTGGCTTGGAGCTCTCCTAGAAGTAAGGTTTGCTGTAGGCCCGCATTTTACACATACGACCATCACTGGCACTGAGGCAGATCGAGCCTTATCTTGCTCTCCAATAAATTCCTGACTGACACCACTGAAGTTGCAGATGACTATAGTTTGTGGTCAGTTTAATGCACAAAACAGGGGGTCTGGCTTGGAGCTCTCCTTGAAGTAAGGTATGTTGAGAGCCCGCAGTTGCCCTACTTACACACACGACCATCACTGGCACCGAGGCAAATCGAGCTTTCATCTTGCCCTCCAATAAATTCCCGATAGACACAACTGAAGTTGCAGATGACTGTAGTTTGGGGTCAGGGGAACACACAATAATGGGGGTCTGCCTTGGAGCTCTCCTTGAAGTAAGGTTTGTTGTAGGCCGTCAGTTGCCCTTCTTACACACACGACCATCACTGGCACCGAGGCAGATCGAGCTTCTATTTTGCCCTCCAAAAATTCCCGATTGACACCACTGAAGTTGTAGATGACTGTAGTTTGGGGTGAGTGGAATGCACAATACAGGGGGTCTGGCTTGGAGCTCTCCTTGAAGTAAGGTTTCTTGTAGGCCCCCAGTTGCCCATCTTATACACGCACCCACCACTGGCACCGAGGCAGATCGAGCTTTCATCTTGCCCTCCAATAAATTCCCGATCGACACCACTGAAGTTGCAGATGACTATAGTTTGGGGTCAGTGGAATGCACAATACAGGGGGTCTGGTTTGGAGCTCACCTCGAAGTAAGATTTATTGTAGGCCCCCAGTTGCCCTTGTTACACACACGACCATCACTAGCACCGAGGCAGATCGAGCTTCGATCTTGCCCTCCAATAAATTCCCGATTGACACCACTGAAGTTGCAGATGTCTATAGTTTGGGGACAGTGGATTGCACAATAAAGGGGGTCTGGCTTGGAGCTCTCCTTCAAGTAAGGTTTGTTGTAGGCCGGCTGTTGCCCTTCTTACACACACGACCATCACTGGCACAGAGGCAGGTCGAGCTTTCGTCTTGCCCTCCAATAAATTCCCGATTGACACCACTGAAGTTGCAGATGACTATAGTTTGTGGTCAGTGGAATGCACCATACAGGGGGTCTGGCTTGGTGCCCTCCTTGAAGCAACGTTTCTTGTAGGCCCCCAGTTGCCCTTCTTACACACACGACCATCACTGGCACCGAGGCAGATCGAGCTTTCATCTTGCCCTCCAATAAACTCCTGATTGACACCACTGAAGTTCAGATGACTATAGTTTGGGGTCAGTAGATTGCACAATACAGGGTGTCTGTCTTGGAGCTCTCCTTGAAGTAAGGTTTGTTGTAGGCCCCAGTTGCCCTTCTTGCACACACGACCATAACTGTCAGTGAAGCAGATCGAGCTTTCATCTTGCCCTCCAATATATTCCCGATTGACACCACTGAAGTTGCAGATGACTATAGTTTGGGGTCAGTGGAATGCACAATACAGGGGGGCTGCCTTTTAGCCCTCCTTGAAGCAAGGTTTCTTGTAGGCCTCCAGTTGCCCTTCTTGCACACACGACCATAACTGTCAGTGAAGCAGATCGAGCTTTCATCTTGCCCTCCAATATATTCCCGATTGACACCACTGAAGTTGCAGATGACTATAGTTTGGGGTCAGTGGAATGCACAATACAGGGGGTCTGCCTTTTAGCCCTCCTTGAATCAAGGTTTCTTGTAGGCCCCCAGTTGCCCTTCTTACACACACGACCATCACTGTCAGTGAGGCAGATCGAGCTTTCATCTTGTCCTCCAATATATTCCCGATTGACACCACTGAAGTTTCAGATGACTATAGTTTGGGGTCAGTGGAATGCACCATACAGGGGGTCTGGCTTGGAGCTCTCCTTAAGTAAGGTTAGTTGTAGGTATGCAGTTGCCCTTCTTACACACACGACCATCACTGGCACCGAGGCAGATCGAGCTTTCATCTTGCCCTCCCATAAATTCCCGATTGACATCACTGAGGTTGCAGATGACTATACTTTGGGGACAGTGGAATGCACAATAGAGGGGGTCCTGCTTGGATCTCTCCTTGAAGTAAGGTTAATTATAGTCGCCCAGTTGCCCATCTTATACACACACCCATCACTGGCACCGAGGCATATCGAGCTTTCATCTTGTCCACCAGTAAATTCCCGATTGACACCACTGAAGATGCAGATGACTATTGATTGGGGTCAGTGTAATGCACAATACGGGGGGTCTGGCTTGGAGCTCTCCTTGAAATAAGGTATGTTGTAGGCCCGCAGTTGCCCTTCTTACACACACGACCATCACTGGCACCGAGGCAGATCGAGCTTTCATCATGCCCTCCAATAAACCCCCGATTGACAACACTGAAGTTCAGATGACTATAGTTTGGGGTCAGTGGAATGCACAATACAGAATGTCTGTCTTGGAGCTCTCCTTGAAGTAAGGTTTGTTGTAGTCTCCCAGTTTCCCTTCTTGCACACACGACCATCACTGTCAGTGAGGCAGATCGAGCTTTCATTTTGCCCTCCAATACATTCCCGATTGACACCGCTGAAGTTGCAGATGACTATAGTTTGGGGTCAGTGGAATACACAATACAGGGGGTCTGGCTTGGGGCTCTCCTAGGTTTGCTGTAGGCCCGCATCTTACACACACGACCATCACTGGCACTGAGGCAGATCGAGCCTTATCTTGCTCTACAATAAATTCCCGACTGACACCACTGAAGTTGCAGATGACTATAGTTTGTGGTCAGTTTAATGCACAATACAGGGGGTCTGGCTTGGAGCTCTCCTTGAAGTAAGGTTTGTTGAGAGCCCGCAGTTGCCCTTCTTACACACACGACCATCACTGGCACCGAGGCAAATCGAGCTTTCATCTTGCCCTCCAATAAATTCCCGATAGACACCACTGAAGTTGCAGATGACTATAGTTTAGGGTCAGGGGAACACACAATACAGAGGGTCTGCCTTGGAGCTCTCCTTGAAGTAAGGTTTGTTGTAGGCCCGCAGTTGCCCTTCTTACACACACGACCATCACTGGCACCGAGGCAGATCGAGCTTCTATTTTGCCCTCCAAAAATTCCCGATTGACACCACTGAAGTTGTAGATGACTGTAGTTTGGGGTGAGTGGAATGCACAATACAGGGGGTCTGGCTTGGAGCTCTCCTTGAAGTAAGGTTTCTTGTACGCCCCCAGTTGCCCATCTTATACACCCACCCACCACTGGCACCGAGGCAGATCGAGCTTTCATCTTGCCCTCCAATAAATTCCCGATCGACACAACTGAAGTTGCAGATGACTATAGTTTGGGGTCAGTGGAATGCACAATACAGGGGGTCTGGCTTGGAGCTCACCTCGAAGTAAGATTTATTGTAGGCCCCCAGTTGCCCTTCTTACACACACGACCATCACTGGCACCGAGGCAGATCGAGCTTCGATCTTGCCCTCCAATAAATTCCCGATTGACACCACTGAAGTTGCAGATGTCTATGGTTTGGGGACAGTGGATTGCACAATAAAGGGGGTCTGGCTTGGAGCTCTCCTTAAAGTAAGGTTTGTTGTAGGCCGGCTGTTGCCCTTCTTACACACACAACCATCACTGGCACAGAGGCAGGTCGAGCTTTCGTCTTGCCCTCCAATAAATTCCTGATTGACACCACTGAAGTTGCAGATGACTATAGTTTGTGGTCAGTGGAATGCACAATACAGGGGGTCTGGCTTGGTGCCCTCCTTGAAGCAACGTTTCTTGTAGGCCCCCAGTTGCCCTTCTTACACACACAACCATCACTGGCACCGAGGCAGATCGAGCTTTCATCTTGCCCTCCAATAAATTCCCGATTGACACCACTGAAATTGCAGATGACTACAGATTGGGGTCAGTGGAATGCACAATGCAGGGGGTCTGGCATGGAGCTCTCCTTGAAGTAAGGTTAGTTGTAGGCATGCAGTTGCCCTTCTTACACACACGACCATCACTGGCACCGAGGCAGATCGAGCTTTCATCTTGCCCTCCAACAAACTCCTGATTGACACCACTGAAGTTCAGATGACTATAGTTTGGGGTCAGTGGAATGCACAATACAGGGTGTCTGTCTTGGAGGTCTCCTTGAAGTAAGGTTTGTTGTAGGCCCCCAGTTTACCTTCTTGCACACACGACCATCACTGTCAGTGAGGCAGATCGAGTATTCATCTTGCCCTAAAATATATTCCCGATTGACACCACTGACGTTGCAGATGATATAGTTTGGGGTCAGTGGAATGCACCATACAGGGGGTCTGGCTTGGAGCTCTCCTTGAAGTAAGGTTTAGTGTAGGCCCCTAGTTGCCCTTCTTACACACATGACCATCACTGGCAGTGAGGCACATCGAGCTTACATCTTGCCCTCCCATTAAATTCCCGATTGACACCACTGAAGTTGCAGATGACTGTCGTTTGGCGTTAGTGGAATGCACAGTTCAGGGGGTGTTGCTTGGAGCTCTCCATGAAGTAAGGATTCTTGTAGGCCCCCAGTTGCCCTTGTTGCACACATGACCATCACTGTCAGCGAGGCAGATCGAGCTTTCATTTTGCCCTCCAATACATTCCCGATTGACACCACTGAAGTTGCAGATGACTATAGTTTGGCGTCAGTGGAATACACAATACAGGTGGTCTGGCTTGGAGCTCTCCTACAAGTAAGGTTTGTTGTAGGCCCGCAGTTGCCCTTCTTACACACACGACCTTCACTGGCACCGAGGCAGATCGAGCTTTCATTTTGCCCTCCAAAAATTCCCGATTGCCACCACTGAAGTTATAGATGACTATAGTTTGGGGTCAGTGGAATGCACAATACAGGGGGTCTGGCTTGGAGCTCTCCTTGAAGTAAGGTTTCTTGTAGGCCCCCAGTTGCCCATCTTATACACACACCCATCACTGGCACCGAGGCACATCGAGCTTTCATCTTGCCCTCCAATAAATTCCCGATCGACACCACTGAAGTTGCAGATGACTATAGTTTGGGGTCAGTGGAATGCAGAATACAGGGGGTCTGGCTTGGAGCTCACCTTGAAGTAAGATTTATTGTAGGCCCCCAGTTGCCCTTCTTACACACACAACCATCACTGGCACCGAGGCAGATCGAGCTTTCATCTTGCCCTACAATAAATTCCCCATTAACACCACTGATGTTGCAGATGACTATAGTTTGGGGTCAGTGGAATGCACAACACAGGGGGTCTGGCTTGGAGCTCTCCTTGATGTAAGGTTTGTTGTAGGCCCTTAGTTGCCCTTCTTGCACACACGACCATCACTGGCACCGAGGCAGATCGAGCTTCCATCTTCCCCTCCAATAAATTCCCGATTGACACCACTGAAGTTGCAGATGACTATAGTTTGGGGTCAGTGGAATGCAGAATACAGGGGGTCTGGCTTGGAGCTCACCTTGAAGTAAGATTTATTGTAGGCCCCCAGTTGCCCTTCTTACACACACGACCATCACTGGCACCGAGGCAGATCGAGCTTTCATCTTGCCCTCCAATAAATTCCCGATTGACACCACTGATGTTGCAGATGACTATAGATTGGGGTCAGTGGAATGCACAATACAGGGGGTCTGGCTTGGCGCTCTCCTTTAGGTAAGGTTTGTTGTAGGCCAGCAGTTGCCCTTCTTACACACATGACCATCACTGGCACCGAGGCAGGTCGAGCTTTCGGCTTGCCCTCCAATAAATTCCCAATTGACACCACTGAAGTTGCAGATGACTATAGTTTGGGGTCAGTGGAATGCACAATACAGGGGGTCTGGCTTGGAGCCCTCCTTGAAGCAAGGCTTCATGTAGGCCCCCAGTAGCCGTTCTTTCACACACAACCATCACCGGGCTCGAGGCAGATCGAGCTTTCATCTTGCCCCCCAATAAATTCCCGATTGACATCACTGAAGTTGCAGATGACTATGGTTTGGGGTCAGTGGATTGCATAACACAGGGTGTCTAGCTTGGAGCACTCCTTGAGGTAAGGTTTCTTGTAGGCCCCCAATTGCCCTTCTTACACACAAGACCATCACTGGCACAGAGGTAGATTGAACTTTCATCTTGCCCTGCAATAAATTCCCGATTGTCACCACTGAAGTTGCAGATGACTATAGATTGGGGTCAGTGTAATGCACAATACAGGGGGTCTGGCTTGGAGCACTCCTTTAGGTAAGGTTTGGTGTAGGCCCGCAGTTGCCCTTCTTACACACATGACCATCTCTGGCACCGAGGCTGATCGATCTTTCGTCTGGCCCTACAATAATTTCCTGACTGACACCACTGAAGTTGCAGATGACTAAATTTTGGGGTCAGCGGAATGCACAATACAGGGGGTCTGGCTTGGAGCTCTCCTTGAAGTAAGGTTTGTTGTAGGCTCGCAGTTGCCCCTCTTACACACACGACCATCACTGGCACCGAGGCAGATAGAGCTATCATCTTCCCCTCCAATATATTCCCGATTGACACCACTGAAGATGCAGATGACTATAGTTTGTGGTCAGTGGAATGCGCAATACAGGGGGTCTGGCTTGGAGCCCTCCTCGAAGCAAAGCTTCTTGTAGGCCCCCAGTAGCCGTTCTTTCACACACAACAATCACCAGCATCGAGGCAGATCGAGATTTCATCTTGCCTTTAAATAAATTCCCGATTGACACCACTGAAGTTGCAGATGACTATAGATTGGGGTCAGTGGAATGCACAGTACAGCCGGTCTGACTTGGAGCTCTCCTTGTTGTAAGGTTTGTTGTAGGCCCGCAGTTGCCCTTCTTACACACACGACCATCACTGGCACCGAGCCAGATTGAGTTTTCATCTTGCCATCCAATAAACTCCCGATTGACACCACTGAAGTTGCAGATGACTATAGTTTGGGGTCAGGGGAACACACAATATAAGGGGTCTGACTTGGGGCTCTCCTTGAAGTAAGGTTTGTTGTAGGCCCCTAGTTGCCCTTCTTACACACACGACCATCACTGGCACCGAGGCAGATAGAGCTTCCATCTTCCCCTCCAATAAATTCCCGATTGACACCACAGAAGTTGCAGATAACTATAGTTTGGGGTCAGTGGAATGCACAATGCAGGGGGTCTGGCTTGGCGCTTACCTTGAAGTAAGATTTATTCTAGGCCCCCAGTTGCCCTTCTTACACACACGACCATCAATGGCACCGAGGGAGATCGAGCTTTCATCTTAACCTCCAATAAACTCCCGATTGACACCACTGAAGTTCAGAAGACTATAGTTTGGGGTCACTGGAATGCACAATACGGGGTGTCTGTCTTGGAGCTCTCCTTGAAGTAAGGTTTGTTGTAGGCCCCCAGTTGCCCTTCTTGCACACACGACCATCACTGTCAGTGAGGCAGATCGAGCTTTCATTTTGCCCTCCAATACATTCCCGACTGACACCACTGAAGTTGCAGATGACTATTGTTTGGGGTCAGTGGAATACACAATACAGGGGGTATGGCTTGGAGCTCTCCTTGAAGTAAGGTTTGTTGTAGGCCCACAGTTGCCCTTCTTACACACACGACCACCACTGGCACCGAGGCAGATCGAGTTTTCATCTTGCCCTCCAATAAACTCCCGATTGACACCACTGAAGTACAGATGACTTAGTTAGGGGTCAGTGGAATGCACAATACAGAATGTCTGTCTTGGAGCTCTCCTTGAAGTAAGGTTTGTTGTAAGCCCCCAGTTGCCCTTCTTGCACACACGACCATCACTGTCAGTGAGGCAGATCGAGCTTTCATTTTGCCCTCCAATACATTCCCGATTGACACCACTGAAGTTGCAGATGACTATAGTTTGGGGTCAGTGGAATACACAATACAGGTGGTCTGGCTTGGAGCTCTCCTACACGTAAGCTTTGTTGTAGGCCCGCAGTTGCCCTTCTTACACACACGACCATCACTGGCACCGAGGCAGATCGAGCTTTCATTTTGCCCCCCAAAAATTCCCGATTGCACCACTGAAGTTGTGGATGACTATGGTTTGGGGTCAGTGGAATGCACAATACAGGGGGTCTGGCTTGGAGCTCCCCTTGAAGTAAGGTTTCTTGTAGGCCCCCAGTTGCCCATCTTATACACACACCCATCACTGGCACCGAGGCAGATCGAGCTTTCATCTTGCCCTCCAATAATTTCCCGATCGACACCACTGAAGTTGCAGATGACTATAGTTTGAGGTCAGTGGAATGCACAATACAGGGGGTCTGGCTTGGAGCTCTCCTTGAAGTAAGGTTTGTTGTAGGCCCTTAGTTGCCCTTCTTACACACACGACCATCACTGGCACCGAGGCAGATCGAGCTTCCATCTTCCCCGCCAATAAATTCCCGATTGACACCACTGAAGTTGCAGATGACTATAGTTTGGAGTCAGTGGAATGCACAATACAGGGGGTCTGGCATGGAGCTCACCTTGAAGTAAGATTTATTGTAGGCCCCCAGTTGCCCTTCTTACACACACGACCATCACTGGCACCGAGGGATATCGAACTTTCATCTTGCCCTCCAATAAATTCCCGATTGACACCACTGATGTTGCAGATGACTATAGTTTGGGGTCAGTGGAATGCATAACTCAGCGTTTCTGGCTTGGAGCTCTCCTTCAAGTAAGGTTTCTTGTACGCCCCAAATTGCCCTTCTTACACACACGACCATCACTGGCACCGAGGTAGATCGAGCATTCATCTTGCCCTCCAATAAATTCCCGATTGACACCATTGAAGTTGCAGATGACTATAGATTGGGGTCAGTGGAATGCACAATACAGGGGGTCTGGCTTGGAGCTCTCCTTTAGGTAAGGTTTGTTGTAGGCCAGCAGTTGCCCTTCTTACACACATGACCATCACTGGCACCGAGGCAGATCGAGCTTTCGGTTTGCCCTCCAATAAATTCCCAATTGACACCACTGAAGTTGCAGATGACTATAGTTTGGGGTCAGTGGAATGCACAATACAGGGGGTCTGGCTTGGAGCCCTCCTTGAAGCAAAGCTTGATGTAGGCCCCCAGTTGCCCTTCTTACACACACAACCATCACTGGCACCGAGGCATATCGAGCTTTCATCTTGCCCCCCCAATAAATTCCCGATTGACAACACTGAAGTTGCAGATGACTATGGTTTGGGGTCAGTGGATTGCATAACACAGGGTGCCTGGCTTGGAGCACTCCTTGAGGTAAGGTTTCTTGTAGGCCCCCAATTGCCCTTCTTACACAGAAGACCATCACTGGCACAGAGGTAGATTGAGCTTTCATCTTGCCCTCCAATAAATTCCCGATTGACACCACTGAAGTTGCAGATGACTATAGATTGGGGTGGGTGTAATTCACAATACAGGGGGTCTGGCTTGGAGCTCTCCTTTGGGTAAGGTTTGTTGTAGGCCCGCAGTTGCCCTTCTTACACGCATGACCATCACTGGCACCGAGTCTGATCGATCTTTCGTCTGGCCCCACAATAAATTCCCGATTGACACCACTGAATTTGCAGATGACTATAGTTTGTGGTCAGTGGAATGCACAAGCAGGCGGTCTGGCTTGGAGCTCTCCTCGAAGTAAGGTTTGCTGTGAGCCCACAGTTGCCCTTCTTACACACACGACCATCACTGGCACCGAGGCAGATCGAGGTTTCATTTTGCCCTCCAAAAATTCCCGATTGACACCATTGAAGTAGTAGATGACTATAGTTTGGCGTCTGTGGAATGCACAATACTTGGGTCTGGCTTGGAGCTCTCCTTGAAGTAAGATTTGTTGTAGGCCCCTAGTTGCCCTTCTTACACACACGACTATCACTAGCACCGAGGCAGATCGAGCTTCTATCTTCCCCTCCAATAAATTCCCGATTGACACCACTGAAGTTGCAGATAACTATAGGTTCGGGTCAGTGGAATGCACAATACCGGGGGTATGGCTTGGAGCTTACCTTGAAGTAAGATTTATTATAGGCCCCCAGTTGCCCTTCTTACACACACGACCATCACTGGCACCGAGGGAGATCGAGCTTTCATCTTAACCTCCAATAAACTCCCGATTGACACCACTGGAGTTCAGAAGACTGTAGTTTGGGGTCAGTGGAATGCACAATACAGGGTTGTCTGTCTTGGAGCTCTCCTTGAAGTAAGGTTAGTTATAGGCCCCCAGTTGCCCTCCTTGCACACACGACCATCACTGTCAGTGAGGCAGATCGAGCTTTCATTTTGCCCTCCAATACATTCCCGACTGACACCACTGAAGTTGCAGCTGACTATAGTTTGGGGTCAGTGGAATACACAATACAGGGGGTCTGGCTTGGAGCTCTCTTAGAAGTAAGGTTTGTTGTAGGCCCGCATCGTACACACACGACCATCACTGGCACTGAGGCAGATCGAGCCTTCATCTCGCTCTCCAATAAATTCCCGACTGACACCACTGAAGTTGCAGATGACTATAGTTTGTGGTCAGTTTAATGAACAATACAGGGGGTCTGGCTTGGAGCTCTCCTTGAAGTAAGGTTTCTTGTAGGCCCCCAGTTGCCCATCTTATACACACACCCATCACTGGCACCGTGCAGATCGAGCTTTCATCTTGCCGTCCAATAAATTCCCGATCGACACCACTGAATTTGCAGATGACTATAGTTTGGGGTCAGTGGAATGCACAATACAGGGGGTCTAGCTTGGAGCTCACATTGAAGTAAGATTTATTGTAGGCCCCCAGTTGCCCTTCTTACACCCACGACCATCACTGGCACCGAGGCAGATGGAGCTTTCATCATGCCCTACAATAAATTCCCGATTGACACCACTGATGTTGCAGATGACTATAGTTTGGGGTCAGTGGAATGCTAAATACAGGGGGTCTGGCTTGGAGCTCACATTGAAGTAAGATTTATTGTAGGCCCCCAGTTGCCCTTCTTACACACACGACCATCACTGGCACCGAGGCAGATCGAGCTTTCATCTTGCCCTCCAATAAACTCCCGATTGACACCACTGAAGTTCGGATGACTATAGTTTGGGGTCAGTGGAATGCACAATACAGGGGGTCTGGCTTGGAGCTCTCCTTGAAGTAAGCTTTGTTGTAGGCCCCTAGTTGCCCTTCTTACGCACATGACCATCACTGGCAGTGAGGCACATCGAGCTTACATCTTGCCCTCCATTAAATTCCCGATTGTGACCACTGAAGTTGCAGATGACTATAGTTTTGGGTCAGTGGAATGCACAATACAGCTGGTCTGGCTGGTAGCTCTCCTTGAAGAGAGGTTTGTTGTAGGCACCTAGTTGCCCTTCTTACACACAAGACCATCACTGGCACTGAGGCAGATCGATCTATCATCTTGCCTTCAATAAATTCCCGATTGACACCACTGAAGAACAGATGACTATAGTTTGGGGTCAGTGGAATACACAATACAGGTGGTCTGGCTTGGAGCTCTCCTACAAGTAATGTTTGTTGTAGGCCCGCATCTTACACACACGACCATCACTGGCACCGAGGAAGATCGAGTTTTCATCTTGCCCTCCAATAAAATCAAGACTGACACCACTGAAGAACAGATGACTATAGTTTGGGGTCAGTGGAATGCACAATACAGAATGTCTGTCGTGGAGCTCTCCTTGAAGGAAGGCTTGTTGTAGGCCCCCAGTTGCCCTTCTTGCAAACACGACCATCACTGTCAGTGAGGCAGATCGAGCTTTTATTTTTCCCTCCAATACATTCCCGATTGACACCACTGAAGTTCCAGATGACTATAGTTTGGGGTCAGTTTAATGCACAATACAGGGGATCTGGCTTGGAGCTCTCCTTGAAGTAAGGTTTCTTGTAGGCCCCCAGTTGCCCATCTTATACACACACCCATCACTGGCACTGTGCAGATCGAGCTTTCATCTTGCCCTCCAATAAATTCCCGATCGACACCACTGAAGTTGCAGATGACTATAGTTTGGGGTCAGTGGAATGCACAATACAGGGGGTCTGGCTTGGCGCTCTCCTTGAAGTAAGGTTTGTTGTAGGCCCGCAGTTGCCCTTCTTACACACACGACCACCACTGGCACCGAGGAAGATCGAGTTTTCATCTTGCCCTCCAATAAAATCCCGACTGACACCACTGAAGAACAGATGACTATAGTTTGGGGTCAGTGGAATGCACAATACAGATTGTCTGTCTTGGAGCTCTCCTTGAAGGAAGGCTTGTTGTAGGCCCCCAGTTGCCCTTCTTGCAAACACGACCATCACTGTCAGTGAGGCAGATCGAGCTTTTATTTTGTCCTCCAATACATTCCCGATTGACACCACTGAAGTTGCAGATGACTATAGTTTGGGGTCAGTGGAATACACAATACAGGTGGTCTGGCTTGGAGCTCTCCTACAAGTAAGGTTTGTTGTAGGCCCGCATCTTACACACACGACCATCACTGGCACTGAGGCAGATCGACCTTTCATCTTGCACTCCAATAAATTCCCGATTGACACCACTGAAGCTGCAGATGATTATAGTTTGTGGTCAGTGGATTGCACAATACAGGGGGTCTGGCTTGGAGCTCTCCTTGAAGTAAGGCTTGTTGTAGGCTCACAGTTGCCCTTCTTACACACACGACCATCACTGGCACCGAGGCAGATCGAGCTTTCATTTTGCCCTCCAAAAATTCCCGATTGACACCACTGAAGTTGTAGATGACTATAGTTTGGGGTCAGTGGAATGCCAATACAGGGGGTCTGTCTTGGAGCTCTCTTTGAAGTAAGGTTTCTTATAGGCCCCCAGTTGCCCATCTTATACACACACCCATCACTGGCACCGAGGCAGATCGAGCTTTCATCTTGCCCTCCAATAAATTCCCGATCGACACCACTGAAGTTGCAGATGACTATACTTTGGGGTCAGTGGAATGCACAATACAGGGGTCTGTCTTGGACCTCTCCTTGAAGTAAGGTTTTTTGCAGGACCCTAGTTGCCCTTCTTACACACACGACCATCACTGGCACCGAGACAGATCGAGCTTCCATCTTCCCCTCCAATTAATTCCCGATTGACACCACTGAAGTTCAGATGACTATAGTTTGGGATCAGTGGAATGCACAATACAGGGGGTCTGGCTTGGAGCTCACCTTGAAGTAAGATTTACTGTAGGCCCCCAGTTGCCCTTTTTGCACACACGACCATCACTGTCAGTGAGGCAGATCGAGCTTTCATTTTTCCCTCCAATACATTCCCGATTGACAACACTGAAGTTGCAGATGACTATAGTTTGGGGTCAGTGGAATACACAATACAGGGGGTCTGGCTTGGAGCTCTCCTAGAAGTAACGTTTGTTGTAGGCCTGCATCTTACACACACGACCATCACTGCCACTGAGGCAGATCGAGCTTTCATCTTGCACTCCAATAAATTCCCGATTGACACCACTGAAGTTGCAGATGACTATAGTTTGTGGTCAGTTTAATGCACAATACAGGGGGTCTGGCTTGGAGCTCTCCTTGAAGTAAGGTTTGTTGTGAGCCCGCAGTTGCCCTTCCTACACAGACGACCATCACTGGCACCGAGGCAAATCGAGCTTTCATCTTGCCCTCCAATAAATTCCCGATTGACACCACTGAAGTTGCAGATGACTATAGTTTGGGGTCAGGGGAACACACAATGCAGGGGGTCTGGCTTGGAGCTCTCCTTGAAGTAAGGTTAGTTGTAGGCATGCAGTTGCCCTTCTTACACACACGAACATCACTGGCAGCGAGGCAGATCGACCTTTCATCTTGCCCTCCAATAAACTCCTGATTGACACCACGGAAGTTCAGATGACTATAGTTTGGGGTCAGTGGAATGCACAATACAGGGGGTCTGGCTTGGAGCTCTCCTTGAAGTAAGGTTAGTTGCAGGTATGCAGTTGCCCTTTTTACACACACGATCATCGCTGGCACCGAGGCAGATCGAGCTTTCATCTTGCCCTCCAATAAATTCCCGATTGACATCACTGAGGTTGCAGATGACTATAATTTGGGGTCAGTGGAATGCAGAATACGGGGGATCTGGCTTGGAGCTCTCCTTGAAGTAAGGTTTGTTGTAGGCCCTTTGTTGCCCTTCTTACACACACAACCATCACTGGCACCGAGGCAGATCGAGCATCCATCTTCCCCTCCAATAAATTCCCGATTGACACCACTGAAGTTGCAGATGACTATAGATTGGGGTCAGTGGAATGCTCAATACAGGGGGTCTGGCTTGGAGCTCTCCTTTAGGTATGGTTTCTTGTAGGCCCCCAGTTGCCCTTCTTACACACACAACCATCACCAGCACCGATGCAGATCGAGCTTTCATCTTGCCCCCCCCCCCCCCCCAATAAATTCCCGATTGACACCACTGAAGTTGCAGATGACTATGGTTTGGGGTCAGTGGATTGCATAACACAGGGTGTCTGGCTTGAAGCTCTCCTTGAAGTAAGGTTTCTTCTAGGCCCCCAATTGCCCTTCTTACACACAAGACCATCACTGGCACAGAGGTAGATTGATCTTTCATCTTGCCCTCCAATAAATTCCCGATTGACACCACTGAAGTTGCAGATGACTATACATTGGGGTCAGTGTAATGCACAATACATTGGGTCTGGCTTGGAGCTCTCCTTTAGGTAAGGTTTCTTGTAGGCCCCCAGTTGCCCATCTTACACACACGACCATCACTGGCACCGTGGCAGATCGAGCTTTAATCTTGCCCTTCGATAATATCCCGATTGACTCCACTGAAGTTGCAGATGATTATAGTTTGGGGTCAAAGGAATGCACAATGCAGAGGGTCTGGCTTGGAGCTCTCCTTGAAGTAAGGTTTGTTGTAGGCCCCCAGTTGCCCTTCTTACACACACGACCATCACTGGCACCGAGGCAGTTCCAGCTTTCATCTTGCCCTCCAATAATTTCGCGATTGACACCACTGAAGTTGCAGATGACTATTATTTGGGGTCAGTGGAATGCACAATACAGGGGTCTGGCGTGGAGCTCTCCTTGAAGTAAGGTTTCTTGTAGGCCCCCAGTTGCCCTTATTACACACACGACCATCACTGGCACCGAGGCAGATCAAGCTTTCATCTTGCCCTCCAATAAATTCACGTTTGACAGCACTGAAGTTGCAGATGACTTAAGTTTTGGGTCATTGGAATGCACAATACAGGGGGTCTGGCTTGGAGCTCTCCTTGAAGTAAGGTTTCTTGTAGGCCGCCAGTTGCCCTTCTTATACACACGACCATCACTGGCACCGAGGCAGTTCGAGCTTTCTTCTTGCCCTCCAATAAATTCGCGATTGACACCACTGAAGTTGCAGATGACTATTATTTGGGGTCAGTGGAATGCACAATACAGGAGTCTGGCGTGGAGCTCTCCTTGAAGTAAGGTTTCTTGTAGGCCCCCAGTTGCCCTTATTACACACAGAACCATCACTGGCACCGAGGCAGATCAAGCTTTCATCTTGCCCTCCAATAAATTCACGTTTGACACCACTTAATTTTTCAGATGACTTAACTTTCGGGTCAGTGGAATGCACAATACAGTGGGTCTGGCTTGGAGCTCTCCTTGAAGTAAGGTTTGTTGTAGGCTGCCAGTTGCCCTTCTTACACACACGACCATCACTGGCACCGAGGCAGATCGACCTTTCATCTTGCCCTCCAATAAATTCCCGATAGACACCACTGAAGTTGCAGATGACTATAATTTGGGGTCAGTGGTATGCACAATACCGGCGGTCTGGCTTGGAGCTCTCCTTTAAGTAAGGTTTCTTGTAGGCCCCCAGTTGCCCTTCTTGCAAACACGACCATCACTGGCACCGAGGCAGATCGAGCTTTCATCTTGCCCTCCAATAAATTCCCGATTGACACCACTGAAGTTGCAGATGACTATTGTTTGGGGTCAGTGGAATGCACATTACAGGGGGTCTGGCTTGGAGCTCTCCTTGAAATAACCGATTTGTAACAGTTCAGTGTGATGCCAATTCCTGATCAAATTGCTGCTGCAGATGCAGTACGATGCGCCTGAGCCATACGCCGAACACGATGGTTTTCCGTCTCTGTGACGCCACACTGCCGTCCAGAGGCCCGTCTTCTTGCGACCATACAGTCCCACGACCACCGCTACCAGAAGTCTGTTTTGTGGCTGCAGTTCTGCCAAGACTTCCTGAAATATCGCAGAAAGAACATCTCGTAACCCCATTACATGACCTCGTTCAATCTCAGCGAGGCGTTGATAATAGCGTCTTTGTCACCTGAAAGACATTCCTGACTTACATCAACTAACGACGTCCAGTCTCAAAGGTAACGAAAGTTACGACCGCTACAGAGTGTTGAAACGTCCCCTTAGAAAAATTAATGAATTACTGTGCTGATAAATGTTTTACATTATTTGATTTTCAAACAGCTGAGCAGAACTGAACGTACTCAGACATTACTCTCTTTACTTATTCTGATCAACACTAAACTGACAGCCAATATTTTTAGCGCAACGCAATCTGACTTTCAATAATCCCTACAAAAGAATGGCCCTGACTAACATTAACCTATACCTTCCACAAATCACTTACCTCACAAAAATCTTCGTTACTCGAACTACTGCAATACAGCGAGCGCCACTACTGCCAGCTAAATAAAAGATTCAAACTACTGAAGGCACTAACTACTGATAGGCATAGTGAGCAAAAGCAAGATTTTGATAGAGAACAAACAATGTATTTACCTTAATAGTGTTCAAAGTCATAATATATATAGCAGTTCATGACGTCCAGTCTTACAAATTTACTGTCTCTGATGGACACACGTCCAGATCATCCGTTCTCAAAACTCCGCCATCTCACTCGCCACATCCACCACTGCTGCCGGCTCACCTCCAACTGCGCAACGCTACACGCTGTTAACAGCCAACTGCCCAACACTACAATAGCATATACTCCAACAATGCAAACCAACCACAGCCTTCACACAGCACAGACAGTGATTTTCATATAGAGCGCTACGTGGCGTTACCAACATAAAAACCTAAACAGCCTACTTACAGTGTGTTTTACAAACCTGATTGCGTCCCCATAGTGGTGCTATTAGCGCCATTTTTATGGGGTTGGCTCAAAAACAAATAGGCATCATCTTTTGGGTGTAGAAACACCCAACAACTTTCGTTTATATCGCACATCTTCTTCTTGGTCTTGACAATTTTTTCCGTCAATGTGTTATTTAAATCTGTACAGCACTCTCATTAAAATTCTGATGATGACACAGGTCAGCACTGCTTCAATTACTTCTTTCCTGATATTGCCACTTCGGACTGCTTTGTATGGCACAGTATCTTCATTACGTTTCTGCTTTCCTTGCACCGTTTCCTTGTTTCTTTCTGTTTCTCTCCATATCCTGTATTATGTTCAAACTTCTTGGCCTAATCTATTGTACCGTAAATCAGGGCGAACCCAGTCGACTTTTCCATCTCCAAATGCTATGTAGAAGTCAAATACAAACGCCATATTTGATGTAACTTAAAACATTTTAGCAGTTTTCTCCCTTATGTTTGTTTTCTTCACAGGTGGCAATCCTGGATGGAAATCACCGACAACCGCCAGCTTTCGACATGAAATCGGATTTGTCTGAATCCTGTCGTTTGAATAGTTGTTGTTCGCTCGCTCATTATTAGTTCAATGTAAAAGTATCGGAGGAATGAAACGGTACACTCACAGTGCTATCTCAAATATAAACCAAGAGAAAGGAACACAAAAATATTGAACCAAAGAACGACGGAGCTATCTTAGAAATGAGAATTTGCGCTGGGCTAGGACTCGAACCCAAACTTCCCACTGATTGCGGGCACTCACTTTAACCACTTCGGCTATCCGTGCTTGACCCCATACCGAGCCAATCTTCCTTATGTCAAAGTATTTACGTCCCATAATACTTGCACACCGTTTGTGTGATTCATGCATAAAGAGCTACATCGTTTATCTCCTCAGTTCGACTTACTTTGGTGTGAAGTATAGTTAGTGCAGTGTCCGTATTTGGTGGTGTCTATATAGTTCGATACAAACGTTCTTCAGAGGTGCATCTAATTTAATATAGCTCTAGATCTTCAGCAATGTGTATACCTTCAGACATGCATGCAGCTCTATCTATTTGAAAATTGCAAATCGAATGCGATATTACTTCACCCATAAGGTTTATTATGGACACATGAAAATTTGTTCCAGACCAGGATTCGAATCCGGGCTTCCCACTTATCGCTTGTGGCCACCCTAACCACTTCGGCTATCTCTGCACACCTCACGGGCAGACAAAAACTTCCATATCTCATAGTATCTATGTCCCATAGCGCTTGCACACAGTTCATGTGATTCCTGCTTACGGAGAAAGAATATTCTTCTCATAAGTCCGTCTTGCTTTTGCGCGAAATACAGTTAGTGCAGTGTCTGTAGTTGATAGTATCTGTTCAGTTCGCTGTATGCATGTGTGACATTTGCGTCGAACTATACGGATACTGTTAGATAGCCGGCCGAAGTGGCCGTGCGGTTAAAGGCGCTGCAGTCTGGAACCGCAAGACCGTTACGGTCGCAGGTTCGAATCCTGCCTCGGGCATGGATGTTTGTGATGTCCTTAGGTTAGTTAGGTTTAACTAGTTCTAAGTTCTAGGGGACTAATGACCTCAGCAGTTGAGTCCCACAGTGCTCAGAGCCATTTTTTTGAACTGTTAGATACGCACACTCCACTAACCCCTATGATGCGTAACACTAAAGTAACTAACTACTCGTATTTTAATGCATCTTTATGTTTCAGACTGTTCTGGCTGTGTATTTCTACCTGAATGACACGGGAAGAAACGTCGAAGACATCGGCTGGCTGCCACTCACTGCTCTCGTCTTCTGCATCATCACCTACACTTCAGGTTTGTTGTTGAACTCGGACCACAATTTAAGATTTTTTTCTAACCGAAAAAGCGTTCAGATCTATTGTGCGCAGACAAGGTGTGTCAAATGAAACATCTGAAACATAAACTGCAGTACATAACATGCTGTGAATAAAAATTTAACCTCATGATGATTTAATTGTGGGATGCATCAAAAACCAGTTCTCGATAACACTAAATTAAATTGATCGTCCAGAACTGATTATCAATGAAATTTCTCTTTTTCTTTTCATTCTTTAAGGGAATTGTAACTGCCTGATTACATTAACTTCTCATGGCATTTATTTACCAAATACTATAGTAAACAGACACTGTGTTAGAGGCTTGAAGAGCTACCAGCTAGTCCACTCATGCAGAAGGCAGCTTGCTGTACTCAAACCATGAGAATGGGAATTTGGGTATGGTGACTCCAGTCCGTACTTCAAGCATTCGCAGCTAATCAGCGAAATTCAGAAATGCAAGACGGCTGTTCTAGCCATGTTGAGCTATTGGGAAATTAAAAGAAATAAAAAAATAAAAAATCAAGATAGCAGAAGCAGCTACTCTGCTTCTAGCCATTGTGGTGCCATGTTCAAAAATATGCGAAAGATATAAAATTTCCACAATTTTGAAAGTAGATCAACGATCAGAATGTTTTGTATCATTTTCAAAAGTATCTGAGCGAATAGAATTTCGTGCCATGTTAACTATCCGTATTATTTAACAAAAAATTGTATAAAAGGTGTGACTTGCGGTATTTTCGTATCTCAAATATGTAAACCTAGATGTCAGCAATACACACACACACACACACACACACACACACACACACACACACGCACGCACACACTCTTACAGGTCAAGAAGTGCTTGTGAACGTTCACAGTTTCACCTCTGTACCATACTTACATGGTGTAAGGCACAGTGGACCCTCAAATTAAATATCTCCACATCTAAATTGTTTTACAAAAGATACGATAGTTAACAAGTGTCATAATATTAATTTAGTGTCTAAAATCCCCACAAAAATACTTGAGCAACACAAAAATACGACGTTTATGTAAAGTGTCACAATGTTGTTCCTCCCCCCCCCCCCTCCAACACAAAAGTGTGTGCGTGTGTGTGTGTGTGTGTGTGTGTGTGTGTGTGTGTGTGTGTGTGTGTGTGTGTATGGGTTGATGTGTGTGTGTGTGAGTGAGTGCGTGCGTGCGTGTGTGACAAAATTTATACCTAAAACATGACCATTTACTCTCAAATTAAGTGGCTCATGCTATTTCCACATCTAAACTGTTACAAAACACTTGTGGCTATAAAAGCATCTAATTCAGCAAGATGACACGCAATTTTTGGACCTAAATGGGGCACTGTATAAAAACAAACTTGACCAAGGTTATGTCTGCTCAAAAACTACCCCGGTTAAAATACTATTCTAAGCAGACAGCCGCAAAAGAATACACAGTCTGAATTTGAATTGGTCGGGAGTCCACTACACGCAGGAGGCGGCTACATGGTTAGCAGCGGCTGTGTGGCGCCCCACACCATTACTGAAACTCCACCAGTTTGGACAGTCCTCTACTGACATGCAGGGCCCATGGATGCATGCCCATACCCATACACGTCCAATCGCTCGATACAATTTGAAACGAGACTCGTCTGACCAGGCAACATGTTTCGTCATCAACTGTCCAATGTCGGTGTACACGAGTGGGCCTTAGGCTCCGAATGCCCATGCCGATGATGTTTCGTTGAATGAATCGTACGCTGACACTTGTCGATGGCCTAGCTTTGAAATCTGCAACAACTAGCGGAAGGGTTGCACTTCTGTCACGTTGAACGATTCTCTTCAGTCGTCGTTGGTCCCGCTCTTGTAGGATCTTTTTCCGGCTTCAGCGATGTCGGAGATGTGATGTTTTACCAGATTCCTGACATTCACGGTACACTCGTAAAATGGTCGAACGGGGAAATAACCACTTCATCGCTAACTCGGAAATGCTGAGTTCCACCGCTCGTGCGCCGACTATAGTCCCACATTCAAACTCGCTTAAATCTTGATAATCCGGCATTGTAGCAGCGGTAACCGATATAACAACTGCGCCAGACACTTCTTGTCGTATATAGGCTTTGCCGACCGCAGTGCCGTATTCTGCCTGTTTACATATCTCTGCATTTGAATACGCATGCGAATACTAGTTTCTTTGGCGCTTCACTGTACTAGTTCTATCCTTGTACCCCGGAGCTGTCACCTTGTTCTCACACTTCAATATCTGTGCCTTACTTGTTGACAGGATCAAGGAAGTTCTATCTCTGACTCGTGGATGAAAGTCAGTATTTGCATCAACTGTAAAATAACACCCTAAATAAACCAAAACTTTTTTGCATTCTTTGCAAAATATGCGAAGATTTGCCCTATACTAGAACAAAACACACATGGCTCTTTTATTGGCTCGACTGGAGTAATTTAAAGGTTTGGGTACATTTCGAAACGTACCAAGGCTGACCACTTTGAAGCATTATGCCACTTCTTACTGTGTATTTACAGTCGTTTTTCTGTATTTCATTAACAATGACGTATAAATTAGAGTAAATTTTTCGAAGTCATCTATCTGACATAAAAGTTAGCTGTTACGCTCTGTGAAGTAACATCTGCGATTTGGTTTATATTGCAAAGTCTGTGACTGATATATTGTGAAGTTCGTTTTTGCTCTCTGATGCTCTGGAAGTTATTATTCGTGAGAAGCAGCTCAATTGAAATTCTAGTACTTCATTGTATCTTCTGGAGGGAAAGAGAAATGTGGAGATATATATGTTACCGAAACGGAATATTAGCTTTTTTTTTTTCAGTGAGATTTATCTGATGTATAGAAGCATTTCATTTTCGTAAAGCATAATCACATCTGAAAAGTTATTTATTCCAATGAAACTAAAGATTTCTCTGCAGGAGAACGTTTTACCAACCCATTGCAACTGCAGATGTTGGCAGTAAAAATTTTGTTACACTTCCATTTCTTAACGTTGTCCTCCCTCTTAATAATCGACTTGTCCTGCTTGTGATATAAAATATGACCTTGGATCGCGTGTATCCCTAATGGACTTTTTTTCTACTTGTATAAGGCTATCTTTCCCGAAGAAGTGATACCGATAAGTAGGAGGAAAGTGTACAACCGACCCTTCTGAAGGAGAGTCTACTAAAAATAAAAGTAATTAAACCGAGGAGAAATATAATTTGGAAAATGAAAATTACTTTTGTGCATTTACTCACGATCAACACTGGACAGAAAAGGGTACCACTGATCATGAATCTAGAAGTTACACCAATGAACGAAAAGGAAGTAATTACCGGTCATCAGCCCACGAGGGCAATTTACATCCAAAATCCTGTACAAGATGATGGGAAAGAAAAACATGTATTATTAAACACTGACGTGGCAACTGAAAAGTCACCCTAGCGTTATGTTCGGCATTAAATTTTGAAAAAGGCAATCGAGTAATGATTTGAAATATGCAATTAAACTGTGTGTTAATACTGAACTACGTTACGTGAACAATGACCTTCAGTGACCTCAGCATAACGTCATCAAAGAAATTTAGAAAAAAAGGAACTACTTTTTTAGTTTGACATTACTTACTTTGCAAATTGGATTTCATATTATTGTCTGAACAACTGAGCCTTTTTTACTGACTTGAACAGAATTAAATACTGGAATACGTACCAAACCAAACAGCCATGTGCTCCAAGCTACATGTAAAATAAATAAAACTTCCGCACTCTTAATTTGTGCATTTCTTTAGCTCTGGATTTTTGTCAGTGATTGATTCTCAAACTTGAAGAATGAAATTGGTTTACTTTCGTCATATACTGAAGCCTCTGTTGTACAAGCCTCTGTTAATTCTACATCTACATCTATACTCCGCGAGCCACCTTACGGTGTGTGGCGGAGGGTACTTATTGTACCACTATCTGATCCCCCCTTCCCTGTTCCATTCACGAATTGTGCGTGGGAAGAACGACTGCTTGTAAGTCTCCGTATTTGCTCTAATTTCTCGGATCTTTTCGTTGTAATCATTACGCGAGATATATGTGGGCGGTAGTAATATGTTGCCCATCTCTTCCCGGAATGTGCTCTCTCGTAATTTCGATAATAAACCTCTCCGTATTGCGTAACGCCTTTCTTGAAGTGACCGCCACTGGAGCTTGTTCAGCATCTCCGTAACGCTCTCGCGCTGAGTGAATGTCCCCATGACGAATCGCGCTGCTTTTCGCTGGATCATGTCTATCTCTTCTATTAATCCAACCTGGTAAGGGTCCCATACTGATGAGCAATACTCAAGAATCGGACGAACAAGCGTTTTGTAAGCTACTTCTTTCGTCGATGAGTCACATTTTCTTAGAATTCTTCCTATGAATCTCAACCTGGCGCCTGCTTTTCCCACTATTTGTTTTATGTGATCATTCCACTTCAGATCGCTCCGGATAGTAACTCCTAAGTATTTTACGGTCGTTACCGCTTCCAATGATTTACCACCTATGGCATAATCGTACTGGAATGGATTTCTGCCCCTATGTATGCGCATTATATTACATTTATCTACGTTTAGGGAAAGCTGCCAGCTGTCGCACCATGCATTAATCCTCTGCAGGTCCTCCTGGAGTACGTACGAGTCTTCTGATGTTGCTACTTTCTTGTGGACAACCGTGTCATCTGCAAATAGCCTCACGGAGCTACCGATGTTGTCAACTAAGTCATTTATGTATATTGTAAACAATAAAGGTCCTATCACGCTTCCCTGCGGTACTCCCGAAATTACCTCTACATCTGCAGATTTTGAACCGTTAAGAATGACATGTTGTGTTCTTTCTTCTAGGAAATCCTGAATCCAATCACAAACCTGGTCCGATATTCCGTAAGCTCGTATTTTTTTCACTAAACGTAAGTGCGGAACCGTATCAAATGCCTTCCTGAAGTCCAGGAATACGGCATCAATCTGCTCGCCAGTGTCTACGGCACTGTGAATTTCTTGGGCAAATAGGGCGAGCTGAGTTTCACATGATCTCTGTTTGCGGAATCCATGTTGGTTATGATGAAGGAGATTTGTATTATCTAAGAACGTCATAATACGAGAACACAAAACATGTTCCATTATTCTACAACAGATTGACGTAAGCGAAATAGGCCTATAATTATTCGCATCTGATTTATGACCCTTCTTGAAAATGGGAACGACCTGCGCTTTCTTCCAGTCGCTAGGTACTTTACGTTCTTCCAGCGATCTACGATAAATTGCTGATAGAAAGGGGGCAAGTTCTTTAGCATAATCACTGTAGAATCTTAAGGGTATCTCGTCTGGTCCGGATGCTTTTCCGCTACTAAGTGATAGCAGTTGTTTTTCAATTCCGATATCGTTTATTTCAATATTTTCCATTTTGGCGTCCGTGCGACGGCTGAAGTCAGGGACCGTGTTACGATTTTCCGCAGTGAAACAGTTTCGGAACACTGAATTCAGTATTTCTGCCTTTCTTCGGTCGTCCTCTGCTTCGGTGCCATCGTGGTCAACGAGTGACTGAATAGGGGATTTAGATCCGCTTACCGATTTTACATATGACCAAAACTTTTTAGGGTTCTTGTTTAGATTGTTTGCCAATGTTTTATGTTCGAATTCGTTGAATGCTTCTCTCATTGCTCTCTTTACGCTCTTTTTCGCTTCGTTCAGCTTTTCCTTATCAGCTATGATTCGACTACTCTTAAACCTATGATGAAGCTTTCTTTGTTTCCGTAGTACCTTTCGTACATGATTGTTATACCACGGTGGATCTTTCCCCTCGCTTTGGACCTTAGTCGGTACGAACTTATCTAAGGCGTACTGGACGATGTTTCTGAATTTTTTCCATTTTTGTTCCACATCCTCTTCTTCAGAAATGAACGTTTGATGGTGGTCACTCAGATATTCTGCGATTTGTGCCCTATCACTCTTGTTAAGCAAATATATTTTCCTTCCTTTCTTGGCATTTCTTATTACACTTGTAGTCATTGATGCAACCACTGACTTATGATCACTGATACCCTCTTCTACATTCACGGAGTCGAAAAGTTCCGGTCTATTTGTTGCTATGAGGTCTAAAACGTTAGCTTCACGAGTTGGTTCTCTAACTATCTGCTCGAAGTAATTCTCGGACAAGGCAGTCAGGATAATGTCACAAGAGTCTCTGTCCCTGGCTCCAGTTCTGATTGTGTGACTATCCCATTCTATACCTGGTAGATTGAAGTCTCCCCCTATTACAATAGTATGATCACGAAACTTCTTCACGACGTTCTGCAGGTTCTCTCTGAGGCGCTCAACTACTACGGTTGCTGATGCAGGTGGTCTATAGAAGCATCCGACTATCATATCTGACCCACCTTTGATACTTAACTTAACCCAGATTATTTCACATTCGCATTCGCTAATAACTTCACTGGATATTATTGAATTCTTTACTGCTATAAATACTCCTCCACCATTGGCGTTTATCCTATCCTTGCGGTATATATTCCATTCTGTGTCTAGGATTTCGTTACTGTTCACTTCCGGTTTTAACCAACTTTCCGTTCCTAATACTATATGCGCACTATTTCCTTCAATAAGAGATACTAATTCAGGAACCTTGCCCTGGATACTCCTGCAGTTTACCAATATTACGTTAACTTTTCCTGTTTTTGGTCTCTGAGGACGGACGTTCTTTATCAACGATGATAATGTCCTCTCTGGTAAGCCGTCAGGTATTTTATCGTTTCGCCCAAGGGGGGTCCCTCTAACCTAAAAAACCACCGTGTGCACGCCACACGTACTCTGCTACCCTAGTAGCTGCTTCCGGTGTGTAGTGCACGCCTGACCTGTCTAGGGGGGCCCTACAGTTCTCCACCCAATAACGGAGGTCGATGAATTTGCAACCATTATAGTCGCAGAGTCGTCTGAGCCTCTGGTTTAGACCCTCCACACGGCTCCAAACCAGAGGACCGCGATCGACTCTGGGCACTATGCTGCAGATATTAAGCTCAGCTTGCACTCCGCGTGCGATGCTGGTTGTCTTCACCAAATCAGCCAGCCGCCGGAAGGAACCAAGGATGGCCTCAGAACCCAAGCGGCAGGCGTCATTCGTTCCGACATGTGCTACTATCTGCAGCCGGTCACACCCAGTGCGTTCAATAGCTGCCGGAAGGGCCTCCTCCACATTACGGACGAGACCCCCCGGCAAGCACACCGAGTGCACACTGGCATTCTTCCCCGACCTACCCGCTATTTTCCTGAGGGGCTCCATAACCCGCCTAACGTTGGAGCTCCCTATAACTAATAGGCCCGCCCTCTGTGACTGTCGGGACCTTGCCGGAGAATCGGCCACTGGCCCAACAGGCGAGGCATCCTGTGGTGGCTCGGAAACGATGTCATCACCACTAGGAAGCACCCCGTACCTGTTGGAAAGGGGTAAGGCAGCTGCCACGCGGCCAGATCCCACCTTCGCCTTTCGGCCAGGCACGCGCGAGCCCACCACTGTCCGCCATTCACCCTGGAGTGATGGCTGACCGGTAAGATGCTCACTGCCGGAAGACGCAGCGACATCAGGGGTTCCATGTGATTCCAAGGCCACCGAAGTAGGCATAGGTCTCACCACAGTTGCCCCAACGCCACTACGAGCCGACGCCTGCGCCTCGAGCTCGATGAGCCTAACAGACAAAGCCTCCACCTGCCCCCGAAGAGTGGCCAATTCTCCTTGCGTCCGCTCACAACAACCACAGTCCCTACACATGACTATGTTTACCCTACTCTATACGGTGACAAATTCCCAAGATAATCTTCTGATGAGCTACTCTGATAATCAAATGGTTCAAATGGCTCTGAGCACTATGGGACTCAACTGCTGAGGTCATTAGTCCCCTGGAACTTAGAACTAGTTAAACCTAACTAACCTAAGGACATCACAAACATCCATGCCCGAGGCAGGATTCGAACCTGCGACCGTAGCGGTCTTGCGGTTCCAGACTGCAGCGCCTTTAACCGCACGGCCACTTCGGCCGGCTACTCTGATAATCAAGAAACACTCACTGAAATACGAGACGCGAAAACTACGCTAGGTTTTCCCAGAAAAACTATTTAAAAGCTAAGCGCAGCAAATAAGTACAAAAACGCTTTATACAAACAGTACTCGCTGCTGCTGGTGCTCTCGCTCTGGCTGTCACAAGACAACTGCTGATTCAAGTGACTAGTGGCTAACGGCCGCGAAACAAACAAAAGACGGTTTTAGGGCGCTTTCTGTTCTAAACGATCAAGAAAACACTAAGAAATCTAACACGAAAACTACGTAAAGTTTTATCAAGAAGTGTTAGTTACTATGCAGAGCAGATAAACACAAATAGAATCCCTTCCTTAGTGGAAGGTCGTAAACAAAATGCAAAATAAACGCTTTATACAAACAGTACTCGCTGCTGCTGGTGCTCTCGCTCTGGCTGTCACAAGACAAAGTAGACTGAGGCTAAAATTCTTAAAAGAGAAATCGTTCATTAATAAACTGGCTGTAACTATTCAATTTGTTTCGTATGACACTCAGTTAACATATTAGGGGAAAAAAAGAACAATGATACTGCTATGTAACAATGTCTGGGGCAATGAGGACACAATCGCCCTGAGTTTAACTGATTATTATTTAAATAAAACTTATCAATCGAATCACATTCAGTTGTGCTGCTGGGTTAGCCGTTAATACTTTCCACCGATGAACAGTCTTACTTCAGTGCTGTGCATGCGACGAAACTCGAAGCCGACGACGAAACTGTGTTGCTGGAACTGCTGCTGTTGTTGAAGACGGTAGCATCTTGTGGAGCCACGGCAGTCGTAATTAATACAGCCTCTTCCGCCAGTCCACTGCCTTTCCTCCTGCTACTAGTCATCTGGCCGGCGCGCGTACATGATGCCGCCGAAATGGTGCTCTCTACTGCGAGAGCATTAACACCACATTTCCGCACACTACAAGCGGTGGAACCCGTCTCTCCTCTCTCCGCGCGCTCTGTGCAACAACCCCCTACCCAAAGTTTTACAACGCACAAGCACTGCTATTATCGTTGCTAGTCGATGCAAATAACAATTCCTTTGGCTTTTTCCCAGAGTTTATAAGTTTCAAAGTAAAACACAGATAAATGCAATGAAACGTCAACAGCCTTCTACCTAAATGTACACATACAGTGAAGCAATGTCCTTACTTATCAAAAGAAGGCATTTAAATTACAAATATTTGCATAAAATTCAAAAAACGTTATGTATCGGTAGCAGGTGCTATGAATCCTGCTTTTTCGGTGTAACAACGCCCACATGGGATCATTAGACCATCATTATCAGATGCAAAAGCCGACTTGTCGCAATCTTGGTGCCTGCGATCTGAAAGGGAAAAAACTTGTATAAACTTTTGCTTAAGAAATTAAGGAGAAGTGAACTATTTTTCGTGCATACAATATTAAAGTGCTGGTCCTCGAGAGTTTCAGGGAGGTGCAGTGCCATTGTTACAGAGTGCCAGGTACACAACAAAAGCAAAGCGCTGCAACCAGAGAATACAATATCGTAGCCGTATGTAATCTGATGGTGTGCAGCGTGAGAGACAGAAAAGGACACCAGATTATGGATCTTAAAACAAATAGCAACTGACTGTGTAGTAATGACTAACGTAAAACAGTAAAATTTTTATGTATCCTTGAACCTATTGGTGTTGTGTGTCCAGAAAGGGTGGAGCTTGCCGAGTTATGAAGAGACAATGTGTCGTAAGCCAAATTGATATCGAACGTTGTAGAATATCCCCAGGGTGTAGTAATCAACGATTTTGACGGGGAACCCAGCTATGCATTAAAGAGCAGTTCTCAGGTGGAACTGAAATTGGAAGCAAACAAATGTAAAATGTGGAAGCAGTGAGTTTAGGCAACGTGAATACGCCTAACAAGGGCATAAGTTTACGAGCTGTCTCGGCAGCTATGGTCCAGAGTAACGTTATTGAGATAAGGTTATAAAGTATAGTCTGTCTGCTTACACTTTTATTATTTACCTGCAAGCTATGTGGAAACTGATAATACAGACTTGACAAAAAAAACGATGTATCGTACAGATTTGCTATATTAAAACTGGACAAACATGTTTTTCTTATGTGAATTTTAAAATTTTCCCGGCGAATTGACTGTTCAATTGATGTGACTACGTACGCTTTCCTGGCGTAATAAGTCTTGAAAGTCTCTTCGGGTTTGCTGCCGGATCCTAAAATCAACTTGACTCGATATTTCGGCGATCCAACTGTTCGCCATCTTCAGGAAATGCTGCTTCTGCTGATGAGTCCCGCTGAGAACTGACGCAAGATTGCAATTCGACGTCCTATATAGGCCACCGTTCAGTACACGGCGCATGCGCCGCCCATCGCGGTTTCTGGCTTCCAAAACAGGGAGGTGGCGCCGCCCTTAGTGAAACACTGCTGGCAACGATATATCGCAATCAAGGCCGCACCGAAGAACGTTCAGTTTTGATGCGAGATAATACAGGATTCCACGTTTTGCTAAGAGGAAACCCATTGTCCCTGTTGATTAAATTATCAGCCAACCTAATTTCAATCGCCCCTTTATACACACTATTCCAAAAACCGGAAATGTTGGCAATCACAACAGTTTCCTCAAATTTCATTTTGTGTCCCTCATTGGTGCTTCCATTTTTAGACGTAATGGTTTATAAAAAACCAGATGTAACTTTGGGACACAGTGTTCACCGAAAGCCGACACACACAGATTTGTATCTGCACCCTCAGAGTTGTCATCCACCACACCAACGTAGTGGCGTCCTTAGGACTTTGGTACGGAGAGCATATGCCATTTCCGACGCAGACAGCTTAACCCAAGAACTTGAGCATTTGATGACTGTTTTTAAGGAAAATGGATACACCGAGAAACAGATTCGTCGGGCTATGGAATTTGGACCGTCTCCGGAGGTGTTAGAAGAGGAACATAGATCTGTGGCCTTTCTTCCTTATGCTGGAGGCTTATCGTTTAAGATTGGACGAATTTTAAGGAGTTTTAACATTAAGAGTGTGTTCCGTCCACCCTCTAACATTAGGGCTCTGCTCGGCTCTGTGAAGGATGATTTGGGACTTAGGAAACCCGGGGTGTACAAAATCCCGTGTCAATGTGGGAAAGCTTACGTTGGCCGTTCCATTCGCACAGTGAATGACAGGTGTGTGGAAAATCGCCGTCACACGAGGCTACAACAGCCGGAAAAATCGTCCGTAGCAGAACACTGCCTAAGTGAGGGACACAAAATGAAATTTGTGGAAACTGTTGTAATTGCCAACATTTCCGGTTTTTGGAATAGTGTGTATAAAGGGGAGATTGAAATTAGGTTGGCTGATAATTTAATCAACAGCGACAATGGGTTTCCTCTTAGCAAAACGTGGAATCCTGTATTATCTCGCATCAAAACTGAACGTTCTTCGGTGCGGCCTTGATTGCGATATATCGTTGCCAGCAGTGTTTCACTAAGGGCGGCGCCACCTCCCTGTTTTGGAAGGCAGAAACCGTGATGGGCGGCGCATGCGCCGTGTACTGAACGGTGGCCTATATAGGACGTCGAATTGCAATCTTGCGTCAGTTCTCAGCGGGACTCATCAGCAGAAGCAGCATTTCCTGAAGATGGCGAACAGTTGGATCGCCGAAATATCGAGTCAAGTTGATTTTAGGATCCGGCAGCAAACCCGAAGAGACTTTCATGTTCAATTGATGTTGAACATGTTTTTCTTAGTCTAGGTCGCTGTGGTTTCTTTAAAGTGATGTTTTACTTTGGTGCAAAGATCGAACCATAGTCATCGCCAGGTGCATCATAATGTGTATGTTACATCAGTAGTTCAACAGAACAGTAATGATGACCAATTAGACGCGGAAATAACATTCTGACACATAATTTGAAGATCCACAATGGTTTTTTAAGCGTCAAGTGTACCTTCACATGTAAGTTACAGTAGTAGCGTCAATCAAGTGAGTCATATGTGTTTCATACTCTTATACAACAATAGTAGAAGCAATTAAGATGAGGCAAGAGTTTTGTGATATTAATTTGAGGTCCCATAACGCCTTGCATCATCAAGGGTGGAAAGATCGAATTATAGATGTTGCCAAGTGAACATTAACCTGCAATTTATTCCAGTAGTGTCAATAAAGTGACCCATGTGTGTTTTTTTTCTGTTATAGAATAATATTAACAGACAATTTAGCTGTGTAAATAACTCCGTGACACGTAATTTGAAGGGCCATTATGCCTTCTATCATCTGGTTACAAAGATCGAACGACAGTCATGTTTGGACACAAGTGTGGATACAGAGATCAAGATGGCCGACTCTAGAAAATACTGGGTTGTGACTGGGACAGTGAAATGTGTGTGTGTGTGTGTGTGTGTGTGTGTGTGTGTGAGTTTGTTTAGGGGCTTTCAGACTGGGCTGTATCAAAGAAAAAAGTGTCGCTTATGACGGAATTGAAAAGTGTGACTAGGAGAACATAATGTGTGTGTGTGTGTGTGTGTGTGTGTGTGTGTGTGTGTGTGTGTGTGTGGGTGGGTGGGTGGATGGGTGTGCGTGTATGTGTACCAATTTCCCTCGCCCTGCCTCTTCCTTCACCAGCTAACTTGCACCATCGTATAGGCATCTGGGGTGTGTGATGCCACATGTACATACACTGGGTACCAATAGCCTCATAGATATGCTCCTGTCTATATACGTTTTCAGGGCCCCCTTTTCGAAATTTATAGGAATCGCACGATAAATAATAATTATCTCCAATCACGTGTGTTTTGAGAGTTAGGAAAGCTTGTAACTATCTATAGCATCATTACTTTGTTCCAGGTTACGGTGGTCTGACGGCCACTGTTCCAGCGGAAATCTTCTCGCAGAACGTCAAGTCCGTGGCATTACCTGTGGCTACTTTCGTTTCCTGGACCATGTCCTTCTTGGTGACGAGGTTCTTCGAGGACATTTCCAGTGCCGTTGGCAACTACGGGCCCTTCTTTCTGTTCGCAGCTTGCTCCCTACTCGCCTCGTTCCACGTCTACTTTTTGCTGCCTGAAACGAAGGGGAAGACTTTGGAAGAGATACAGGTTATGCTTGAAAGCGGGAGGACCATCCGAGCATGCTGCTAAACAGACACGTTTTGGAACAGCTTCTCCTATGGCGCTCAGTGAACCCACTCGCGACCAAATCGGAGGCAAAAGATGTAACGCTTAGTAATAAGCATAATTCTTGCATCGGGACTAACGGAGCTGGTACAAATGACGTCGGATGTCATTCATCTTCATTGACTGAAAGCACTTTACGAGTGCGTTGAACAATATTAATCTCTGTTCCTGTTATGTTGACTGAAAGTGAGAGGAGAAACCTGTTAATACTCAAGGCATATACTGAAGAAGAAAGTAAAAACAGAGAGTAATGGAATAAATATTCTCTCTTAGGCTTTGAAAATGAAGAATACTAAAATAGAACTCAGTATAACTTATTCGCCAGGGTGCGAAACCTTGTAAAGAATGAGATGCACTGTTGACGAACTGTAGTGCATATATATCACTTCTGATATTTCAGTTTTTTGAAATATAGACTAATGATGCTGTAATGGTAATAACTGTGAAAAAGCCTGCAAAAATTTTCATGTGGGGAATCTTTCATACAACGCGACGTTTCTGTTTACAATTAGGCCTGCTTTTATCAGTTGAAAGTAGAATGTAAAAATTACAAGAAAACATAGTTAACCATTTGAGAAATTGAGGGATGAAATCATTGTTAGTATATCTTGTACGGTTATTTATTTTTAAGTGAACATCTTGCAAAGCTTACAAGATCAAAAGCGCTTTCTCTATTACTAATTAGTTGCTATAGAGATTGCTGCCTTCCTCTGACAAGTCAACTTTTTCTCCACATTGGTCCCTCCTTCACTGTTGCCAACATTTCCTTCAAAAGTCATTACATTCTACAATGACACAATGGGGATACTGCTAAAGACAACGTTAATAAGATTGACATTTCTTAAATTACATATATCTATTACTAAATAAATTATTATTACTGTTATTATTGTATAATGCTCATGTACTAAAGAAACTCTAATGTTGACTCATTAAGGACGTCTGGTTAGATACAATGGAAGGCCATAACCATGCCACGCGAAATAAATGGATAAATAAACAAATAACAACAGTGTACTGCAAATTTCACAGTTTTTACAAGCAAACAACTAAAACCAGTTCACAGGACTAGTTTTCCACCGTCTGTGTGGTAAATAAACATCATTTCCAAAAATGAAACGCGGGATGCAATATATACATCAATACTAGATATGTTTGGTATTCACAAGCACACTAGAGGAACATTATGGGTACTTGCATGAATGTCGAGAGAAGGAATTTCCCAGAATATTTTTAAATTTATGACATCATTAGGAACGTAGAAAGCATAAAATAAAATTTATAAAGAAATGGCGGAAAACAGGATCACTAAATCTCTTCCACTGGTTTAGATGTGTGGTCCAAAATAAGCAATAGATTAATCACTTGAATTTCTCTAAACTTAAAATATTATCTTAAAAACGTTGGAGTATTTGTAAGAACTTCTATATTTAGATGAGCCTCGTATGTACTGTTAATTCGTTTCTGTAATGTCTACATTATGCGAACAATTGTAAGTAGGCTATTTAGGTTTTTATGTTGGTAACGCCATGTAGCACTCTATATGAAAATCACTGACTGTGCTGTGTGAAGTCTGTGGCTGGTCTGCATTGTTGCAGTATTGCTATTGTAGTGTTTGGCAGTTGGCTGTTAACAGCGCGTAGCGTTGTGCAGTTGGAGGTGAGCTGCCAGCAGTGGTGGATGTGGGGAGAGAGATGGCGGAGTTTTGAGAACGGATGATCTGGACGTGTGTCCATCAGAGACGGTAAATTTGTAAGACTGGATGTCATGAACTGATATATACTATGACTTTTGAACATTATTAAGGTAAATACATTGTTTGTCCTCTATCAAAATCTTTCATTTGCTAACTGTACCTATCAGTGCCTTCAGTAGTTAGAATTTTTTATTTAGCTGGCAGTAGTGGCGCTCGCTGTAATGCAGTAGTTTGAGTAACGAAGATTTTTTGTGAGGTAAGTGATTCATGAAAGGTATAGATTATTGTTAGTCAGGGCCATTCTTTTGTAGGGATTTTTGAAAGTCAGATTGCGTTGCGGTAAAAATATTGTGTGTCAGTTTAAGCAGTCATTAATTTTTCTAAGGGTACGTTTCATACAATGAAGTCCTGAATGGGTTTCTAGACCATCGAACCTTCGTAATCCAAGTTGAAGAAAACCTGTCACATTTAAAATGACTGACGTTTCATTAGACATATCGCTGCACAGTTTGGTAGTTGACGTTTCTGAGCTCGGTATATTATTACATAAGAAAGAAGCCGTGGTGTCAGTAATGACAAAATCAATAAGAGTGAGAAATATGCAGGAATTAACAACATTCACAACAAGAACAGAATATCGAAAAACTAACTACCTTACACTATTTAGGAGCGGCTCATTGCAAACTATGACGCTATTCAGGAAAAGGATAGAAAGAATAACAACCAAGCAGCCATTTATTATAATTATACCTGGTTTGGAACGCAATGGGTTCAGTATCTGGCAATATTTTTGAATAAAATGGTTGGAATGTGACTCATTGAATTTAGTGTTTTTGCTAATGGTTTGTAATATGGTTTCAATAACTGATATGTGTAAGATTTTCTTTCACAGGAGCCAGTTGTTAATAATTCAATAAGTAAATGACGCTTCTGAATAACGGGAACGAGTGAAAGCTACCAGTGGCTGCGAAAGGCGTCTCTGACTTACACATCTCGAAACACTTGTCAGTTAATCCTCCTCGAAATTTGACACCAGATGCCTGTGTGAAGGATACTTGTACTGCTAATAAGGCACCTACGTAGTGCTTATGGACTGGTGGTTTAAAAAATTGGTGGGACAGGAACCTAAAAATTGACGGAAATCTTTAGTGATTAAACAAATATTTTCTTATAATATATTATGAACAAAAGTTGTGCACTGGTACAACTGTACTCAAGAGTACTGTTATATTTACAAAAGTATAAAATTTAAGATGGAAATAAAAAATATTTTACAAGGAATAAAATTGGGTTTCAGTAGTCTTCCTGACATCTATGATTTATAAAATCATCTACAAAATAATCCTTAACGCTAATGAAACTTTACAGCAGTGCAGTGCAGTTACTTACTACACCTAATTGGCATGTAGCTTAATTGAAACTGTTTGTATCTATTGTGTTTCGAAATACATACACGTTCTATAAATTATTTACAAGTCGTAGGTATTTTCGGAATTTCGACGGTCGTTGGGCACACGTCTGAAAGTCATCTACCTCCCCGTTTTCTTTCTCACTTCAAACAAAAACAAGAAAGGAACACGTGTGTGGGCACGAGCGTCGGTAACCGCTGTGGAATGGAGTGAAAACTGTGCGCCAAGGGAAGTTGTGGCCAATCAGTGGGCGACAGAGGGGCGTAGCGATAATAGTACAACAATGGAAGCCACGCGGCTGACCGCTTTCGAAACCTACACATTTCCTACATGCGCTGAAGCGTATGTTTACTTACGCCGCTGATCACGACCTCCGTGATCACAAAATTGTTTCTTTGTTGCTGCCACTTTTGAGGCGTTATGAAACTCATTTTTGAGCGAATATCGATTGTCATATTTCGAACTGTTAGCAGTGCCCAAGATTCCCCCGTAGGGCTTATACGGGACTGGTCACCACACCCCTTAAAACTAGGACATACCGTGAAAATCGAGACATCCCCTAACACTAACAAGGAGAGGTCCGCAGTGATGGCATCGACTTTTTGAGATCATTTATAATGTGATATGGATTAAGAGTGCAGGTATCACACTTTACAGCCATTCAGCCAGATAGGCCCTAGTTCACGACTAAATGACAAAAAATTTTTGGAATTTTGCTTGACACTTAATAGCATTAAAACGTGGAGTGTAATGCCTAGAGTAAGGCACTTGCGTGCAAAAGATTGTGGTTTCAGATTTCTTCAGGTACTGTAATTTTTTTTAAATTTTCATCGAAATGACTTTCATCATTATTTTTCTTCAATTAATTGGCTTAAACGTAATTTTTTATTTCTGTCACTTCATCATCAAATCAACTTCTTCATTTGCTCTCTCTTCTTTTCCTCTTTTTTCGCTTGAAATTTTAGCTCATATATATTAATTTCGATTTAGTATCTTTAGTTTTATCATCCTATTTTTTCGTCCAGTTACTGCTTTCATTACTGCTATTCCTCGTTCTGCTTGAATTTCGTTATACTTATGATCCCTTCTTTCGTTTAAATCTTCATCTGCATTATTTTGCCATAGTCCAATAGTAACTTAGGTGTATTTTATATGTTTAAATGACGTTGCCGTCCAAAAAAATACTCATCTTGTAATGCAAAATACTTTTTGACACCATTTCGCAGTGGATATAAGTAGATTATTTCGTGTTTTGTTTTGTAACCAATAGATCAGCATTTTCAGATATCTAAATATTTTAATTAATAAATGTAATTAAATTCACATTCACAATAATTCAGAGTGGAAAAATAATAATATAAAGAAGAAATAAGAACAAATGAAAAAGTTATTACGATTATTAAAATGATGTAACAGAGGAATAGAAATACAAAATTACATTTAAACCAATTATTTGAATATAAATCATGATCTAAGTCATTTCGATAAAGATCTACAAAAAAAAAAAAAAAAAAAACATTTAAGCGCCTGACAATATTCAAGCCCACGACCTCTCGCACATGAAGATCTTACTTTATCCATTCCACACACAACAGTGTGTGTGAAAATACTTTCTTAAAGCTATTGAGCCTAACGCAAAATTCCGAATTTTTTTCCGCTCAATTACGCGGAAAAAGGACGCACCAGGGCGAACGCCTGCAAGTATGATCCCTGGGACCGTAACCTCCATCATAGTGTAGATGGCTTCAAAAAGTAGATACCACCACTACGGACCTCTCCTTGTAAGTACAGCATACAGACAAATGCTGACTTCACGCGGCACAAGCAACTGCACCCGATTTTTGCAACGACGCGAAGGGAAACACATATTTGGTCTTGCTGCATTCGTATTCGAAATGTTCTACTAGCCACTGGCTGGGAAAGATGGATGACAATTGTCACTTACCTTTGTTTTGAAAAGGGAACAGAACATAAACGAACATTTATTTAACTCGTGTACTAAAGGCATGTGATTTACAGAGTAAACACGTCTGCTTTAAGGCGTCTTATTTCAATCAAAGTCTTAAGGAAGTTTCCCAAGGCGTACCAGCAATACATAGGTCTGCCCGCAGAATGTTGGACCTAGCGAATACTGACGAATCTCTTGACACTATCGGCAGTCCTACATTCAACCAGCGTTGCCAGGTGACCTTCTACAGCTTGTTGATGGCACTTTTACACAATTTTCAGCTGCCAACGCTACTGACAATCGTTCACGAAGTCCTACTGCACTGCGCAACAATGTGCCATTTTTGCCTGTCATTGAAACAAACGCGTGAATCAAAGCGTGCTGTTCTCGTAATTTTGTACCTTAGACCATAGATACATACCGACCACTCACTTCCATATCTTTGCTATGTGAAGATTTGAAACTAACATCCAAGTCAGGAGACGAGTGGAATAAAACCGAGATTATGAGATTCCATCATTACACTGTACACGAAGAGGAGCTGACAGTTTTAGCTCTCATAGTACTGATTTATACACTTGAGAGATTTGTTGAATTAGTACAACACATGTAATACAATGTTTAACGTAATTTCTGCGACATTTACAATGGTCATCGTATTAGCCAGTTAACTTTTTCCCTTAAACTTCCTGTGAAATTCTGTTCATCGTCATAAGAGATCTGGAACTAACACACTAATTTTATCTGCGGAAAACTTATTCAAAAATCTAACAATTTTTCCAGAAGTCTCAAATGGGGATCGTGGCATATGTTATGCAAATAAAATGAATGATTGGAAACATATTTTATTTGTGATAATAAAAGACATTACATTCCGTTTGACTTCAAGTTTTATATTTGTGTAAGTAAATAAATATTTATACCATATTTCCATACATTCCATATGTAAACCAATGTTGCATTTGCTACATTGTTTTCTTACATTTCTCTTGCACATTGCACATGTTCTTTGTTTTCCTTAGCACGTTCTTTTTAGATAACGTCCCAAAGGATCCTTTCTAGATAATGACCCGAAAGAAACACGTCCCTAAGCAGTTTTATGCAGTAATGCTCTTCTAAGACATTCAGGATTAAAATTAGACTCTGTCTGATGGTACCCTCTATTTATTTGCCCACTAAACTCTAAAAGAGGTATATTGCCCTTAGTACCACGGTATAATACATAAACATTTACTCTTGCATTACCAATTATGTTTGTGAATCTTAGAAAATATAATCTCTATCCACGTATTTTTATTCTATAGTTATTTGTGTACCAGTCAGGTTTGTCTACTTCACTCATGAATTTATTGTAGAGATTTATACAGAGAGGCCGGTGTATTTTCACTTCTTTGTTCTCCAAGCTAGACCATCTGCTTATGTTGTTCTTTGGATATATACCTTGATCGTTTGACAAGACTAGTACACATTTATTATCTTTCTACGCAGCACAGAATATTTCGTTTTTGATGTCAAATCTGTAATCCATAGCTCCACGAGGAACTCTTTTGAATTCATTATCTGTTATTTATCCGACTGGATCGAACCGTTCCCGTTGCTGCTACATTTTGGTCTTTCCAAGTTTCATTAGACTGAAATTAGTGCAAAAAATTATCAAAATAGAAATTGTGGTTAGAGGGATTGCTGGCTACAGATATGTTATTCGTTATTACTGATACACTCAAACCTTGTACCTCATTGTCATCGTTCCTTTTTCCAGTGTACATGTTTCGGCACAGCACATTGTCTACTGTCTGAACCTAAACCGTATGGGTTTAGCCTAATAAACTGCTTGAAATAATAATGACCATGATATTTGGCCATCTGCCAGTGAATGCTTATATGTTTGAAAAAAAAAGAAACTTCATATATTTCTGATTCATTTTATCAATGAGTGGTCATATCTTGAAATCTGAGGTCGTCACACTATTATTTCTCTTATTAGCATTGTCACTGGAATGTAGATTTTTCCTTTTTTCTATACATCTGTCTCTAGTTCAAATGGTTCAAATGGCTCTGAGCGCTATGGGACTAAACATCTTAGGTCATCAGTCCCCTATAACTAAGAACTACTTAAACCTAACTAACGCCGGCCTCGGTGGCCATGCGGTTCTAGGGGCTCCAGTTCGGATCCGCGCTGCTGCTACGGTCGCAGGTTCGAATCCTGCCTCGGGCATGGATGTGTGTGACGTCTTTAGGTTAAAGTAGTTCTCAGTCTACGTTTTCGCCCGAGGTCTAGGGGTAGCGTCTTTGATTCATAATCAAAACTCCTTCGGTCCCGGGTTCGATCACCGCCACTGCCTAAATTTTGATAAATAATCAGCATTGGCGGCCGAAGACTTCCGGCATCAGAAGTCGGCCTCATTCTGCCAACGGCCTTGTCAAAGAGGGCGGAGGAGCGGATAGATGTTCAGGGCACTCTCTTGTCCTAGGGGTGGGAAATTGCCCCTAAAGGCGGAAGAATCAGCAATGATCAACGACATGAGGATGCAGAAGGCAATGGAAACCACTGCATTAAAGACACGTAACGTGTATCCACAGGACATGTGGCCTGTAATTGAAGAAGTGTCATGATGATCTCTCCATTGGCAAAAGATTCCGGAATAGTCCCCCATTCGGATCTCCGGGAGGGGACTGCCAAGGGGGAGGTTACCATGAGAAAAAGATTGAATAATCTACGAAAGGATAACGTTCTACGAGTCGGGGCGTGGAATGACAGAAGCTTGAACGTGGTAGGGAAACTAGAAAATCTGAAAAGGGAAATGCAAAGGCTCAATCTAGATATCGTAGGGGTCAGTGAAGTGAAGTGGAAGGAAGACAAGGATTTCTGGTCAGATGAGTATCGGGTGATATCAACAGCAGCAGAAAATGGTATAACAGGTGTAGGATTCGTTATGAATAGGAAGGTAGGGCAGAGGGTGTGTTACTGTGAACAGTTCAGTGACCGGGTTGTTCTAATCAGAATCGACAGCAGACCAACGCCGACAACGATAGTTCAGGTATACATGCCGAGGTCGCAAGCTGAAGATGAACAGATAGAGAAAGTGTATGAGGATATTGAAAGGGTAATGCAGTATGTAAAGGGGGACGAAAATCTAATAGTCATGGGCGACTGGAATGCAGTTGTAGGGGAAGGAGTAGAAGAAAAGGTTACAGGAGAATATGGGCTTGGGACAAGGAATGAAAGAGGAGAAAGTCTAACTGAGTTCTGTAACAAGTTTCAGCTAGTAATAGCGAATACCCTGTTCAAGAATCACAAGAGGAGGAGGTATACTTGGAAAAGGCCGGGAGATACGGGAAGATTTCAATGAGATTACATCATGGACAGACAGAGATTCCGAAATCAGATACTGGATTGTAAGGCGTACCTAGGAGCAGATATAGACACAGATCACAATATAGTAGTGATGAAGAGTAGGCTGAAGTTCAAGACATTAGTCAGGAAGAATCAATACACAAAGAAGTGGGATATGGAAGTACTAAGGAATGACGAGATACGTTTAAAGTTCTCTAACGCTATAGATAAAGTAATAAGGAATAGCGCAGTAGGCAGTACAGTTGAAGAGGAATGGACATCTCTAAAAAGGGCCATCACAGAAGTTGGGAAGGAAAACATAGGTACAAAGAAGGTAGCTGCGAAGAAACCATGGGTAACAGAAGAAATACTTCAGTTGATTGATGAAAGGAGGGAGTACAAACATGTTCCGGGAAAATCAGGAATACAGAAATACAAGTCGCTGAGGAATGAAATAAATAGGAAGTGCAGGGTGAGCTAAGACGAAATGGCTGCAGGAAAAATTTGAAGACATCGAAAAAGATATGACTGTCGGAAGGACAGACTCAGCATACAGGAAAGTCAAAACAACCTTTGGTGACATTAAAAGCAACGGTGGTAACATTAAGAGTGCAACGGGAATTCCACTGTTAAATGTAGAGGAGAGAGCAGATAGGTGGAAAGAATACATTGAAAGCCTCTATGAGGGTGAAGATTTGTCTGATGCGATAGAAGAAGAAACAGGAGTCCATTTAGAAGAGATAGGGGATCCAGTATTAGAATCGGAACTTAAAAGAGGTTTCGAGGACTTACGGTCAAATACGGCAGAAGGGATAGATAACATTCCATCAGAATTTCTAAAATCATTGGGGGAAGTGGCAACAAATCGACTGTTCACGTTGGTGTGTAGAATATATGAGTCTGGCGACATACCATCTGACTTTCGGGAAAGCATCATCCACACAATTCCGAAGACGGCAAGAGCTGACAAGTGCCAGAATTATCGCACAATCAGCTTAACAGCTCATGCATCGAAGCTGCTTACAAGAATAATATACAGAAGAATGGAAAAGAAAATTGAGAATGCGCTAGGTGATGATCAGTTTGGCTTTAGGAAAAGTAAAGGGACGAGAGAGGCTATTCTGACGTTACGGCTAATAATGGAAGCAAGGCTAAAGAAAAATCAAGACACTTTCATAGGATTTGTCGACCTGGAAAAAGCGTTCGACAATATAAAATGGTGCAAGCTGTTCGAGATTCTGAAAAAAGTAGGGGTAAGCTATAGGGAGAGACACAATATGTACAACAACCAAGAGGGAATAATAAGAGTGGACGATCAAGAACGAAATCCTCGTATTAAGAAGGGTGTAAGACAAGAAAGGTTTATGAGTGGAATTAAAATACAAGGTGAAAGGATATCAATGATACGATTCGCTGATGACATTGCTATCCTGAGTGAAAGTGAAGAAGAATTAAATGATCTGCTGAACGGAATGAACAGACTAATGAGTACACAGTGTGGTTTGAGAGTAAATCGGAGAAAGACGAAGGTAAAGAGAAGTAGTAGAAATGAGAACAGCGAGAAACTTAACATCAGGATTGATGGTCACGAAGTCAATGAAGTTAAGGAATTCTGCTACCTAGGCAGTAAAATAACCAATGACGGACGGAGCAAGGAGGACATCAAAAGCAGACTCGCTATGGCAAAAAAGGCATTTCTGGCCAAGAGAAGTCTACTAATATCAAATACCGGCCTTAATTTGAGGAAGAAATTTCTGAGGATGTACGTCTGGAGTACAGCATTGTATGGTAGTGAAACATGGACTGTGGGAAAACCGGAACAGAAGAGAATCGAAGCATTTGAGATGTGGTGCTATAGACGAATGTTGAAAATTAGGTGGACTGATAAGGTAAGGAAAGAGGAGGTTCTATGCAGAATCGGAGAGGAAAGGAATATGTGGAAAACACTGATAAGGAGAAGGGATAGGATGATAGGACATCTGCTAAAACGTGAGGGAATGACTTCCATTGTACTAGAGGGAGCCGTAGAGGGCAAAAACTGTAGAGGAAGACAGAGATTGGAATACGTCAAGCAAATAATTGAGGACGTAGGTTGCAAGTGCTAATCTGAGATGAAGAGGTTAGCACAGGAAAGGAATTCTTGGCGGGCCGCATCAAACCAGTCAGTAGACCGATGAAAAAAAAAAAAAAAAAAAAAAAAAACGTCTAGGGGACTGATGACCTCAGATGTTGAGTCCCATGGTGCTCAGAGCCAAACCTAACTAACCTAAGGACATCACACACATCAGTGCCCGAGTCAGGATTTGAACCTATGACCGTAGCGGTCGCGCGGTTGCAGACTGAAGCGCCTAGAACCGCTCGCCCACTAAGGTCGGCCATCTGTCTCTGGAGAAACATTTTCTGACACTTCTGATGTCGAATTCTCATCTTCGCACCAGTACATTTCCTCCTAAAGCAAAGAGGGCAAGTCTGTAAGGTACAAAAAGCCGGCAGATTTTCCGAGACAGTCTACCGAAAACGTAAATCCATATATATGTTATTCTGTACATTATATTTGACACTTTCTTTGAAAATAAAATTATTTCTTCATTAAACAGTCTGTCGTACACTGATTTTCTTTTGAGAGAACTTATTTGTTTCATAGCTTTTTTGATATCGCCATTACTCCTGAAAGTAATTCCGTAGTCAGGCTGAATTTTTTACCAATCAGAAACTATTTTTCTCTCCTTCAAGTCACTCTTTTTTTATCGTTTGGCCCTGAAGTAATAGGGCCAGGGATTGCATACCGGCATCGGAAATTCGAATTACACTTGAATGAACTTCCAGCCTACCGGGAACATCATTAACACAAGTGTGTTCCAATATGTCAGCATCAGATTCTTCACCGTCGGAAATAACATCCATATTGTCAGGGAAGGGCTCAACAATATCTATCTTATCTTCATTGTCATCATCATCCTGGGTGAGAAAACTAGGATTCTTTATCACATCTTCTAGGTCGGCTGGTGTTTAGAATCTGGTTCCCATATCCAGAAAAGGAAAATACAGTAATTCCAGTATGGAAATACTTCATATCAGCCACCATCCCCAAATGGGTATCGCTCTGAAACATGTCATAAAACAATGTTTACTTACGATAAATCACATAATGAAGATTCGTGAGTTACTATGACTGATATATTTACTGTATGAAGGCATCAATTGTTGAAATAATAAAAACAATGCGATAATTAACGCAATTGAATATCTACGACATTCGTATTCTCAACTTGCCATTCGACTTATAGTTTATTCAGCTGTACACAACAAACTGTATGCAATATTTTGATTTAGCTGTGTTGTTCTCGTCAGTTGAACTGTTGTCGATGATTCTGAGCCATTCAGCATTACCACAAAGACAATGCTGTCAACTGACTCGGTCAAAAACATGCGGTCCCCAAATGGGGATCGTGGCAGTTAATAGGTTAAAAATCAGCCAAGTGAAAGCGTAACGAAATATGAAACGTTCTTATCACACTTTTTTTTCCGTTTATACGTTTTACAGGTGCCAGAATAACATTCCCTTCAGTCAATTCCCAATTTCTACTTCGCTGTGCATTATTTACTGGACCGCTTCCATGGGACTGGAGGACAAAATATTAGCTTTATAGAAAACATTTAGTCCTCAGAAGTACGCGTGGCGGTTTTTTGTGTTATTATCTCGTTATAGATGTCGTTATAAGAAATAAAATTCGATTTTATCAGTCAGGTTTAGTTTTTATACAGAACAGGAGTTTGTGTTTAATGGTTTTTACCATATCCTGCATAATCACATTCTGGAAGATCGTGGCGTATTGGTAGAAAACAACAAAGTATTTGTGACAAGCAAGACTGTAAATATTATTGCTGCTTGCTCCGAGTGCAGTAATTTAAGCTGTTCTATTAGGATCCCGCAACCACATCCTCGAAAATCGTAACATATCCGTGGAAAAGAACAAAGTACTGTAGTTTTGACACGCAGGACTGTAAATATGATTGCTGTTCGTTCCATGCTCAGAAATTTAGGCTGTGCTATTAGGTTCCTAAATACCCACGTCCTCGAAAATCTAATGAAGTAATATCTTCTATAAAAAATTATATTTATTGATAATCATTAACTATTCTACACTATTACGGCATCCGAATATATCACAGTATATATTAGTACCGAAAAATGTTTTCGCAACTCTGAAACCTAATAGCACAGTGCTAATTACAGCAATATAAATTTTAAATTCCTGTAAGACGAAGAAAATGTAAACGAACTTTATTTATGAAAGGAAAGAAATGAGAAACGACATTCTCGTTAAATATCAACATCTGTATCATCTTGACACAAATAAAACTTAAGCACGGTCGAACATATACAGACGTGATAATTACTGCTGTGAACATGGTTACCATCTGACAGTTCAAACGATGCTACCGCCCGTAGCAGCTAGACAGTCAAACGTAAGATAATTTTCTGTTTTTAATTATTTTTCTAGTTGATTAACGAAATAGGTAACACATATTTCCGTTCCGAGCATTAGTAACTTGTCAATAGAAATAAATGATTGTGTAATAAATGTACCCATAGGCACATCTTACTGATACAGTGACATAAGCTACAACTTATTCATAAAGAAATACTTTCGAATGTGTGTGTAATTGCGTCTTACTCCGCTGAAACCAAGTGAATATAAACACTTATTTCTTGTATGACAAGCTTATGCGAGACGTGTTTTTTAAGTAAGTACCATTTTGAAATTAAAAAAAGACTTGTTAAGATATCTCAATAATTTTATTTTTACATGAAAGCCTGTACCTTCATCTACGCACTGACGCCATTACAGTCTGATTCTTCCTTGTTTACGTTGTGTACTAGTGTTTAAGGTGCCTCCGACAATCGTCAGTCCCGCCGACTGTGAAGTACGGTCTGTTATAAGATTTCTTACTGCTAAAGGCCTAAAACCGTTCGATATTCATCGTGAGATCTCTGCAGTTTAGGGGGAAAACATTATGAGTGATGGGATGGCAAGAAAGAGGGTGGGAGCATTTAAAGATGGCCGCACGAATCTGCATGATGAACAACGGAGTGGGCGTCCTTCGGTCGTTAATGAAAGTTTTTTGCTGGATGTGGACAATAAGGTGAGAGAAAACAGACGCTTTACGATTTCCTCCTTGCGGGATGACTTTCCTAATGTTTCTCGTAGTGTTTTGTATGACATTGTGACCGAGCAGTGCGACTGCTACGGTCGCAGGTTCGAATCCTGCCTCGGGCATGGATGTTTATGATGTCCTTAGGTTAGTTATGTTTAAGTAGTTATGTTTAAGTAGTATGATTAAATGATGATGGCGTCCTCTTGGGTAAAATATTCCGGAGGTAAAATAGTCCTACATTCGGATCTCCGGGCGGGGACTACTCAAGAGGATGTCGTTATCAGGAGAAAGAAAACTGGCGTTCTACGGATCGGAGCGTGGAATGTCAGATCCCTTAATCGGGCAGGTAGGTTAGAAAATTTAAAAAGGGAAATGGATAGGTTGAAGTTAGATATAGTGGGAATTAGTGAAGTTCGGTGGCAGGAGGAACAAGACTTCTGGTCAGGTGACTACAGGGTTATAAACACAAAATCAAATAGGGGTAATGCAGCAGTAGGTTTAATAATGAATAGGAAAATAGGAATGCGGGTAAGCTACTACAAACAGCATAGTGAACGCATTATTGTGGCCAAGATAGATACGAAGCCCACACCTACTACAGTAGTACAAGTTTATATGCCAACTAGCTCTGCAGATGACGAAGAAATTGAAGAAATGTATGACGAAATAAAAGAAATTATTCAGATTGTGAAGGGAGACGAAAATTTAATAGTCATGGGTGACTGGAATTCGAGTGTAGGAAAAGGGAGAGAAGGAAACTAGTAGGTGAATATGGATTGGGGCTAAGAAATGAAAGAGGAAGCCGCTTGGTAGAATTTTGCACAGAGCACAACATAATCATAGCTAACACTTGGTTTAAGAATCATGAAAGAAGGTTGTATACATGGAAGAACCCTGGAGATACTAAAATGTGTCAGATAGATTATATAATGGTAAGACAGAGATTTAGGAACTGGTTTTAAATTGTAAGACATTTCCAGGGGCAGATGTGGACTCTGACCACAATCTATTGGTTATGACCTGTAGATTAAAACTGAAGAAACTGCAAAAAGGTGGGAATTTAAGGAGATGGGACCTGGATAAACTGACTAAACCAGAGGTTCTACAGAGTTTCAGGGAGAGCATAAGGGAACAATTGACAGGAATGGGGGAAAGAAATACAGTAGAAGAAGAATGGGTAGCTTTCAGGGATGAAGTAGCGAAGGCAGCAGAGGATCAAGTAGGTAAAAAGACGAGGGCTAGTAGAAATCCTTGGGTAACAGAAGAAATATTGAATTTAACTGATGAAAGGAGAAAATATAAAAATGCAGTAAATGAAGCAGGCAAAAAGGAATACAAACGTCTCAAAAATGAGATCGACAGGAAGTGCAAAATGGCTAAGCAGGGATGGCTAGAGGACAAATGTAAGGATGTAGAGGCCTATCTCACTAGGGGTAAGATAGATACTGCCTACAGGAAAATTAAAGAGACCTTTGGAGATAAGAGAACGACTTGTATGAATATCAAGAGCTCAGATGCAAATCCAGTTCTAAGCAAAGAAGGGAAAGCAGAAAGGTGGAAGGAGTATATAGAGGATCTATACAAGGGCGATGTACTTGAGGACAATATTATGGAAATGGAAGAGGATGTAGATGAAGATGAAATGGGAGATATGATACTGCGTGAAGAGTTTGACAGTGCACTGTAAGACCTGAGTCGAAACAAGGCCCCCGGAGTAGACAACATTCCATTGGAACTACTGACGGCTTTGGGAGAGCCAGTCCTGACAAAACTCTACCATCTGGTGAGCAAGATGTATGAAACAGGCGAAACACCCTCAGACTTCAAGAAGAATATAATAATTCCAATCCCAAAGAAAGCAGGTGTTGACAGATGTGAAAATTACCGAACTATCAGTTTAATAAGTCACAGCTGCGAAATACTAACACGAATTCTTTACAGACGAATGGAAAAACTAGTAGAAGCCAACCTCGGGGAAGATCAGTTTGGATTCCGTAGAAACACTGGAACACGTGAGGCAATACTGACCTTACGACTTATCTTAGAAGAAAGATTAAGGAAAGGCAAACCTACATTTCTAGCATTTGTAGACTTAGAGAAAGCTTTTGACAATGTTGACTGGAATACTCTCTATCAAATTCTAAAGGTGGCAGGGGTAAAATACAGGGAGCGAAAGGCTATTTACAATTTGTACAGGAACCAGATGGCAGTTATAAGAGTCGAGGGACATGAAAGGGAAGCAGTGGTTGGGAAGGGAGTAAGACAGGGTTGTAGCCTGTCCCCGATGTTGTTCAATCTGTATATTGAGCAAGCAGTAAAGGAAACAAAAGAAGAATTCGGTGTAGGTATTAAAATTCATGGAGAAGAAATAAAAACTTTGAGGTTCGCCGATGACATTGTAATTCTGTCAGAGACAGCAAAGGACTTGGAAGAGCAGTTGAATGGAATGGACAGTGCCTTGAAAGGAGGATATAACATGAACATCAACAAAAGCAAAACAAGGATAATGGAATGTAGTCTAATTAAGTCGGGTGATGCTGAGGGAATTAGATTAGGAAATGAGACACTTGAAGAAGTAAAGGAGTTTTGCTATTTGGGGAGCAAAATAACTGGTGATGGTCGAAGTGTAGAGGATATAGAATGTAGACTGGCAATGGCAAGGAAAGCGTTTCTGAAGAAGAGAAATTTGTTAACATCGAGTATAGATTTAAGTGTCAGGAAGTCATTTCTGAAAGTATTTGTATGGAGTGTAGCCATGTATGGAAGTGAAACATGGACGATAAATAGTTTGGACAAGAAGAGAATAGAAGCTTTCGAAATGTGGTGCTATAGAAGAATGCTGTAGATTAGATGGGTAGATCACATAACTAATGAGGAAGTATTGAATAGGATTGGGGAGAAGAGAAGTTTGTGGCGCAACTTGACCAAAAGAAGGGATCGGTTGGTAGGACATGTTCTGAGGCATCAAGAGATCACCAATTTAATATTGGAGGGCAGCGTGGAGGGTAAAAAGCGTAGAGGGAGACCAAGAGATGAATACACTATGCAGATTCAGAAGGATGTAGGTTGCAGTAGGTAGTGGGAGATGAAAAAGCTTGCACAGGATAGAGTAGCATGGAGAGCTGCATCAAACCAGTCTCAGGACTGAAGACCACAGCAGCAACAACAAGTAGTTCTAAGTTCTAGGGGACTGATGACCACAGATGTTAAGTCCCATAGTGCTCAGAGCCATTTGAACCATTTTTTGTGACCGAGCACTTGAATTACCGAAAATTGTGCGCACGTTAGGTGTCGAAAATGTTGACGGATGTGCACAAAACCAAACGTTTAGACAGTCTATTGACTTTCTTTGAGCGGTACCACAACGACGGTGATGATTTCTTAAGCCAAATTGTTACGGGCGATGAAACATGGGTGGCCTACGTCACTGCAGAATCAAAGCAACAGCCCATGGAAGTTGAGCAAGGTTATCGTTTTGCTGCAAGAGAATGCCCGTCCGCATGTGGCGAATCAGAGCAAAGATCTCATCACATCTTTTCGATGGGAAACTCTAGATCATCATCCATACAGCCCCGATCTTGCGCCCAGTGACTACCATCTGTTCCTGCAGTTAAAGAAACACTTGAGCGGTCAGCGTCTTCAAGACGATGACGAAGTCAAAACAGTGGTGATGCAGTGGTTAACAAGTCAGGCGGAAGACTTCTATGAGGAGGGTACTCAGAAACTGGTACAACGTTATGACAAATGCCTCAATATTGACGGAAATTGTGTAGAAAAGTAGATTAAGATACACGCTTTCATGTAAAAATAAAATTATTGGTATATCTTAGCACGTCTTTTTTTTAAGTTTCAAAACGATACTGACTTAAAAAACACGCCTCGTGTTTCTGCTGTTGTCTGTTTTTATTACTTGTTGTCTGTTTTTATTACTATAGACACCTTCCTTGAAACGTGAAAATTACGTATGGAGTCTAACGAATGGTACATTCTCACATTTCTCTCAACTTTCTAACACACTAATATTTTGCCAAGTTTAATTACTTTTCCTTCAAGGCGAATATGTTGATGATTCTTGCCCTTTCTGGGTTAGATATAGAAACAACTGTGGTATTGGTTTCTTCTGCGCTGGGAACCAGTTTTATTGCTTTTGACGTTTTATTATCACGGCTGTATGATTCTTCCCTTCAACTGCAGTTGTGGTAGTGTATTTTGTTTATTGAATAATAAAGGTTTTTCATCTCATACAAGTCTCCTTAGTTCCACATCCACTGATCCGAACAGGAGTGTCGTGAAGAAAGCTTCACCTTACTGAGTAGATGTACTACGTCTTTCTGCAAAAGGTCGGATTCCTACCGTTTACAGTAGTTCTATAACGCATAGTTTTGTAATACATAGTTCCATAATGCATAGTTTTATACTTCTTCACGTCCTTAGGAAGCTAAGGCAACACAAATGTGATATCATTTTTGAGTTTGTGCCGATTTTTATGGCACTATGTACACTCCCGACTCTAGTAAAAATGTTACAGATTGTGACGTAAAGGGCGAGTCGTCGCGCCCTGAAAATATTCTAAATTCTGAGGAAGCAGTGGCAGTACGGGCCGCTCGGCAGCGACGACGTGGTCCCGGACGTTAGCTTAGCAACCGCGTGATGCCGTACAACGGCCGGTCCAGCCGCGTGGCTGGGAATTCCATGTTGACACCTCGACGAGGACGGTGCTTTGTGTCGATGAAGGAGATGTGGATGCCGGGAGTGGATGGAGGACTTTGTGAAACCTTAATGGCAGACATTTTACAGTCTGTATAGAAATTAATAGTAGCCAGGTGAATCATGATACCTCAAAAAGAAACATGTACAGGGTGTGGTAGATAAGTAATGAGAGTCAGTCTAGAAAAACAAATTTATTGATCCAATTTGTACAAAACGTTAATATTCTTCAAAGTACTCGCCTTGGGCGTCGACACAACGTTGCCAGCGAGTTTTCCAAGCTTCATAGGCCCCACTGTAGTCCGTTTGAGTTATCCCAGTTAGTGCCTTCGTGACAGCACGTTGGATGTTCGGAATATCGTCGAAACGATGACCCTTCAGGCATCTTTTGACCTTCGGAAATAGGAAGAAATCAGGAGGACTCAAGTCAGGGCTGTATGGTGGCTGTGGCAAAACTTCAACTCCAATTCGGGTCAAGTAGGAACGCTGTGTGCGCCGGAGCGTTGTCGTGGTGGAGACGCCAGCGTTGAGCAACGTCCTGTCGCTTCCGTTTGACGGCTCTGTGCAATCGCTGAAGGACTTCTTTGTAGAATTCGGCATTGACAGTCTTCCCCTGAGGGACAAACTCTTTGTGAATTAACCCCCGCTTGCCGAAAAACACAATCAGCATTGTCTTGATGCGGGACTTTGACATTCTTGCTTTCTTCGGCCGCGGGGATGCCGGTGTGTGTCACTCCGAGCTCTGGGCTTTCGTCTCTGGGTCGTACTGGAATGTCCACAATTCGTCACCTGTTACTACGTTGTCTAAAAAGTGTGGATTATTTTCCAAATCATTCAACATCTCACGGCAAACGTCCACTCGTTGTTGCTTTTGTTCGGCGGTGAGCACTCGGGGAACCAATTTTGCGCAAACTTTCCTCATCATCAAATCTTGCGTAACAATTTGGTGAACCATAAATTTATTCACAGAGACCTCATCGGCGATCATTTTGAGACTTAAACGACGGTCGGAGTCCAGGAGTTCTTTCACTTTGGCCACCATTTCATCCACACGACTCGTTGAAGGGCGTCCAGATCGTTCCATGTCTTCAACGGATTCCCTCCCGTTTTTAAATTCATTAAACCACCGGAACACTTGAGCTCTTGATAGGAAGTCTTCTTTATAGGCCTCCGTAATCATAGCAAAAGTTTCCGAACAGTTTTGCCTAAGCGAAAGCAAAATTTGATTGCATACCACTGCTCTATCGAGCGATCCATCTTCAGCGTTTTCACAAGTGTCACGGTCACACAAACAACGTAATAAGCGAAGCTCGACCCTCACTGCACCAGAGCTCCGACGCGACTGCGAACCGGTTCTATTGTTAGCTCAGATCCCCCACCACGTGACGTACAGGTGGAGACCGCCCTGCGAGCGACTGGGGCGCCGCGCGGCGGCCAGTCTCATTACTTATCTACCACACCCTGTACATTACTATTATTTCTGATGGTGTAATCAGATTTTCAATATCTTTATTAGTTTAAAGTTTAGTATCTGACGGTAAATTATACAAGTAATTTCCAAAATACAAGCGCTTCATCCTATTTTGTCGATCGTCATGTCTTTAGAAGGCTATTAGTGTAAACCTAAATTGGTACGAATTACAGGCATGTAACTTGAATAGTACATGAGTTATTGGAGGTCAAACTGCCCGATTACTATCGATGGCGTCAGGCCATAAGTACTCCACTGTTACACGAAGAAACGGTAGCAGCTTGCTAATAAATATATTTATTCATCTATGTCTTTGTATATATCCGATATATACTATTCAAGAAGAAATTGGTTAAATATTTGCCGTGTTTTAGAAAGCACAGAGACATTAGGCTCCTGGCCTACCTTTTGCTTCTTTTCTTTTGATATGTGTTTATTTAATTGTTTATGTATTTAATAATGTGTGTTAGAGCGTGTCTATGGTCCAGCCGTAGGAGTATTTATTTAATTTCAAGTATTTAAATGTTCAAATGTGTGTGAAATCTTATGGGACTTAACTGCTATGGTCATCAGTCCCTAAGCTTAGACACTACTTAACCTAAAATATCCTAAGGAAAAAAAACACACACCCACGCCCGGCCCGGACTCTTAACCTCCGCTGGAATCAGCCTGACAAGTATTTAAATGTAAATTCAGTATTTCGAATATGTTTCATTATGTTTGTGAGTGTACGTTGGCATGGAGACATGGAGGGAGCGCTCTAGCCAATCGCAGCGAATTACTAAGAGAGAAGTATGGAGGTTGGGGAGGAGTATCGTTTCTGGAGAGGACACGAGGCAGTGCTGGACAGTCGCACAGGACACGGGAGTGAGTGCTGGAGGCGGACAGTACGGCGCGATGGACGCACAGTCGGCGGAAAGACTTGGACAGTGGAGCAGTTTGCGCGTGGTCGCGGCAGATACAGGCTGTTTCAAAAATGACCGGTATATTTGAAACGGCAATAAAAACTAAACGAGCAGCGATAGAAATACACCGTTTGTTCCATTATGCTTGGGACAACAGTACATTTTCAGGCGGACAAACTTTCGAAATTACAGTAGTTACAATTTTCAACAACAGATGGCGCTGCAAGTGATGTGAAAGATATAGAAGACAACGCAGTCTGTGGGTGCGCCATTCTGTACGTCGTCTTTCTGCTGTAAGCGTGTGCTGTTCACAACGTGCAGGTGTGCTGTAGACAACATGGTTTATTCCTTAGAACAGAGGATTTTTCTGGTGTTGGAATTCCACCGCCTAGAACACAATGTTATTGCAACAAGACGAAGTTTTCAACGGAGTCTTAATGTAACCAAAGGACCGAAAAGCGATACAATAAAGGATCTGTTTCAAAAATTTCAACGGACTGGGAACGTGACGGATGAACGTGCTGGAAAGGTAGGGCGACCGCGTACGGCAACCACAGAGGGCAACACGCAGCTAGTGCAGCAGGTGATCCAACAGCGGCCTCGGGTTTCCGTTCGCCGTGTTGCAGCTGCGGTCCAAATGACGCCAACGTCCACGTATCGTCTCATGCGCCAGAGTTTACACCTCCATCCATACAAAATTCAAATGCGGCAACCCCTCAGCGCCGCTACCATTGCTGCACGAGAGACATTCGCTAACGATATAGTGCACAGGATTGATGACGGCGATATGCATGTGGGCAGCATTTGGTTTACTGACGAAACTTATTTTTACCTGGACGGCTTCGTCAATAAACAGAACTGGCGCATATGGGGAACCGAAAAGCCCCATGTTGCAGTCCCATCGTCCCTGCATCCTCAAAAAGTACTGGTCTGGGCCGCTATTTCCTCCAAAGGAATCATTGGCCCATTTTTCAGATCCGAAACGATTACTGCATCACGCTATCTGGACATTCTTCGTGAATTTGTGGCGGTACAGGCTGCCTTAGACGACACTGCGAACACCTCGTGGTTTATGCAAGATGGTGCCCGGCCACATCGCACGGCCGACCTCTTTAATTTGCTGAATGAATATTTCGATGATCGTGTGATTGCTTTGGGCTATCCGAAACATACAGGAGACGGCGTGGATTGGCCTCCCTATTCGCCAGACATGAACCCCTGTGACTTCTTTCTGTGGGGACACTTGAAAGACCAGGTGTACCGCCAGAATCCAGAAACAATTGAACAGCTGAAGCAGTACATCTCATCTGCATGTGAAGCCATTCCGCCAGACACGTTGTCAAAGGTTTCGGGTAATTTCATTCAGAGACTACGCCATATTATTGCTACGCATGGTGGATATGTGGAAAATATCATACTATAGAGTTTCCCAGACCGCAGCGCCATCTGTTGTTGAAAATTGTAACTACTGTAATTTCGAAAGTTTGTCTGCCTGAGAACGTACTGTTGTCCCAAGCATATTGCAACAAACGGTGTATTTCTATCGCTGCTCGTTTAGTTTTTATTGCCGTTTCAAATATACCGGTCATTTTTGAAACACCCTGTAGAAATACTTTCGAGTGGAGGACCTTCGACCACCCGATTCATGTGTGTATTCATAGTGTATACTGTAGACTCGGCAGTATTTGGCTTGTAATGCGGCAACTACGTATCCCAGTCCCTTGAGAACGAAACCAGCCAAAACTTTTAATATTGCAACGTTGAGTCGGAGGGTGTGTAACGATTTGAAAGCTCGCAAGATCAGTATAAACGTTGCTACTTATACTCATCCGATTTCGTATTGAGAAGTGTAGCTTACTGTCCGCTTGGACCGCTGCTGTCGCAGTGTGTAACAGGAATGAGTAGGAGTGTCCTGACTGGATGTGGTAGTGTGTGGTGTAAGCTAACTTCATTTATGAACCGAAAGAAATGACGCAGGACATTCTCATTGCTATCAGTATCTGACTCAAGAGTGGCAGTCCGCACTTCCCAACCTACACCTACACGTCACGTGAAAACCGCCGGTATCGGACGTGTACGCTGGTAAAGAGCCAATACCGAGCCAGGTGGCGCAGTGGTTAGCACGCTGGACTTGCATTCGGGAGGACGACGCTTCAAATCCCCGTCCAACCATTCTGACTTAAGTTTTCTTGTTATTTTCCTAAATCGCTTGAGGCAAATGACGCGATGTTTCTCTTGAAAAGGTACGGCCGATTTCCTTCGCCATTCTTCCCTAACCCGATGGGATCGATTACCTCGCTGTTTAGTCCCCAACCCAACCAAAAAAAGAATTACTGAGGAGTACGTCGCTTGTAGTGCCTGAAAAATTTGATGTCTTGGGCTGAAGCCAAGAAGGTGAGCAGAATCTTTAGGTTAGCGGTAATGATCACAAGAAAAGTATACAGTAATCACGAATTTTATACAAACTAAACTATTGTACATGCTGTTACATATGGAATGAAACTACGCTTATACAACATTTGTATATAACAATTTTCTTTACAGTTATAGTGAAAAACACACACCTAAAATACTATTGCACACACTTTCGGTTGAAAATGGCGCTTCTTGGGCATTTCTGTGATATGACTCTTATCTCTTTTCTTCCTGTAGATGCTAAATGCAGCTGAAAATCAAAAAGTGATGGCATAGCATTTTGCTTCAGTTTCTTTTCTGTATCAAAGGTTTCAGCGGAACCCATAATATAATTAACTTTTCATTATTTGCACGCAAATAAATACTCTGAAATGGAAGACAGTTCGCATCTGCTTATTAAAGATGTCACTTATTTTCCTGGATAAATAATATATGAAATCATGATAAAATGTACTTAACGTCATTTACATTTTTTATTTCTTTGTGAAACATAAAGGCAAAGATGTAAAAGTGATCGCAGACAAAAAGAGTGCCACAGACAATTAATTGGTCGCTAATGCTAAGATAATAAAATTTAATTGTGTTTTATATATACACAACCGAATTTATGGTAATAATTTCTCTATTCTTCTTGACCTGCTGCCGAGTGCAGATGCACGCAGCGCTGTATCTTTACCTTTAGTAGCCGTCTTTTGTGTGTTCAAACGTTTAGCCGCCATTAGGAGTAAGATTCTGTAAAAAGATGTCTATCGTAAGAAACTTATGATTTAGAATGTAATCTTGTATGACAAAGTGGCTATTAATTTTGTAGATAGCTTGTCCAGCCATAATACCTAGTTTTTCAACAAATTTAGCTTTTCTCGACGCGGAGTAGAACGACGACAGGTGGAAGTTGCCACCGCTACGAGCATAGAAATTAAATATTTTAGCAACCCGCCTGCAGCGCGGGAGAAAGAAAAGTAATGAAAGTAATAACACTACATTACATTATGTCATTTCTCTTCGGAGGAGAACATTTTACTTCATTGTGAATTTTTAGCTAGACATTGGCAAAGACGAGCAAAGACTGCATTCTGAATTTCACGTAAAATTTCAAAGGAAATAATTAATTTTGGTAAGATTCCTGATGGGTTAAGTCTGATCTGACAATAAAAATTCAAACAATTACCTTTCGTGTTTCATGTTCTAAGAGCAGCTTGGAAAAAAAATTTTATCGTGCCAAAGAAATCCTCTGCATATTTTTCAAGTGTAGCGATACAACATATAACGTATTTTCAACTGTTTTTGATAACCAAACTAAAGTGATACAATACAGCAAAGAACAATCAAAAGCTACAAATTAATTTATCATTTCTTTAAGCAGTCAGACCAGAGAATGCAAATAATAAATTCTGCGTAACTGGCACTGACAGAAAATCCTGCGGCAGGATTACCTTCATGTTATTACTCATCTCTCCGTAGGCAATATTACAGAATATGATTTAAAATCAAACTTCGTTGGAAACTCTCTCAATGATATTCATCTGAAATTCTTATTATTTACTTCCGTAAGAGGCACCGTAACGTAATACACAAAATTAAAATCAAACAAAAGGAGAGACAGAATACACTCCTTAGCTTCATCTTCTAATTTACCGACTCGATCTAGAACAATATGTTCGCTAAACTTTCGCATTTTTAAAACAGTCTTACTTTTCGGACGAAATGTTACGCCTTTTCTCATAGTTTTGCAGCCCAACCAAACGCTGAACTAGACTTCATCGTTGTAATTAAAAACGTTGTACTGAAACTCATACAGTAAGTAATAGTCCATAAGCCACCTGGAGATGGATTCCATCAGTCCGTTGATTCAGAGTTGGTCATGTGGTTTGGTTTCGATATAGTGACAGCATACGCGCGGTCTGTATTACGTTTCGATGAATTTTTGAACATCCAAACAAATGCCCACCCACTTATTTCTATGTGCCCATCTCTCTGCTAACATCTTAGACTACAGATGAGACAGATATCTCACTTTATGGAAACGATGAGCTGATAGATTTCGGTTGCAGACAGCTTGCATTTTTCATTGCTGTAGCGTTACCAGTCAACTTTTTTTTTATCAGAATGGAGAAAACATGTACATCGATTGCATGCACGAAAAGAATATACTTCTTTCGTCGATCAAATGAAGTCTTCGTCTGTTTTTCAAGGTTTCTTCGGAGTTATCTTCAGTGCACCTATATTTCTCTGTCCAACTTCAGCGATAGTGCATTTTGGAGGTGTATATTCCTCTTCTACGAAACTGCTCACTATGATGTTCATTATTGCAGTATCTACAGCCTTAAAAAACCTCAAACGCACATCATCATCCGTCAGTAATTCAGCATATCACTTCTTTCTACGTTGATTCTTCCTACAATCTCTTAAACTTCAGCCTACTCTTCATCATTACTAAACTGGACCCCTGAGTCTATACCTGGCCTTATCGCCAATATCTGATTTAGGAATCTCTGTCTGACCACGATGTAATCCACCTGGTATATTCTCATGTCGTTACCAAATATACGTAATCCTGTTAAGATTTTAGAACAGAGTATTCGAAACTTCCTCTGTCTAGTTCATATTCTGCTTCTGACGGCATCATGTATACCTGACCTATTGTTGCCGGCGATCGAAGAATTGCATGCGTGCCATCAGCTGTACAAACTTATTATTTATTTTCTATCGCTTTCGGAAGCAGCGATCATTTGCACAAGGAGAAAGAGAATCTGTATATCAGATAGCTATGTAATTCGAATCCGTTGGACAAACTGAAACCCACCGGAGTCATAAATTGTTTACAGGTTCACACATAACAGGTCATGGTTTCGATACCAGCACAAAACTGACTTATGATTTAAAAGAACGGTGGTTCGAAGCGAAAAATTCTAGTAAACACCTTAAGAGCTATAAGCACTTCTCATCTACGACACTGTGAAACAAATCTCTTCTACTGCAAGCTCTTTGCTTTCCATGTTTTGCGAGGAGGTAGTATAGACAAAAACATGAAATAATTGTCTAGGGAACACAGGCTCTAAAATGCATATCTATTTGTTTAGTAGAAGAGACGCGTTTCACAGTAGCGAAGACGAACAAGTGCTCCTAGTTCTTAAGGTATGCACTTATTTCAAACACAATTTTTTCTTGTTTTGGTGCATACTACCATCTCTCAAAATATGGAAAGCAAAGAGCTTGCAGTAGAAAAGGCGTGTTTCAAAGCATCGAAAATGAAGAACTGCTCATAGGTCATAAGATATGCAATTTAGAACCCATGTTTACTAGACTTTTTTTTGCTTCGAATGATCGTTTATTTCATGTCCCTGAATGTTGACCAGTCCTCTTGCGGCACCCTGTGTATCCATTCTTCTTTCTAGACGGAGTGGAAACATTAAAGACTCACGATTATGAATACTCACATCTCTTTTGGACATGATGGCAGTTCTTCACCTTGGGTGCCAATGGTATACCGTCTAGGTGGTAGGGACAGAGCATCGAGTGACATTATACTGAGTGCACTATCCGAAAATTACCTCGAGCAATTAAACAGAGAACAGACTCGTGGAGATAACATCTTGGACCTACTGATAACAAACAGACCCGAACTTTTCGACTCTGTATGTACAGAACAGGGAATCAGTGATCATAAGGCCGTTGCAGCATCCCCGAATATGGAAGTTAATAAGAATATAAAAAAAGGGAGGAAGGTTTATCTGTTTAGCAAGAGTAATAGAAGGCAGATGTCAGACTACCTAACAGATCAAAACGAAAATTTCTGTTTCGACACTGACAATGTTGAGTGTTTATGGAAAAAGTTCAAGGCAATCGTAAAATGCGTTTTAGACAGGTACGTGCCGAGTAAAACTGTTAGGGACGGGAAAAACCCACCGTGGTACAACAACAAAGTTAGGGAACTACTGCGAAAGCAAAGAGAGCTCCACTCCAAGTTTACACGCAGCCAAAACCACTCAGACAAACAGAAGCTAAACGATGTCAAAGTTAGCGTAAGGAGGGCTATGCGTGAAGCGTTCAGTGAATTCGAAAGTAAAATTCTATGTACCGACTTGACAGAAAATCATAGGAAGTTCTGATCTTACGTTAAATCAGTAAGTGGCTCGAAACAGCATATCCAGACACTACGGGATGATGATGGCATTGAAACAGAGGATGACACGCGTAAAGCTGAAATACTAAACACCTTTTTCCAAAGCTGTTTCACAGAGGAAGACCGCACTGCAGTTCCTTCTCTAAATCCTCGCACAAACGAAAAAATGGCTGACATCGAAATAAGTGTCCAAGGAATAGAAAAGCAACTGGAATCACTCAACAGAGGAAAGTCCACTGGACCTGACGGGATACCAATTCGATTCTACACAGAGTACGCGAAAGAACTTGCCCCCCTTCTAACAGCCGTGTACCGCAAGTCTCTACAGGAACGGAGGGTTCCAAATGATTGGAAAAGAGCACAGATAGTCCCAGTCTTCAAGAAGGGTCGTCGAGCAGATGCGCAAAACTATAGACCTATATCTCTGACGTCGATCTGTTGTAGAATTTTAGAACATGTTTTTTGCTCGAGTATCATGTCGTTTTTGGAAACCCAGAATCTACTATGTAGAAATCAACATGGATTCCGGAAACAGCGATCGTGTGAGACCCAACTCGCTTTATTTGTTCATGAGACCCAGAAAATATTAGATACAGGCTCACAGGTAGATGCTATTTTTCTTGACTTCCCGAAGGGGTTCGATACAGTTCCGCACTGTCGCCTGATAAACAAAGTAAGAGCCTACGGAATATCAGACCAGCTGTGTGGCTGGATTGAAGAGTTTTTAGCAAACAGAACACAGCATGTTGTTATCATTGGAGAGATGTCTACAGACGTTAAAGTAACCTCTGGCGTGCCACAGGGGAGTGTTATGGGACCATTGCTTTTCACAATATATATAAATGACCTAGTAGATAGTGTCGGAAGTTCCATGCGGCTTTTCGCGGATGATGCTGTAGTATACAGAGAAGTTGCAGCATTAGAAAATTGTAGCGAAATGCAGGAAGATCTGCAGCGGATAGGCACTTGGTGCAGGGAGTGGCAACTGACCCTTAACATAGACAAATGTAATGTATTGCGAATACATAGAAAGAAGGATCCTTTATTGTATGATTATATGATAGCGGAACAAACACTGGTAGCAGTTACTTCTGTAAAATATCTGGGAGTATGCGTGCGGAACGATTTGAAGTGGAATGATCATATAAAATTAATTGTTGGTAAGGCGGGTACCAGGTTGACATTCATTGGGAGAGTCCTTAGAAAATGTAGTCCATCAACAGAGGAGGTGGCTTACAAAACACTCGTTCGACCTATACTTGAGTATTGCTCATCAGTGTGGGATCCGTACCAGATCGGTTTGACGGAGGAGATAGAGAAGATCCAAAGAAGAGAGGCGCGTTTCGCCACAGGGTTATTTGGTAACCGTGATAGCGTTACGGAGATGTTTAATAAACTCAAGTGGCAGACTCTGCAAGAGAGGCGCTCTGCATCGCGGTGTAGATTGCTCGCCAGGTTTCGAGAGGGTTCGTTTCTGGATGAGGTATCGAATATATTGCTTCCCACTACTTATACCTCCCGAGGAGATCATGAATGTAAAATTAGAGAGATTCGAGAGCGCACGGAGGCTTTCAGACAGTCATTCTTCCCGCGAACCATACGCGACTGGAACAGGAAAGGGAGGTAATGACAGTGGCACGTAAAGTTCCCTCCGCCACACACCGTTGGGTGGCTTGCGGAGTATAAATGTAGATGTAGATTATGTAGACAGCTTCCCATTCAGCCTCTCAAAGCTGACGAGCTTATATGCAACCTTTCCATCGCTGGTCAGTCAGAAGTGGCTGGCAGCAGTCGAACCTGGTACATTTGGGCTGGTCACTTCATACAGTGCACTGTGAAGGGTCTTTTGGGTGAATATAATCCAGTCCCTGTCCTGAGGCCTGTCTGTTCAGCCGGCGCGCACGACTAATGGGCGTTATCCAGAGGATTCTACAAGGCGCCTGTCATTCACTGCACGGCATCTCAGACGTAATAATTGCGATTAAAGTTAGACGAATAGATACGCATGTGCCTGCAATACTCCTCCGCCCATTTTCACCCTGTTAGTATAAGAGAGCGAGAAGATGGCGCATTGAGTTGCTAAAGACACAAGCTGAGTGTGACGGCAGTGTAAGTGAACAACTGAACACAAATGATCGCAGTAAGGTCATGGCGTATTTCCATTGAATTCTTCGCTCTGTTTGACAATCTAAGATCGATTGCAAATACTCGATCTGCATTTAAGTGATTGCTTCAGAGGGAAGTCTCTCTCGTCATCGAGTAACAAAAGTTGGTTCTGATCTAAATTGATAGTCATTTTCGGCAACAACATTAAAATGCTTCAAATTATCTGTCCATTTTCGTTTGTATATTTCTGATTACAATTATCTTATCAAGTCTCCTTGTGTAATAAAAAGTTTTCACATTTTATTTCTTGATTAGAAAGTGTCCTCAGAATTACTAACATTTATTGGAAGTCAGAACAACCTCTTATTCGCAGTGACATAACAGGTTTTTTTGAGGAATTGTTTCCAAGAATCAAAATCAGAAATCCTGATACGAGAGCTAGGCTCAACATACTTCTACGTCTGTTTTTACATTACACACATAGTCTCAAACCACCGCAAAGCACATGGCAGAGGGTAATTCCCGCTGTAACAGTTATTAGGGCTTCTTCCCGCTCCATTCAGGCATTGAGTGAGGAAAGAATGATTGTTTGAATTCCTCTGTAATTAATATAATCTTGTTCTCGCGATCCCCACGGAATAGATACGAACGGTATTGTAGTACATTCCTAGAGTCATCTTTTACTGGCTCCTGAAACTTAGTTAAACAGGGTTTCTCGAGATAGCTTGCGTCTATCTTCAAGCATCTGCCATCTATGTGACATTCTTCCACGTGCCATGCAAACCTGTGACCATTCTCTGTTAGTCCAGTTTGGTATGAATCCTACACACTTCAGCAACATTCTACGATGTGTGGCACGAATATAGTTGGCTGGTTTCATGTTCCATGGATAATTTTGCATAATAAATCATAATGATATGGAACGAGTGTCATTTTACGTTCACATCGCAAATTAGTTTGTAAATATCGTTACATGGTGAACATTTCTAAGTTTTTTTGTATACATACAGATGAGAGTCGGTAGTTTATTTACAACAAACTTCGTGAGGCAATAGATGTAACGTGAAGCTGTAGTCAGAATGCCTAACTCCTTAAACAAATGTGTACAAGATTATCGTGGGTGAGCACCACATATTATTCTTACAGATGTTTTAGAGCAACGACAACTTTCCTTCATAGAGATGAGTTACCTGAGAATGTTATTCCAGATGACAATATTGAACGAAAATATGCAAAAAACGTCAGCTTACTGCTTTGTCTTTCCCCAAGATTGGCAATGATTCCAAGTACACATCTGGCTGAATTAAATTGTGTTAGGAGTTTCAAAGTGTGCATTTCCCTGTTTAAATTCTCATCAATATGGACACCCAAGGATTTTTAAGTTTAGCTTTATTCATTATTTCCTCACCACGTGTTACACATACCATTGATCTAATACATCTAGAGATGCAGAACTGAGTATATTGTCTCTTCTCGAAATTGATGGTGAAACCATTCTGAGAAAACCAGTCAACGATACTTTTAAGAAGTTTTTTTACTGTTTCTTCTGTTTATGTGTATATCCTTGGATTGATTACAAAAAATAACTAACTCTGGTTGTTGTATATTAAATGGAAGATGGTTTACATGTATGAGGAACAATAGCTGATCTATGATTGGGCCTTGGTGAATCCTGTAAGTGATTTCTACCCAGTCAGAATTACGTCCCCGGAATATATTGGTCAAATGACTAAAAGCAATTTTCTGCGTTCTTTTGGTTAGATATGACATTGCCCATTCGTTGGCTGTACCATCAATCCCACAAAAATTCAATTTATCTAGGATAATACTGTGATTCACACAATCAAATGGGTTGGATAAGTCGCAGAAAATGCCAACCGGTGCTATCTTTTTATTTAACACCTGTAAACTTTGGTGAGTGAACAAGAAAATGGCATTCTCAGTAGAGCAAAACTTCTGAAACACTGTGATTTTCTGATGATATTACTGTTGTTATGGTGAGATACCACTCTACAATACATTCTACAACACTATTCTACTTTATTGAAATACATTCTACAATAAATTATGTTAACATTGAAACAGGTCTGTTGTTATTGACATCTGTCCCGTTACCTTTCTTACATACGAGGTTAACAACGGCACTTTTCAGGCGCTCTGGAAAAATAACCTAGAGTTAGTGGTGTAGTACATATTTCATTTAAGACTGGACTTATTACAAGGGAACAAATCTTTAGTACTCTATTGGGAATAATATCATAATGGAATGAGCTTTTATTTTTGAGAGAATGTATAATATTCTTACTTTCAGGAGGAGAAGTTCGTGATACATCCATATGACTGAATTTTATGAGAGTTACTTTTTCAGCATACTGCTGTGATTTTTCTCTTGAACTGTTTGTCCCTATGCTTTCTACTATACTTAAGAAATGATAATTAAATACATTTTCAGTCTCTGACTCATCAGTTATTTCCCCTCCACTGAATTCAGTAGTGATGTTATGCTATTCTGTGGCTGGTTGCCCAGTCTCTCCATTCACTACATTTCATACATCCTTAATTCTGTTGCCAGAATTACTTTTTGTAATTTTGTGATTGTTCCCTGATTTTTTAAAAACTTTTCTTAGTACCTTTGAGAAGTCTTTGTTGTTACTGGAGGATCTCTACTTCTTCTTGACAACGGATACATTTTCCCTTTCCTTCCACAATATACTTTAATGCCTCTAGTGACTCACGAGTCTTTTAATATGGCTGTTTAATGTACTTTCTGATTAGCTTTAGCGGAGAGCGATTAGCAAATAATGACGGGAATTAATCACGAAATAGATTAAATTTTATATTAGTATTTAGTTCATTATAAAATTCATCCCAGGTCGTTTCTTGTCGACTGTTCTTAAAACATTAATCATTCTACCTGATTTCACTAAGAGTATCCCATTGTAAGGCACTACGTTATTTACCCTAACTAACTGTGCATCATGATGAAAGAGAGGATTTGTTATTGGTTAAACAGTTTTCTTCTTGGATTGAGCTTCACCAAAGGAAACAATTAGAGTGCTATTGTCTTTATCCACCCATATTGGAAAATTAATGATTGAGATCATTTTTCCTATAAGAATCCTTTACAAAATCTGTGATGAAGTCACACTAGACTATTAATTGCTTCCTGCTGTCCGAGAACAATCTCCTACATTGACTGATTCCTTTTCCATATCACTTTGCCAACAAACTGAAGTCTACCATCCGCTTTACCTGCACCTCATACAGCTGAGCTTCTGTGTGTGTTTTGACACTGTCTTTAAAATCAATTTTGAAGCTGTTGTAAAATCGTAGGCGAGGCACGACGTCAAAATTTCCTGACAAACGTAAGTTTTTTCATCCAAGAGACGCTGTTTTACTCGACATTAATTAATTAAAACATCGAGATCAGTGAATCGATAACTTACAAAATATTTTGAATTGGCAAAATCCGATTCTAGGTTTGTAGTTGCTAATCGTAAACAATATATAGTCATTTAGTTAGGTATCAATCGATATGAATTAAAACGAACATTCCCCCTAATTTGTATTTACAGAACAGCAGGAGTAGCCTATAAAAAAAGGAAAGAACTGCTGAAAATACAAAGTGAGAAAAACCGTTTATTCTATAACCTACTGTGTTATAGGTTTTAGATCGGCAGTAAAGTAATACATTAAATCAAGAAACTAACCTGCAATTCAACGAGAAATGCAGTCTGCAGAATCAATGGTAGCTGTTCTTGTTTTCTCTCTTGATTGTTATCTCACCTACTGAGATAATGAACAGATATCCTGCAAATGGTGCTGACGAAGCAATTATCGCCAATTATCGCGTAAGTGGATAAATAAGTAGTTCTGGAATACCAAGTTATCTTGATATTAACGTCAGGTGATTCCGACAAAGCTTCAGTGAGTCTAGAGCTTGCGATTAACCTGTCGAGATATTGCATCGTGGTAATTAAAAATCCGACGGTCACATGATCTGTAATCAGGTGACATGGTAGCTGACCCCCCACTTGGTATGATTTAATATCATGCGCAGATCAATAGTAGTTTCGAATCACCCCTTCATTTCAAATTCACGGTACAGGAAACGAAAACTGTCTGTGAGGCGTGCGCATTTATTCAATTGCAACGTCATCGTATCACCAAATAAAAGAAACATTTGTGCATATGTGTAACGACACAGTCTTCTATTTCCCATGGCGAATTTTTCACAGCGCTCCTGAGCAACATCAGTTAAGTGGTAGGAGATCCCCTTACTTGGATGCAGACTTAAATCTGTCGTGGCATACCATCGATGAGATGATCAAGCCAGCCTTGGTCCACATTTTCCCATTCTTCAATGGCGATTCTACGTAATTGGCGCAAAGTATGTGGTCGTTATCGACGCTCAAAAACAGCTTGTTTCAATGGATCCCATACATGTTGGGAGGATGAGCAGGTCACTCAATTGTGGTGACCTTAGCATGCTGGAGAAGTATTTTCATGAGGCTTATCGTCCTTCAAGATTAAATTGCTATCAAAATGTTGGCGATACGGTCTCAATATTGGTTACAGAATCTCGTCCCTGTACCATAGTGCTGCGAGATTGCCCTCAACAACCACGAGAGGTGTACGGTGACCACAGGAAATGCCACCCCAGAACGTCACTCCACAACAACTTTGTTTCACATGTGGGACACGGTGTTGGCGGCGCTCCATATTACTGGGAGTAGAATAGTAGGGAGATAACAAATCCAGGAGCAAGGGAGATAGACAACACACAAGTCTGGTGATATGATAATGCTGTAACTGCTGAACAGGGTATGTCAGTGACCATTCAAGATAAGATAATGATCTTTCCAGATGTGGTGTCAGGTTACACACTTGGTCTCCTTACATTCAAGACCAGCTTCTACTCCCCTCCCTCCAGGGAACTATCAGAAATTGGTGGGAAGCCCCTCTCTACCTCTCTCAGCCCATGAGAGCACAGTAAAATGGTGGGCAACTCCAGGACCAATAGGAATGGAGCTCTTGCTCATCTCATCATTCTTTGCAATTAGCTCAACTGTGTGCAGGCCTCTACAGTCATCATGGGAGAGCTTCAAGTTGGTTATAAACAATAGATCTATAGTGAAAGTGGTTTGAAATAATATCAATGATAAACAAATTAGCTTTATGGTTATTGTTGACAATGTCTTTCTTTAAGACAATTTTAATAATAATTTTTTGTTTTTATTATGAAATTTTTTAATTTACAAATCTATTTTCTCTGACGACACACAGCGCAGTGAATTTTTTACATGTCTTTTTTTTCTTATACGTACAATGATTTGCAAAGCTAATTTTTACAAGTTCTTGTTTATGTATTTACACAGTGATTTTTTCTTACATTGGTTTTATTTCTAAGTTTTTTCTGATGATTTAAGACTATCAGATTCTTCTATTTGCACTAAGGCTAGTATAGAGGAAAGGAACTTAAATACTACATTTCCCGCTTTATTTCTATTTCTGCCTGTCTTATATATATATATATATATATATATATATATATATATATATATATATATATATATATACAGGGTGAGTCACCTAACATTACCGCTGCATATATTTCGTAAACCACATCAAATACTGACGAATCGATTCCACAGACCGAATGTGAGGAGAGGGGCTAGTGTAATTGGTTAATACAAACCATACAAAAATGCACGGAAGTATGATTTTTAACACAAACCTACGTTTTTTTAAATGGAACCCCGTTAGTTTTGTTAGCACATCTGAACATATAAACAAATACGTAATCAGTGCCGTTTGTTGCTTTGTAAAATGTTAATTACATCCGGAGATATTGTAACCTAAAGTTGACGCTTGAGTACCACTCCTCCGCTGTTCGATCGTGTGTATCGCAGAGCACCGAATTACGTAGGGATCCAAAGGGAACGGTGATGGACCTTAGGTACAGAAGAGACTGGAACAGCACATTACGTCCACATGCTAACACCTTTTTATTGGTCTTTTTCACTGACGCACATGTACATTACCATGAGGGGCGAGGTACACGTAGACACGTGGTTTCCGTTTTCAATTACGGAATAGAATAGAGTGTGTCCTGACATGTCAGGCCAATAGATGTTCAATGTGGTGGCCATCATTTTCTGCACACATTTGCAATCTCTGGCGTAATGAATGCCGTACACGCCGCAGTACATCTGGTGTAATGTCGCCGCAGGCCGTCACAATACGTTGTTTCATATCCTCTGGGGTTGTAGGCACATCACGGTACACATTCTCCTTTAACGTACCCCACAGAAAGAAGTCCAGAGGTGTAAGATCAGGAGAACGGGCTGGCCAATTTATGCGTTCTCCACGTCCTATGGTAATGTACATGTGCGTCAGTGAAAAAGACCAATAAAAAGGTGTTAGCATGTGGGCGTAATGTGCTGTTCCAGTCTCTTCTGTACCTAAGGTCCATCACCGTTCCCTTTGGATCCCTACGTAATTCGGTGCTCTCCGATACACACGATCGAACAGCGGAGGAGTGATACTCAAGCGTCAACTTTAGGTTACAATATCTCCGGATGTAATTAACATTTTACAATGCAACAAACGGCACTGATTACGTATTTGTTTATATGTTCAGATGTGCTAACAAAACTAACGTGGTTCCATTTTAAAAAACGTAGGTTTGTGTTAAACAAACACACTTCCGTGCATTTTTATGGTTTGTATTAAACAATTACACTAGCCCCTCTCCTCACGTTCGGTCTGTGGAATCGGTTCGTCAGTATTTGATGTGGCTTACGAAATATATCCAGCGGTAACGTTAGGTGACTCACCCTGTATATATACAGTATATATATATTGGAACTGAAATAGTGGCAACACTGCTGTGGAGACACTATGCAATGGAATCTACTACTGTCGTTGATAGCACACGTTGTTGTTGACGTACCTACCTTACCTCCGAGCAAATGGACTCGCCCGTCCCACGTCACCGGCGTGCGCACAATCGAGGGAAACACAGTCACTTGTGAGCTAGCGGTCTAAAGCAACGGTGTCACTATGTTTTCGAAACTGGAACAACGGAGTTGGATCAAGATTGCATGTGCCAGAGGTCGTACAGCTCGAGAGTCATCCAAGGTCTTCAAGACACAAGAAAGAAGCGGCGGCACTTCCTCCGCAACCCACTCATCATGTTGCACGAAAGTGCGCGGGCGCATACAGCGCAAGCTGTGGCTACTCAGTTCGGTCGATGGGACTGGGTAAGTACTGTACCATCCACCATACTCCCCGGACGTAAGTCCTTGTGACTTTGATTTTATTCCGAAGATGCATTCGCTTCAGAGCTGTTCCAGAGATTCGACAGGCAGTAGACGCTCCATTCGCACCATCAAGAGAACAGGCTCTGCTAACGGTATACGACGCTTTGCACATCGCTGGCAACGGGTTCTGCACAACGCTGGTGACTACTTTGAAGGACAGTAACAGGTGCAAACATGTAACTCTTTTGTATCGGTTGTGAATAAATAGTTGCCACTATTTACACTGGAGATGTGTGGTAAGGTCTTATGGGACCAAACTGCTGAGGTCATCAGTCCCTAAGCCTACACACTACTTAATCTGACTTAAACTAACTTACGCTAAGGACAACACACACACCCATGCGCGAGGGAGGATTCGAACCTCCGACAGGGGGAGCCGCGCGGACTGTGACAAAACGCCTGAGACTGCGCAACTACCCCGCGAGGCACTATTGAAGTTCCAACCCTTATATAGGGAAGCGGTGGTTGGGAAGGGAGTAAGACAGGGTTGTAGCCTCTCCCCGATGTTGTTCAATCTGTATATTGAGCAAGCAGTAAAGGAAACAAAAGAAAAATTCGGAGTAGGTATTAAAATCCATGGAGAAGAAATAAAAACTTTGAGGTTCGCCGACGACATTGTAATTCTGTCAGAGACAGCAAAGGACTTGGAAGAGCAGTTGAATGGAATGGACAGTGTCTTGAAAGGAGGATATAAGATGAACATCGACAAAAGCAAAACGAGGATAATGGAATGTAGTCGAATTAAGTCGGGTGATGCTGAGGGAATTAGATTAGGAAATGAGACACTTAAAGTAGTAAAGGAGTTTTGCTATTTGGGGAGCAAAATAACTGATGATGGTCGAAGTAGAGAGGATATAAAATGTAGACTGGCAAATGGCAAGGAAAGCGTTTCTGAAGAAGAGAAATTTGTTAATATCGAGTATAGATTTAGGTGTCAGGAAGTCATTTCTGAAACTATTTGTATGGAGTGTAGCCATGTATGGAAGTGAAACATGGGCGATAAATATTTTGACAAGAAGAGAATAGAAGCTTTCGAAATGTGGTGCTACAGAAGAATGCTGAAGATTAGATGGGTAGACCACATAACTAATGAGGAAGTATTGAATAGGATTGGGGAGAAGAGAAGTTTGTGGCACAACTTGACCAGAAGAGGGAATCGGTTGGTAGGACATGTTCTGAGGCATCAAGGGATCACCAATTTAGTATTGGATGGCTGTGTGGAGGGTAAAAATCGTAGAGGGAGACCAAGAGACGAATACACTAATCAGATTCAGAAGGATGTAGGTTGCAGTAGGTACTGGGAGGTGAAGAAGCTTGCACAGGATAGAGTAGCATGGAGAGCTGCATCAAACCAGTCTCAGGACTGAAGACCACGACAGCAACAACATATTATTCTCTGATTAATCTATATTCAGTATTTATATTTTCTTTCTGATCATTCTATATATGACACTTACATATTCTTTCTGATTATTCTATATACAGTATTCAAATTTCTCTCAGAATTCATGGTGTTGAAACCTCCCATTGCAGACTTCTAGGACTTGCAGAGGGGAGTGAGCACATAATATTTTGAATAGGAACCAATGACCATAAATGCACTGTTTCCATTCTACGATGGTTTCAGTTCAGATGTTTAACTCATTCGTTAGGCTTGAGGAATTGAATTAGGCATGGCACAGTGCAATTATTAGGTAACAGTTAAAAAGGAAATATAACTAAACGTCCATTTATCACTTAGCACATTGGTTTGTAAATTTTTGAAACATTTTATCTTGTTTCTGTTGGAAAGTGAGCGGTTATGTTAAAATGTTGTGTACAGTAAAACAGTCCCAACCGCAAAAGATGTTTCGACCACTGTTCTGGCCATTATCACTCTGCTTACACCATGGGAATCCGCTGAAGTTGGCGAGGAGCAGGTGCTACCGTATGAGGCATTATGTGTTTACATTGTTCCAAAACAAAAAAGTACCCAACATACTTTATGCACAGAACAGTACTGATACATCAAAGGAGCAGCTCGATGTCGCAACCAACAAAGTTGTTACAGACGTCGTAAGTGCAAAGCATCATCTGCCACACTCTCTCCATTCCACCTGGTGTCTCTTCAATTTATAGCGCAGTGGGCAAAACTCGCGCCAGCAGATCTTCCTCTGTCTCTATAGAAGACTCGCAGCAAGGCAGACTTTAAGTGACACCAGATGACCGTCTGATTACTACACATCATCCTGTCTACACCAATGCATACCAGGATAAGCAATTCTGAGACTTTTTTCTTTCCCTCAGTGGGAGTGGACACATTACATATCTGAAATGAAACCGTTGTAAAATGGAAACGGTTGGAAGGTTTCTCTTCAAAATACTATGTACTCACTCCCCTCCATAAATCCTAGAAGTTTTTAATGGGAATTTCCATACACCCTGTATACAGTTTTTAAATTTGATCAATGTGTTTTTTCTCTGCACGCGAAATATACGTGGAAACTGGGGACCATCAGCAGAAGGTGAAGAAAGACCCACACACACACACACACACACACACACACACACGCGCGCGCACCCGCGAAGAGTGATACAAGAAACTCCTACAGAACGGTCAGAGAAAATATGACTGGATACCAACCACCCAACTTGTGCTTCAGAAGACTGGATGGAACCCTAGAAACCAATACGAAAAACAATTGTGACATTCTGACAAAGTACTTGAAAAACTCCTCAACACGGACCCCCCCCCCCCCCTATGGAAGAACTGATGACAGAAACGAGCACGTACAATACAGATAGTGAACCTCCAACGGCATCGTTGCGAAAATCTGGAAGTTACAAGACCCAGAATTCACTAAAGACATTCACAGGATCTTGGAAGATATCTGGGAAACCATGAAAATTCCTGACGGCTGGAAAACTGCCCTGATACAACCACTACACAAAAAAGGTGACAAGACTGACCCGAACAATTACAGAGGAATATCCCTACTACCGGTCACATACAAGATCCTCTCTACAGCTTTACTAAACAGACTAGAATGCCAAACCGACCACTTTATTGGTGAATACCAAGCAGGCTTCCGTGCGGAACGAATTTGGAACCTGAAAATTATTTTACAACACAAACAGAACCTGTTCGTTACCTTTGTCAACTTCAAAAAGGCGTACGACTCTATCGACCGGAAATCTCTCCTCAAAGTTCTAGCTGAATACAAAGTAGACGAAAAAACACGGACTATCATAAAGCAAACCTTGACCAACACGACATCCAAAGTAAAGTTCTGTGGGGAACTATCGGAGCCCTTTGAAATGCGCACAGGTGTCCGACAAGCCGATGGCTTCTCACCTCTCGTTTTCAATCTAGTGTTAGGTAAGGTAATAAAAGAATGAGAAATATCACAATAGGGGATAACCTTACGAAACCTACAGAATAAATGCCTGGAATTTGTAGACGATTTGGCAATTGTCACGAAAGGTATAAACGAAACAAAAGAAGGTATTGAAAAACCACACGAAATCGCTTCCAAAACTGGACTACAGATCTCCTACGAAAAGACACAATTTATGGGCACAAAGAAACTCTCATCTCTGAAAACAAAGTACGGCACGGTTTACAAAACGGTAAACTTCAAATACCTCGGTGAAACACTACAAATGAGCGGACATAACAGAGACACAAACGATGAAAAGAAAACTAACCTGGACAAGGCATACAAAGTAGTGTGGAATCATTACAACAAAAAGTCTACCTCACAAAAAGCCAAATTACGCCACTACGACACGGTGATGCTCCCCGAGGCACAGTATGCAGCAGAGACCACACTAATCCTAGGGCATAAACGTATCAGACAACTAGAAAAAGTGGAACGGAAAATACTTAGGAAAATATTTGGCGCAACTAACAACAATGGAATATGGATCAAGAATCCTACAGAGGAACATTCGGAGACAATCACAGAAAAGATTAGAAAACACAGACTGCAATTCTATGGACACCTATACAGAATGCCATCACACAGACTGACCAAACAGATGTTTGACTGGGTAACCACTAGAAACAACAAATGGGTGGCAGAGGTAAAAAACGACCTGAATCAACTCAACATCACACCAGACACAATAAACGACAGAACAAAATTCAGAAACATCATTAAGGAAAGTAAACTACATGAGATACACTGTGACAAACGAACAGGCGTAAAATGGACCGAAGAACGCAAACAAGATCACAGCCGGAAGGTGAAAGAAATATAGGTAACCAAAAAGGCAACCAAGATGAAGCCGAAGACACGAAGCCGACAAGAAGCGTGGACAGAGGACCGGAAACAGAAACACAGCCTGTGAATAAGGGAAGTGTGGACAACAAGGAAGGCAACAAAAGGAATTGGCCATCTAGTTTAGTCTAACTGCGCTCCTTACGGGGAAAACACCAATTATATATATATACAGTGTGCCATCTTGTACATGGTGCACAGCATACAGAATATGCACTCATAGTGTGAAATCACACTATTCATACTCACTCACATGCACCTGCCCCCCCCCCCCCCCATATACACACACACAGAATTATGACAAGCTGTTCATCCAGCTATTCTTCAGACACTCTCACACAAAAATCAACTATTTTCAAATAAATACACAGCTACACACTCAGTCACTCCACTGAATAGTGTGAGTACAGGAGAACGCTGATCCCGTCCCTGCCGGCCGTTGTGGCCGAGCGGTTCTAGGCGCTTCAGTCTGGAACCGCGCTGCAGCTACGGTCGCAGGTTCGAATCCTGCCTCGGGCATGGATGTGTGTGATGTCCTTAGGTTAGTTACGTTTAAGTAGTTCTAATTATAGGGTATTGCTGACCTCAGAGTGCTTAGAGCCATTTTTATCCCGTCCTCAAAGTCCTACTTTCAGCTTCAGTGGAGTTTGTACCTCATGGCGTCTCAATAGAAAGGCTACTTGGCCTAGGCACCTCTTCTAAATCTCTATCAAGTTAGCCTTTAGGGCAGCACGATGCACGACCTCTGGGTGGTACCTGCATCTATACGGTATGCAGACATTTGCGACCTGAGCCCTACAAACTCTACAATTTGTGAATGATTCGGCTTGTCTTTCATCAGGGCGATAATTTTCTTGTTATGTGGAGTTTTCCGAAAGGATTATCAGCTGCATATCCAGATGTGTCGAACTCTATGTCATTCTACCTAATTACTTTGTATTACTTGCAGCCTTTCACTCAGTAGATGAAACCGTATCTACATAAGTAAGTTGGGCCCAGTGAAGTTTGTATTCTGAAACTCATAGTGAGTGTGGTACACATGGAGTTTGGAGAGACCCAGAACATGCATACTGACGTAGCAGGCTTCATGAACTGCACTGAAACCTTAACCGCCTCCATAGCGACAAAACCTTCATTGAAGATGGTAACGTGTTTGAAATTTGATCTGGCGATACAACCTCTTGCATCATAACGTCCTTCCTCCAATGAATTAAATGAATATCGCGGTATTCTCTGACACGTTCCACCATTATCAGAAAACTGAATTGATCATTAACTTGAAAATTTGTGTTTCAAATCACGTATTGCAATAATTAATTGCATGCACGTATAATACTCGTACATCCTTCTACTGATAGTCGGTCATGGAAACGTTGTTGCAATAAATCCCAACCATTACCCGTGCGGAGAGCCACCATCTCACAGGATTATCCCCAAAGTAGGATTCAAACTTATTATAGGACTTCATATGATTCCACATAAGGTACATGCAGCTCTGTGAATGTAGTATGAGAGGTGGAGGGGCACCTTCAACAGGCACCAAAGGAGGCAATCAGACGATTCACACTCACTCACATGCACCTCCACCCCCCCCCCCCCTTACACACACAAACACACACATACTCAAAACTACGAGGGCGGTTCAGAAAGTAACCTCCGATTGGTCACAGTGCGGGTTGTGGGGGGAGTAGCGACGCCATCTGTGCGTTCACGCACTCAACAGGTCAGTCGGCATCAAGCCGTGGTCGAGTGAACGTCGTACCTGCGCTAGTTTAGTTTTTGTGGCAGTTTGAAATGTGTGCTGCAATAGAAAACCCCGCCAAATGTGAAGTGCGTGCTGTCATAAGGTTTTTTACAGCCAAAGGATATTCTGCAGCAGCTATTCATCGTGAGCTTTGTGCCGTGTACGGACCAAGAGTTATGAGTGAAGGAGCTGTCTGTGAATGGGTACGTTTATTTAAAAGTGGACGAGAAAACGTTCGTGATGAAGAGAGGAGTGGTAGACCATCATTGGTGACTGACGAACTCGTTCAGACAGTTGATGCAAAAGTTCGTGAAAATCGACGTTTCTCAATGTCGGAGTGGTCTACTGGTTTTCCACAGATTTCTAAGACTCTCTTGTACGAGATAGTGACAGCAAGATTGGGTTACCGTAAGTTCTGTGCACGATGGGTGCCCAAAATTCTTACCAACCACCACAAAACTCAAAGAATGGCCTCTGCATTAGACTTTCTGTCACGTTATGAGGACGAAGGAGAACCATTGTTAAACAGAATCGTGACCGGTGACGAAACCTGGATTAAGTACGTGAACCCTGAGACAAAAGAACAATCAAAGATGTGGGCACATTCAAATTCGCCTACCAAACCAAGAAAAGCCTCGCAAGATTTTTCTGCCAGAAAACTGATGGCAACGGTGTTTTGGGATGCCAAAGGGGTGTTGTTGGTTGAATTCATGGAACGTGGTACGACCATTAATCAAGACGTGTACTGTGAAACAATAAAAAAGTTACGACGGGCTATACAGAACAAACGCCGTGGTATGCTGACTTCCGGTATCGTTTTTTTGCACGATAACGCCCGTCCTCACTCTGCTCGCAGAACAACGGCCCTTCTTGAGTCCTTCAAGTGGGACGTTATCAACCATCCACCTTACAGCCCAGACCTGGCGCCAAGTGATTATCACCTCTTCAGGCATTTGAAGAAATGGCTCGGGTCACAGCGGTTTGATGACGACGAAGAGCTCAAAGATGCGGTCACAGGCTGGCTCCAGGCACAAGCGGGTGATTTTTATGCAGAAGGAATTTCAAAGCTTGTGAAGAGATACGATAAGTGCCTCAATCGCTATGGAGACTATGTAGAAAAATAGTGCAAAGATGTAGTTGTAAGATGTATATATTAAAATATTTTTATTTAACTTGGTGTATATTTTTAAATCAACCAGAGGTTACTTTCTGAACGGCCCTTGTATGACAACTTGTTCATCCAACTATTCTTCAGACATTCTCACACACACATCAATTATTTTCATATAAATACACAGTCACACACTCAGCCACTCCACTGAATAGTGTGAGTACAGGAGGCTGGAGGCATTCAAAGTCGATCCATGTAACTAATGGCATCGCTCCTGGTGATGGGCATTCTTAAACTTTAACAGCTTTTTATCCTCAGTAGGCATTTCCACACATAACAGGCTCCTGGCCCAAGCAATCAATGAGGTATCTTTCAAGATAGTTAGCCTTGGTGAACGATTTGAAACATCTACGGTAAAAATATCTAGCATGTTTTATTGTACTCAACTGGGAGGAAGATAGGCAGGACACGCTTTTGATCCATACGTAGTGTTGCTTCACACCCTCAGAGAATAGCGACAAACCAACATGTTTAGGGAGCTGATCAGCTAATTTTGAAAATCAGGGGGGAGGTGGGGTTTATCAACTTTATGATTGACTCCTTTATTCAGCACAGTATGCTCATGGTTATCATCTTCTTCTGCACTATGAACATCCAGGGTGTTAGACATGAATTGAATTACCAGGATTCTCTCTATCGAATTTTGGTAGATTCTTGAGTTTTACAGGGAAAGTGATGCCTCAGAAATTATAATGCCCAAGAACATCAGACGCCTCAAATTTACTTGCACATTGTGCATGTTTGGGACAATTTCTAACGCTAACCAGAAGCTACCATAAAAGCAATATACATCCCTCTCATCCCCTAAATTTTGGACATTAATACACGCCTGGTTATAGGTAATATCTTCCAGAACAGGGCTGTATCTGGAACCCCATTAAGTGGTTGTAGACATACGTGATGGAGAACACGGTTGAGTGCCTTACCCGACTCTCTTTCCTGCATGTTGGAAAAACGGCCGAGTTATTCACTGTTGACATAAGTTCTAAAACATTCTGCAATCGAACAGCCCAGTGATATCGTGTCAGTTTTCCCCTCAAATTTGTACAATGCTCTTCTTTCCGTTGGCATATCTACCATCTTTCAAGAAGTGCATGAGCTCAAAGTATAGAGGTATGTTACATTTAATGACAGGATAACGGGGCCATTGTCACTTTCGGGGAGCATCCTTTCCAAAATTCTTTACATGCATCTAGGAAAGTGACAGCATCCCAGCAGTCCGCATTCGAATTATCAATGAGGGCTCGTGAGATCCTGTCCCCAACAGAGCCAACGACAGAGTAGTCCAGTGCAGCTGCCAGACTTACTTGGTGATATGTAATAGAACAGGCAGGGCTACTGCTGCTGCCTGATCCAGAATGATGTTGAAGTGATGTCTGATGCTGTGTAGATACATGACAATCGAAAGACAGTCCAGAGTGCAGCGGCATCGACAAATGAGCTGGCGACATCACCCTGTACTACGTCGATGATTGTAATGACAGACCAGGCGGTGGTTATGTTACTGAGTACAGTGAACACATCATCAAAGAATCTGGTAGGGGCAATGAACGAATCGTAATCTGGTCAAGTGGTGGAGTAGTAGCTACAGATACAAGACCAGCTCCAGGCACAGCGTCCATCTCAAAAAAATTGATATGTGGAGGCATCTATAGCAATTTACTAACGTTTTAAATTAGTGGCATTCAAATAATACCACAAGCCCCTCATGACATCATTCTTTGCAGCAATGTCTTGTGATATGATAGCTTGCCAATCCATGAATATATTAGCATAACTGCTCCATCGCGAGAGAGTCCTTTCCGCTTTTCAAAGACTAAGAAAGTCCATTTTGACTGCGAAACGGTCCAGGGTCTATCTGTGTTGGTAAACGAGCAGGCGTCATGAGTCCATAGCACGGTGATGATTATAAAGTGCACTGTGGTGGTGTTTTGAGGCACAGTGAACAGACGAAATAGCCTAAAGTGACGAACTCATCATCACTTATCAGATCATGAAGTAGTTGTTGCAGGTGCACCTCAGAGTTTGCACAAATCCATCACATCAGCAACAGAAAAGGAAGAACTTTATCATCAGAATGCAGCTATACAGAGCACATAAAAACATGAAAAAAAAAGAATCGTTTTGAATGCATATCTGTAGGATCACTGGAGTCATACGAGGGTCGATTTAGAGTCACTGATGAACCATCATTTCCGCTGCAGAGTTTCATCTCTGCTAAAACTGTTCGCGCTGTCGATGTTGCTGCTAGCAAGTCTCAGTCTGGTATGGCTTCTCACATTGAAACGCGTTGTATTGATAGATAGGGACCACAGTGGTCTGCTTATAATAACCACTGACAAACGAGTATTCATGTCTCTAGTCGAGTGCTTTTTTAGGCATCATAGCTCGAGGTCTTGACTGTGCGTAAGACTAACTACTTCACAACTCTTTCTGAATATAGGACTGTTTCCGAATATAGGACTATATTTCATTGTAGGTGCACACTGTTCCATCGCGAGAAAGTCGTTTCCGCTTTTCAAAGACTGAGAAAAACTTACAGATGCTTTGGGACCCCCTGCACACTGTGACCAGAATCTGCAGCCAACTACCGACACATCAGACACCAGTGTAGAAGAATACCATAAATACACTCCTGGAAATGGAAAAAAGAACACATTGACACCGGTGTGTCAGACCCACCATACTTGCTCCGGACACTGCGAGAGGGCTGTACAAGCAATGATCACACGCACGGCACAGCGGACACACCAGGAACCGCGGTGTTGTCCGTCGAATGGCGCTAGCTGCGCAGCATTTGTGCACCGCCGCCGTCAGTGTCAGCCAGTTTGCCGTGGCATACGGCGCTCCATCGCAGTCTTTAACACTGGTAACATGCCGCGACAGCGTGGACGTGAACCGTATGTGCAGTTGACGGACTTTGAGCGGGGGGGAGAAGTGGACATGCGGGAGGCCGGGTGGACGTACCGCCGAATTGCTCAACACGTGGGGCGTGAGGTCTCCACAGTACATCGATGTTGTCGCCAGTGGTCGGCGGAAGGTGCACGTGCCCGTCGACCTGGGACCGGACAGCAGCGACGCACGGATGCACGCCAAGACCGTAGGATCCTACGCAGTGCCGTAGGGGACCGCACCGCCACTTCCCAGCAAATTAGGGACACTGTTGCTCCTGGGGTATCGGCGAGGACCATTCGCAACCGTCTCCATGAAGCTGGGCTACGGTCCCGCACACCGTTAGGCCGTCTTCCGCTCGCGCCCCAACATCGTGCAGCCCGCCTCCAGTGGTGTCGCGACAGGCGTGAATGGAGGGACGAATGGAGACGTGTCGTCTTCAGCGATGAGAGTCGCTTCTGCCTTGGTGCCAATGATGGTCGTATGCGTGTTTGGCGCCGTGCAGGTGAGCGCCACAATCAGGACTGCATACGACAGAGGCACACAGGGCCAACACCCGGAATCATGGTGTGGGGAGCGATCTCCTACACTGGCCGTACACCACTGGTGATCGTCGAGGGGACACTGAATAGTGCACGGTACATCCAAACCGTCATCGAACCCATCGTTCTACCATTCCTAGACCGGCAAGGGAACTTGCTGTTCCAACAGGACAATGCACGTCCGCATGTATCCCGTGCCACCCAACGTGCTCTAGAAGGTGTAAGTCAACTACCCTGGCCAGCAAGATCTCCGGATCTGTCCCCCATTGAGCATGTTTGGAACTGGATGAAACGTCGTCTCACGCGGTCTGCACGTCCAGCACGAACGCTGGTCCAACTGAGGCGCCAGGTGGAAATGGCATGGCAAGCCGTTCCACAGGACTACATCCAGCATCTCTACGATCGTCTCCATGGGAGAATAGCAGCCTGCATTGCTGCGAAAGGTGGATATACACTGTACTAGTGCCGACATTGTGCATGCTCTGCTGCCTGTGTCTATGTGCCTGTGGTTCTGTCAGTGTGATCATGTGATGTATCTGACCCCAGGAATGTGTCAATAAAGTTTCCCCTTCCTGGAACAATGAATTCACGGTGTTCTTATTTCAATTTCCAGGAGTGTATTTTGATCACACGCCTTTTGTAGACGTCCACTAGCACGAAAATCATTGACATGACTAGCAACCGTCGCTCAGAGTCCTCTACTCACTACTTCCACATTAATAATAGTAATGGAAGGTACTGAGAATAATTTTCACTCAGCTAGCGAGGGCCTTTCCCAGCTTTCAGAGACATCGGGCAGATGCTATCACGCACAGGCTGCCTACAGCCCAGTGGACATCATCTGGTGATAGAACAGCGTGACTGTATCGGGACACTACTAGTTTCTGACCAATGCTTAAACAAATCTGGTGAAAACCTGACTGTTTCTACCAATGATAATCTCCAAGGAGTGTTTATAAAGCGTTCTGAGGTATTTTATACTATCAAAAGTTTATGTAATCGATTCCCTGGTAAATAACTGCAATTATAGAAAGGTGGATAATATTCTGCATTAGAGCAACGATTGGCAAATACGCTTTAGTTGATTATCCACGCCGGCCGGGGTGGCCAAGCGGTTAAAGGCGCTACAGTCTGGAACCGCGTGACCGCTACGGTCGCAGGTTCGAATCCTGCCTCGGGCATGGATGTGTGTGATGTCCTTAGGTTAGTTAGGTTTAAGTAGTTCTAAGTTCTAGGGGACTGATGACCTTAGAAGTTAAGTCCCTTAGTGCTCAGAGCCATTTTTGATTATCCACATAAATAGCAAAAACATATGAGTAAAGTGTAAAAATGACAGCACTTTTCCTCATTCCCTCTGCATTTAGGTGAAATTACGCCACTTATGTCTGTGTGTTTGTGTGTGTGTGTGTGTGTGTGTGTGTGTGTGTGTGTGTGTGTGTCCTGTGATGAGGATATTCCCGGGCCAGGGGTGGAGTGGATATGATTTTCTTTGGTATGTGTAGTGTTACTGAAAACGCGTTCTGATGGAGGAAAATCACTTTTTAACGCCATTCATATCCACATCATATAAAGAGGGTATTTACTTATTTAAATAATAATAACGTAACAGTAAAGAATTTAAACAGAGCGTAGTGACAGGAACTCACTGGCTGATGGATAACGGTATAGGGCGACCCTGTGATAGAGCTATCAAGAGGTATACCTAACCTATCACTCCATGACAGGGACAGTATCAGCGCTGACAGCATACTCTCCCGCCAATAGGTTTTCACTCTCCTCCAGAACCCTCAGATGTATGTGAGGCGAAAGTAGTAAATTTCCCACAGCTTATATTGTTGGGGAGACTAACTGAAAAATGATTAAAGCAGGATAAATCTTTAAAAATTAGACGAAACACCAAGCAATAGCATTAGGTTCTAATGTAAGTCTTGTATGCCATCTGAAGTAGTAGCATCAATATATATGTCACCCATGTGTATCGCTTCTGGAATCATATCACTTTACAATGCATCAAAATAGCTTTATGATTTCAAATACATATGTCTGCCCTTGGTACAAACATGTAGCTTCCCTGGAATGTTTCCAAGATATCTACAGAAGCTTAAGCTAATGCTTATGGCACAAAAACTTTCGAATACTTCCGAAGTATAGATCCTGTATGACCATGTCGTACCTGAATTTTCTCTTTCTTATAATTCTTCCGCGTTTTTCGATATTTTCTCATGTTACCCACATTTTTTCCCATATTCTACATGTAAAGATACAGGTGTATGATGATCTCATTGCTTATATCATCAACTGTAGCTTGCTGTATATTTCACTATCCAACTGTGGCACACAGTCCCAACTCAGACAGGGTATGTACAAACTATAATTCTTTCTCCAAATGTTCACACTACAAGCCAAAGCCAACACTAAAGCATACACATGCGTACATGGACTTCTGCAGGGGGTGGAGTGTTGACATTTTGGCGTAAACACAAACACACACACACACACACACACACACGCACACAAACACACACAGCACAGCACAGCTACCCTATTTCCTGTGTTGACTTCCCACGGGGACCCCATTCCCTCCACCCATCAACGCTGGAGAGGTCGTCAAGGCCAAGCTGTGGTGGCTGGCATATGGCAGAGATGGAAGAAGGCAAGCAGTGTCCGACTGCGTTAGGCGCAGGATATTGCTAATGATGGATACCACATGCACTATGTCTGGGTATGGTGTTTCACATACAACTGAGTGGTTTGGAAGACAATGAAAAGACATTGCTCAGAGACAGACAGTTGAAGATTCTGTCCGTGGTGATATTCTACATGTCATGGCGCAGTAGGTTAGGTCTACCTCTCAATATCTCTGTCTCAGAGTAGCTCAGTTTCGTTATCCACCAGACAGTGAGTCTCCTGCCACCGACCTCTGTTTAACAGTTTTTTACTATTATACATTGTTATTTAAATAAGTAATTACACTCCCCTTGATACAAAGTGGATCTGGATGGCTTTAAAAATGATTTTCCTCCATTAGTATGTGTTTTGAGCAACACTAAGCATACTAAAAGAAATGTCACATCGCCCTATCCCTGGCCCCATTGGTATACATCTCAAACTACTCACAAACACACAAACAAATAGTGTAATTACACACACACACAAAGAAATAGTGTTATTACACCCTCACATAGAGAAAATAACGAGCCTGGTATCACCTGGCGTTTTTTCTCATGTGTTTTTGCTACTGACATGAATAATCGACGCAACTGTGTTTGACATTTGGGGAGTCTAATGCAGAATGTTATCCATCCATCTCTAATATTTATTATTTACTGGAAATCGATTATGTAAACATGTGATCATACAAAACACTTTAGAATAATCTATAAAAACCCCTTGCAGATTTTTGTCAGATTTTTTAAACACTCGTTACACACTAGTAGCACCTCGATATGACGACACTCTTGTATCACCAGATAACGTCTGTCAGGCCATAGGCGGCCTCTGCATGATAGCTCCTGACCAACATCTCTGAATGTTGTGCAAGGCCCTTGCTGGAGGAGTAAAAATTATTCTCACGTTAGCGAAAGCCATGTTACTGAAGTATGTATTGTATTCTTTGACAGCAACATTTTATACTTTGATAGTGGGCTTGAGATACTTGTTGGACCAGTGCGCACCTGCACTGAAATATGATTCTACACTACTGCCCATTAAAATTGAAGAAGATGTCGTGCTACAGACGCGAAATTTAACCGACAGGAAGAAGATGCTGTGATATGCAAATGATTAGCTTTTCAGAGCATTCACACAAGGTTGGCGCCGGTGCCGACACCTACAACGTGCTGACGTGAGGAAAGTTTCCAACCGATTTCTCATAAACACCAGTTGACCGGTGTTGCGTGCTGAAACGTTGTTGTGATGCCTCGTGTAAGGAGGAGAAATGCGTACCATCACGTTTCCGACTTTCATAAATGTCGGATTGTAGCCTATCGCGATTGCGGTTTATCATACCGCGACATTGCTGCTCGCGTTGGTCGAGGTCCAATGACTGTTAGCAGAAATGGAATCGGTGGGTTCAGGAGGGTAATACGGAAGGCCGTGCTGGATCCCAACGGCCTCGTATCACTAGCAGTCGAGATGACAGGCATCAGAAAATGTTCGACTGCTGCCCTGGCCAGCACATTCTCCAGAGCTCTCACCAATTGAAAACGTCTGGTCAATGGTGGCCCAGCAACTGGCTCGTGACAATACGCCAGTCACTACTCTTGATGAACTGTGGTGTCGTATTGAAGCTGCATGGGCAGCTGTACCTGTACACGCCATCCAAGCTCTGTTTGACTCAATGTCCAGGCGTATCAAGGCCGTTATTATGACCAGAGGTAGATGTTCTTGGTAGTGATTTCTCAGGATCTATGCACCCAAATTGCGTGAAAATGTAATCACATGTCAGTTCTAGTATAATATATTTGTCCAATGAATACCCGTTTATCATTTGCATTTCTTCTTGGAGTAGCAATTTTAATGGCCAACAGTGTACGAGCAGACGCGCTGCGCTAGAAAAACTCTGTCACTGCAGCGGGCCAGCGTCCGACTCCTTATCACCTTCGCAATCGCGCGTCGTATCTGCGAAAGGACACGAGTACGTAGCCGTCTACACGTCGCGAGGCAGTGGCACAACGGTGCGGAGAGTCAGGTAACTAATCACTACAGGCGGGAGAGACCGCCTGCTGGTGGGAGCTGTTTGCGGGCTAATGAGTCGGCTTCCTTTGATGTTTGGAAAATACCGAGAAGCCAAATGGTTCTAAGTGAATACCGGAATCTTTTATGATGTAAAACTTCGGAATCGCCAGTCTGTAAAGCGACGGTGGCTTCAAACATCTTCCTAGAAAGATCGGCGAACACAGACAAAGAACGCTAACCACTAGAACCGCCTCGTCATTCAGCGGCTGGGACAAAGCCGTCCTTCCTGCTGGGGTGAGCCGTAGGTTTTTTTTTTTTTTTTTGTGGGGTTTAAGGGCGCTCAGCTACTGAGGTCATTAGCGCCCAGTCACTGTTGTTAGAGCACATGGACTCTAGTAAAACTCAAGGGGAGGGGGGGACACCAGAAAGACCTAACAAAGATGTAGATAAAATAAGTAAAAAGGTTAGACGTCTTTGGACAAGCCAGTCAACGTTATAAAACGCAGAACACGAGCAGCTGCTCGAGCGTCATCAGCTAAAATATTCGGTAAAGTAGATGGCAGGGACAGGACAACACGAGATTGACTAAAGCGGGGACACAACAATAAAACATGGCGCACTGTTAATGCCTGACCACAAGGGCACTGCGGGGCTGCGTCACCAGAGAGCAGGTACCGGTGGCTAAACCGGCAATGCCCAATCCGCAACCTGGTCAGAAGGACCTCCTCTCGCCGAGATGGTCGGGAGGAGGTTGTCCAAGCGGTTGGGAGTGGTTTTACTGCCCGGAGCTTGTTTCCTTGGAGGGATGATCAAGCATCCCACCACAACGACACAAGCCTCTTACAAACATCCCCACAAACGTCAGATGACGGGACACAATGGGAGGCTGGCCTAGGCAGGAGGACTGCAGCCTTGGCTGCAGCATCTGCAGCCTCATTCCCAGGCACTCCTTCATGTCCGGGAACCCACAGAAAGCTGACAGGAGAACCATTGTCAGCGAAAGAATGGAGGGACAGCTGTATCCGTTGAACTAAGGGATGGACCGGATAGGAAGCTCCAAGGCTCTGAAGAGCACTGAGTGAGTCAGAGCAGAGTACATACGATGAATGGCGGTGGCGGCGGGCATACTGAACGGCCTGATGGAGAGCAAAAAGCTCGGCCGTAAAGCTGGAACATTGGTCGAGGAGCCGGTATTCAAAGGTGGCGGCCCCGACGACAAAGGCACAGCCGACACCATCGTCAGTTTTGGAGCCATCGGTATAAATAAAGGTGTGACCGGCAAGTCGAGCACGAAGTTCGACAAACCGTGAGCAATACACTCCAGCCGGGGTACTCTCCTTCGGGAGTGAGCTGAGGTCGAGATAGATATGAACTGGAGCCTGGAGCCAAGGTGGTGTCAGGCTCTCACTCTCTCTGAACTTGGTAGGGAGGGCAAAATCCAATTGTCGAAGCAGGTGACGGAAGCGGACTCCGGGGGGCAGCAGGGCAGACACATACAACCCGTACTGATGGTCGAGAGAATCGGCGAAGAAGGACTGGTAAGAGGGGTGGTCAGGCATAGACAACAGCCGGCAGCCATACCGACACAGCAGTACGTCGCGCCGGTAGGTCAATGGTAATTCAGCAGCTTCAGCATAAAGACTCGCGACAGGACTAGTGTAGAAGGATCCGGTCGCAAGACGTAACCCCCGATGGTGGATGGAGTTGAGACGGCGTAAGAGGGATGGCTGAGCAGACGAGTAGACGAAGCTCCCATAATCCAGCTTCGATCGGACTATGGACCGATACAAGCGAAGCAGGACAGTGCGATCCGCCCCCCCAAGATGAACCACTAAGAACTCTGAGGACATTAAGGGAACATGTACAACGGGCCGCCAAATAAGAGATATGCGGAGACCAACACAGTTTCCTGTCCAACGTGATCCCTAGAAACTTAGTTGTTTCCACGAATGGGAGAACAACGGGACCGAGATGTAAGGATGGCGGAAGGAACGCTTTATATCGCCAAAAGTTGATACAAACCGTCTTCTCTTCAGAGAACCGGAAGCCATTTGCCACGCTCCATGAGTATAGGCTGTCTAGACAACGCTGAAGGCAGCGCTCCAGGAGGCATGTTCTCTGGGCACTGCAGTAGATCACGAAGTCATCGACAAAGAGAGAGCCTGAGACATTAGGTGGAATGCAATCCATAATTGGATTTATCGCGATGGCAAAAAGGGCTACGCTCAAGATGGAGCCCTGAGGCACTCCGTTCTACTGGAGGAAGACGTCGGACAATACGGAACCCACATGTACCCTAAACTTTCGATCCGTTAAAAAGGAATCAATAAAAAGGGGCAGGCGACCGTGTAGGCCCCACCTGTGCATAGTGCGGAGGATACCTCCTCTCCAACAGGTGTCATAAGCCTTCTCCAAATCGAAGAACACGGCTACCATTTAGCGCCTTCGCAAAAGGTTGTTCATGATGAATGTCGACAAGGTCACAAGGTGGTCAACAGCGGAGCGGCGGCGACGAAAGCCGCATTGGACATTGGTAAGTAGCCATCGAGATTCAAGAATCCAAACTAACCGAGCATGAACCATGCGCTCCATCACCTTACAGACACAGCTTGTAAGAGAAATGGGGTGGTAACTAGAAGGAAGGTGTCTATCCTTCCCGGGTTTGGGTATAGAAACAACGACGGCGTCACGCCAACGCATGGGGACCTGACCTTCGGTCCAGACGCGATTGTAGGTACGAAGAAGGAAGCTTTTGCCCGCCGAAGAAAGGTGTGCCAGCATCTGAATGTGAATGGCATCTGGCCCCGGAGCAGAGGACCGGAACAGTGCAAGCGCACGTTCGAGTTCCCGCATAGTAAACGGGGCATTATAAGTTTCCAGATTCAGCGAGTGGAAGGAAGGTCGCCGAGCCTCTTCTGCCTCTTTCCTGGGAAGGAAGGCGGGGTGGTAATGGGCGGAGCTCGAAACCTCCGCGAAAAACCGGCCGAAGGCGTTGGAGACAGCCACAGGATCAACGAGGACCTCATTACCTGAGGTCAGGCCAGGTACCGAGGAGTGGGCCTTAATGCCCAACAGCCGGCGCAGGCCACTCCATACGACAGAAGAGGGAGTAAAACTGTTAAAGGAGCTGGTGAAAGAGGCCCAACAAGCTCTTTTGCTGTCTTTGAAGACTCTACGGCATTGTGCTCGGAGCCGTTTGTATCCAATACAATTCGCCAACGTAGGATGGCGGCTAAAAGTGCGTAAAGCACGTCGTCGAGCACGGATAGCGTCTCTACAAGCCTCGTTCCACCAGGGGACGGAAACGCGATGTGAAGAAGAGGCAGTACGAGGAATAGAACGTTCGGCAGCATTGATGATAACAACCGTGAGGTATTCGACCTGACTGTCACAACTGAGAAAATCGTGGTCCGGAAAGGTCGCCAGGGAGGATTAAAGTCCCCAGTCAGCTTTCGGTATGTTCCAGCTCGAAGGACGTGGGGATGGGGTGGGGTGCAGGAGACGAACGACACAGGGGAAGTGGTCGCTCAAATAGGTGTCAGAAAGGACATACCAATCGAACCAATGGGCAAGAGTGGTAGAACAGAGCGAGAGGTCCAAGTGGGAGTAGGTATGAGCAGAGTCCGAGAGGAAAGTCGGGGCGCCAGTATTGAGGCAGACAAGATTGAGATGATTGAAGACATCTGCCAAGTGTGAGCCTCTTTGACAGGATGCAGGAGAGCCCCAAAGGGGATGATGGGCATTGAAGTCGCCAAACAATAAAAACGGCGGGGGAAGCTGAACAATCAGGTGCATCACGTCAGCCCGACTAACAGCGGATGACGATGGAGTGTAGATGGTACAAACTGAAAAAGTAAAAGCAGAAAGAGTAATACGGACAGCTATTGCTTGGAGTGGGGTGGTCAATGGGATGGGATGGTAATAGACATCGTCCTGAAGGAGCAACATGACCCCACCATGAGCTGGGATATCGTCCACAGGGGTGAGGTCATACCGCTCCAAGGTATAGTGGGTAAAGGCAATACGGTCAGTCGAGCACAACTGGAGACCAAGGAGGAGCGGACAGTGCAGGCGGAGGAGCAGTTGTAATTCCTCCCGATTAGATCGAATACCTCTTATTTTCTAATGTAACAAGGCCATCGCTAGTCAAAAAAGAGGGGAAACGAAACGGGGGAAGAGCTGGTCACCTCAACGGCCGCGGAGGGCCAGGTTTCGAGGGAACAACGCTACAACCGGCGGGAGGCGGATCCTGTTCCATCGAGTCGTCGCCAGCTGCAGCCGCTGTCCCTGGTGGTGTAGGAGGGGCATCATCATTTGCCGACGAGAGGCCAGCTGAGCGCCTGGCAGCAGAGCGTCCCGGCGAAACTGAGGACGGCTGGGAGCAGCGACTCACGGATGGAGTGTCAGACGAAATGCGCTGGGGTGGAGAGGGGGATAGAGACTTCTTCTTGGGGGCTTTCTTGGAAGTCCGAGGAGGCACAGGGGTGGTGGGCTGGACCTGAAGAAGGTCCTCACGCGCGGGGTCCGTGTTGGAACGCCAGACCTCGGAAGCTGGGGTCCGGAACGTGTCCCCAATGGACGCCTGAGAAGAGGATCGCTTCTCAGGCGGCGGGGGGGGGGGGGAGGAGGAGGAGGAAGGGTGGCCCCTGGGGCAGAGGGGGCGGGGGCCACGGGGGAGGAGGATTTGGAAGGGAGGGATTTGGGAGGCGGAGGCAGAGACCCCGGATGGGGGGAGGAGGTGGAGGGGGGACAGGATAGGGGTGAGGATACTGTCGAAGGAGGGGACACAACTGAGGCAAACGAAGTGGTCAACGGCACGGGATGGAGGTGGTCATATTTCTTCCTGGCCTCAGAATAAGAGAGACGATCCAAAGTTTTGAGGTCTCGTATCTTCTTCTCCTTCTGATATGCGGGGCAGTCTGAGGATCTAGGCGAGTGGATGCCAGGACAATTAACGCACCGAGGTGGTGGGGTGCATGTATGTTCCTCACGAAGAGGACGTCCACAATCGCCACAAAGGGGCTCAGCCTCACACCTTGATGACATGTGCCCAAAGCGCAAACACCGAAAACAGCGCATAGGAGGTGGGACGTAAGGTCACACGTCGCACCGGTAGCACATCACCTTTACCTTCTCCAGGAGAACATCCCCCTCGAAGGCGAGGATAAAGGCCCCGGTGTCGATGCGACGGTCTTTGGGGCTGCGCTGGACTCGCCGGACGAAATGCACGCCTCGGCGATCGAGGTTGGCCCTGAGCTCCTCATCAGATTGCAGCAGGAGGTCCCGATGAAAAATAACCCCCTGCGTCCTATTTAGTGCCAGATGTGGGACAATGGACACTGGGATATCCCCTAAGCGGTCGCACGCCTGGAGCGCCGCCGACTGTGTGGCGGAGGTGGTCTTTATAAGAACGGACCCCGAACGCATCTTACTGAGAGCCTCGATTTCCCCGAAGGTGTCCTCAAGGTGCTGAACAAAGAACATGGGCTTGGAGGTGGCGAACGTCCCCCCATCGGTTCAAGAACAGACCAAATAGCGGGGGAAGTACTTCGCCCCAAGCCGGCGGGCCTGTCCCTCCTCCCAGGGAGTGGCCAAGGGGGAAAGGGCAGGAGAACCAGAACTAGAGACAGTACCTTTCCGTTTGAAAGACTCGGCCGCAGAGCGACCTGATACGTGTTGACGTTTCATCTGCGAAACGTCCGCCCCGATACCACCCACTCCGACCAGGGGCTCTCCCCATGGGCGCCACCCAGCCTCAGCAAGGGCCACCTGGCAGGATGACCGTTGCCGGGAGTCCTGATGCCCCAAGGAGACGGGCATCTACTCCTTGGCCGACGTGGGGAGGGTGCAGCTCAGGTATCGGCAGTACGATCCCTGTGATGTCAGGGGGCTACAACCTAGAGGGTACATGACGACCCCACCACAACAGGCTGGCTACCGTGCTGGATTTCTGGTGCCATGGAAAGTCCATCATGATCGTAGGTGTAGATGGGGACGCACTATGGGCGTAACTTGTACAACCCATCAGGTGTTTAGGCCCAAGTTGAGGAATAGTGGGTATGGTTACAACGCCAGTACAATGCTGAGTGCCAAGGACTTAGTGCACTGAGGACCACTGGTACACCACGTAAGGCATCCTTCCCCAAAAGGCTCGTACTTCTGTAGAATTTTGAAAAATGGAGGTCAAACCCCTAGGGGGACCATCACATGAAAGGCCGAAATGGTTGAAACTCCTTTTAGTAGCCTCTTACGACAGGCAGGAATACCTCGGGCCTATTCTTACCCCGGACCTGTGAGCCGTAGGGGATGCAAGCAGGAACCATCTCATCTTACGGCGGTGGTTTCAAAGGGCTTCCAAGAAAATAATGGTTTGAAGATTTCACATTGAGTGCTTTGAGATACGTTTTCTGAGACGAAAGTTACAGTTTCAGGTATAGCACTCAGCTGAGTAATAAACCTCAACGTATGTTCATGATCTATTCAATCATGGCTTGCAAGATAAATTACAATTGTAGGGATAATCCACAATGTATATCGCAATACAGCATAAGTACTGACGTTCGTGTTTATTATAATTTTGACAGTACTGAGCTCCCTGTTAAACCCTTCGATATACCTAAACTCGAGGCACAGAATATCGATATATTGGTTCATGTTTATACCCTGGATAAGTGCAAGTAGATGATGATGATAAAGTCTCTAACAGAGTCGTCAGACCAGTCCATTTCTCAGAAATTGCAGGTCAGGGTAATATGCCTATGAATATGCTATTTTTCGCAGGTGACAATAATAAAGAGAAAGGCAATTATCAATACTGTTGGATCAAGGACATGTTCCACCTCTTATCCTTACAACTGAGTTGATTGTTCCGTCAGAAAAGCAGTATGTGTTATAATGCCCACCGAGGAAAACAGATTCTTAAAATTTAAGAATGCCACCACCAAGAGCGATGTCCCATTGTAGTTTACACTGATTTCGAGTGCCCCCTCACTCCTGTGACATGCTGTGAAAGTGATCCTATAGCCTCACTTACTACCTTCACAGAAACCCGTATACCATATACAGCAGCGTACTAGCTATGACTCAACTCTTAGTCGTCACAAATCATAATTCATGATAATCCTGTGATCTTGTTGCTCACTGAGCTAAAGAAATTTACATGGGAAGTTGATAAGCTTCACAGAACCAACATTTTCATGACCAAGCGTAAGAAGGATAATGATTTGTATGTGAAGACAGGATTCGAACCTGCAACCGTAGCAGTCGCGCGGTTCCAGACTGTAGCGCCTAGAACCGCACGGCCACTCCGGCCGGCTAGGGAAATTAAAGTGCAACACTTTTTCCCCTTTATTCATCACCCTACAATTTTAATAAGTAAGGATTTATTACATCGGTCCTTCTCGGAAGTGCCCGCAACAACGCGACATTTCATTCAGCATCACGGTACGGCATTTTGCGGTCGGCACAACTCTCTCAGTTCTGCAGAATCGTGGTGTTAGCGCTGTTCACCCGTCGCTGCTTGTTCATGGAATGAAGAATGTCCACGGGTCCAGTGGCTGTTTGCACAAAGAGTGGCAGTATAGTGGTCTGTCGTCACAGTCCTTTAAACGAATGGGAATGACAGAAGACAGAGATGGTAACTCTCAATTCGCATAAGCGACGGGCCTATTTATTTGCTACGAAACGACATTGTAGTACCATGCAGAAATAATTTAAACATTTAGACGACAGTGAAAGAGCAAAAAATAACGACGATCGAGACACGGGATTGTTGTTCTGTACATCAAGAAGCATTTTGTGCTAATTCTGCAGGCATCCAGCACTTGAACTTATTGGTGACGCAAAATTTCTAAAGTCGCACACATTATTCCATTTTCAGTTGCAATAGTTTTTGGGGGTATGGAGACCTCATATTAGACGGTTGTCCACAAAGTAAGTTCCGTTTCTACACTACTGGCCATCAAAATTGCTACACCACAAGGACATGCAGATGATAAACGGGAGTCCATTGGACAAATATATTATACGAGTTGTCGTACTAGAACTGACATGTGATTACATTTTCACGCAATTTGGGTGAATAGATCCTCAGACATCAGTACCCAGAACAACCACCTCTGGCCGTAATAACGGCCTTGATACGCCTGGGCATTGAGTCAAACAGAGCTTGGATGGTGTGTACAGGTACAGCTGCCCATGCAGCTTCAACACGATACCACAGTTCATCAAGAGTAGTGACTGCCGTATTGTGGCGAGCCAGTTGCTCGCCCACCATGGACCAGACATTTTCAATTGCTGAGAGATCTGGAGAATGTGCTGGCCAGGGCAGCACTCGAACATTTTCTGTATCCAGAAAGGCCTGTACAGGACCTGCAATATGCGGTCGTGCATTATCCTGCTGAAATGTAGGATTTCGCAGGGATTGAATGAAGGGTAGAGCCACGGGTCATAACACATCTGAAGTGTAATGTCCACCATTCCAAGTGCCGTCAATGCGAACAAGAGGTGACCGAGACGTGTAACCAATGGCACCCCATATCATCACGCCGGGTGATACGCCAGTATGGCGATGACGAATACTCGCTTCCAATGTGCGTTCACCGCGATGTCGCCAAACACGGATACGACCACCATGATGCTGTAAACAGAACCTCGATTCATCCGAAAAAATGGCGTTTTGCCATTCGTGCACCCAGGTACGTCGTTGAATACACCATCGCAGGCGCTCCTGTCTGTGATGCAGCGTCAAGGGTAACAG